>NC_021167.2:9444376-9448057 GCF_000331145.2 Cicer arietinum | reverse complement strand
ATATGAGTGGTCTTATTTTTCCCTTTTGTGATCTATCATCCAAGTATTCAACCATAGCTTACATTATTTGGGAATCTTACCTGAAAATGAATTTATTTGCATACTAGAAGACACATGTTTATTACAATCATATGCTAAAGGTTGGAGGATTATTTCCAAGTAGCTATAGTTTATGTCTTTTTTCTTCCCTCAATTTCTTCAACCTTGCAAAGGTTTTCGCTAGGGATGGGGTGTCGTTTTCGACTACTTGTGAAAATCTTCTCCCTGGACCTTGGATAATTGATGACCTTGATACTTTAAAATTAAAATGGAGCAACAACTCCGGGAAGAAGGTAAGTCTCATATGGTGGAAGAAATATACAATTCTTTTGATTCAATTTATGATTCTGAAATATTTTGTCCAAGGGTAGTTTGATAATCAATTTTCTTTATTATTGCAGGTTATCATATTTGTTGATAACTATGGTGGAGATATTATTTTGGGTATTTTGGCGGTCTGAAAATTGGAATCTCATTGCCATAACAAAGTTATTTGATAAAATCCTTATAGCACTCAGCTTCACAAAAACTATTATTCTCATTTCAAACTAAATACTAGGATCTGATTGTTTAGCCGATGCCTTGCAATCAGTTGATTTTGATGTTTTCTCACGAACCAGTGGCAACTTTGCCACAGTATCCTGTAACTATGCACCCTTAAATGAAAATTTGTAAAATGATAGGAGTAGAGCAAACTAAAATTGGTAATACATTCTTTCTTTCCACCAATAAATTTTTGTATCACTTTCTTTTTTTGTATTTTTTTATTAATTTTTTACGAATAAATTTACAACAATTCACATTTCCGCCTATAACTTACGATCGAACTTATTCATCTCATCACTTATTCATCTCTTCTTTACTTGATTAACTATATATTAAATTAATTGGTAGCATAATTATTGATTCATATTAATATTATCAAAAAATTATTATTAATAATTAATTAAAAGTATAACTTTAAGACTAAGTAATATTTTACATTTTATAATTAAATAAATAAGATGCATATTATTTTGTTCGATCATTTTAATCATTAATCTTTCTAGAAATTGTGATTTTTATAGGGTTTAGGATATAGGATTTATAAACATTCAAACTATTATTATTATTATGATTATTATTATTATTATTATTATTATTATTATTATTATTATTATTATTATTATTATTAAACTAATTGTAATCATTAATGTTTAACTATTTAATTATTTAATAAAAAATTCGATATTTAAAATTTTTATTTCAAAAACGAAATTCAAAATTTATAACAAGTTAGTTATAAAATATTAATTGTAAGCCAAATACAATTAATATCTGTAACTATATATCAAATGCATTTTATAAGTAACTAAATAAGATGCATTTTATGTATCGTGGAATTTTTTTGGTAATTCAATTTTTTTTAAATTAGATATTGCAATTTTAATTTGCAATTATTAAAAAAGTTATTAATATTAATAGAGAAATTATAATTGTTAATATTTAACTATAGATTTAATTCCTGTCACTTTTAACAAAATAATATCAGATATATTATAATTTTAATTTACAAACATTAAAACTATTATTATTATTATTACTACTAATAGAATGATCATAATAATTAATTTTTAACTATTTAATTATTTAATAAAAAAGTCGAAATTTTAAGTGTAATTTAAATACTGAAATAAAAAATTTATAACAATTCGGTTACAAAATATTAATTGTCAATCAATAATAACTATACATCAAATACAATTAATTGCAAATGCCTTTTGTTTTCTTATTTATGTTCTTTACTTGATTAACTATATATTAAAATATTTTTGACCAACATTATTAACTCATATAAATATTGTCAAGCCTAAATAAATTAAAATTAACATTAATAACTAAATAAAAATTTAACTAGACTGCCTTATCGTGTTTAATATTTTACATTTTATAATTAGATAAATAAGATATATTTATCTAATTATAATTTTTTTTTTAATTCTTAACTTTTTTTAAATCAGGTATATGCAATTTTAATTTACAAACATTTAAACTATTATTAATATTAATAGAATAATTCAAAATATTATTAATATTAATAGACTAATTATAATTATTAATTTTTAACTATTTATTTAATTGGTGTCACTTTTAACAAAATAAATTCTGATATATTACAATTTTTATTTATACACATTCAAACTATTATTATTATTATTATTATTATTATTATTATTATTATTATGTTTAATATTTTACATTTTATAATTAACTAAATAAGATGCATTTTATGTTTGTCGATTTTTTTAATAAATTTTCAATTTTAAAAAAAAAAAAGGTATATTGCAATTTTAATTTACAAAAAAATTAAACTATTATTAATATTAATAGAGTATTTTTAATTATTAATCTTTAACTATTTATTTAATTATTGTCACTTTTAACAAAATAAATCAATTCATACCTGTTGAGTTCCAGTTTCTTTAACAAAAAAATTTTCAAATTTTAATTTTTAGTTTCAAAATTGAAATTTAAATTTTCAAAATCGAAATCAAAAATTTATTACAATTCCGTTACAAAGTATTAATTGTCAAACAATTATATTTGTACTTCAAATACAAATAATTCAAAATAAATAACTTTAATTTCATGTCATTAAAACAACAAATTAAATTTAATACATTTTAGAAGAAAAAAAACCTGAACAAAATTCAAATTCAAATCTTTTTATACTATATATATTCATCAATATCAAAAAATGCATTTTATGTTTGTCGATTTTTTTAATAAATTTTCAATTTTATAAAAAAAAAGGTATATTGCAATTTTAATTTACAAAAAATTATACTATTATTAATATTAATAGAGTATTTTTAATTATTAATCTTTAACTATTTATTTAATTGATGTCACTTTTAACAAAATAAATCAATCCATACCTGTTGAGTTCCAGTTTCTTTAACAAAAAAATTTTCAAATTTTAATTTTTAGTTTCAAAATTGAAATTTATATTTTCAAAATAAATAACTTTAATTTCATGTCATTAACACAATGAAACAAGTCAAACAACTAACTATTTAATTATTTAACAAATAAAATCAAAATTTAGATTTTTAGTTTCAGAATTGAAATCATAAATTTATAACAATTCGGTTACAATATATTGTCAATCAATTATAAATATACATCAAATACAATTAATTGCAAATGTCTTTTGTTTTCTTATCTTTACTTTGTTAAATATATATTAAATTATTTTTTACAAACATTATTGACTCGTATTAATATTATCAACACTAAATAAATTAAAATTGTTATTAATAATTAAATAAAAATTTAACTATATTGTCTTATCGTGTTTAATATTTTACATTTTATAATTAACTAAATAACATGCATTTTATGTTTGTCGAATTTTGTTATAAATTTTCAATTTTTTTTTAAAAAAAAGTTTATTGCAATTTTAATTTTAAAAAAAAACTATTATTAATATTAATAGATTATTTATAATTATTATTCTTTAACTATTTACTTTAATTTATGTCACTTTTAACAAAATAAATCAATCCAGTTTCTGTAACAAAAAAATTTCAGATTTAAATTTTTAGTTTCAAAATTTACAATTATATTTTCAAAACTGAAATCCAAAATTTATAACAATTC
>NC_021167.2:9420500-9443948 GCF_000331145.2 Cicer arietinum | reverse complement strand
AATGATCACCTCTAACATTATTTTACTTTAACTCACAGAAAACACCTTTGCATGCAACAATCAAAAAAGAACTTCTCGCGACTTTCAAAAACATGATACAAGAAGGTGATATATACAACATCAAAAATCTGAAAATTTCACCGGCAAATGATTCTTACAGGCCTGTCCTAGGAACAAAGAAGGCATGGTTTTTGACCACAACTGTCGTAAATAAAATTCAGGACCCACAATTTACCATTCCAAAACATTACTTCGATTTTATTTCCTCCAAATCACTACCCCAAAGATCGGGAGATAAAGTCAATCTAACGGGTAATAATTCTTTCGATACAAATTTTAATTTCTAAAATATCAAATATGTATTATTTCATACTAACAATTTTTTTTATTGCAGACATCATTGGAACACTGCATGCTGTTGGACATGAAGAGCAAGTTTATGTTGGTGACAAGCCTACAAAAATACTCAGACTAGAAATCAAAATGCATGGGTAATAATTTTTAATATAAAATACAAAACAGTTTTAATTCAAATCCTACTAACAATATTATAATTTCATTGCTAAATAAATTTAACATATTATTTATTTTTGGCTTTAATTTTTAGGGGCGAAACTATCAAAGTCACTTTATGGAGAAATATAGTTGCTGATTTTCAAAACTTATTTGTCCATCACAAGCTACATGATGGTCCTAAGGTTGTTGCAATAACATCAACAACGGTTAAAAAATTTAGAGGTCTCAACATTAATATTAATTTCATTTTTTACACAAAAATTCTAATAAATTTCCTATTTTTTATACTGTACCTGTTAATGCACATTCACTTCTTTATTGTAATTACAGATGACTATTCAATCAACTCAACTTCAACAAGTTTATATTAACCTAGACATACCTGAATTCAATATGCTTTCACAAAGGTCTACCATTTACATCTTTTTGTCTTCTTTCTTTTCACTTATCCTCTATTTTCAATATCATTCAATAACACTACATTAACATCAATAAAAAAAATTAAAAAAACAATTTTAAAAATATTATATTCTGTTTACAGTGATTCCAGTCAAAGTCAAGAAGATGAAGTTAGAGAAATACCACCTCAAGATTTTTCCCACAATACACCGGAGAAAAGAATGGTCAGGAATCGAACAACATTAAAACACATAATGGCCATGAAATGGGAATCCAATGTCCAGGTGTACTTACTTACTTAACACCACATATATAAATACAATCACATTATTTTAATCAATTAAACTTTTTAGACCAAATTGAGAGATTATATACATAAAAATTTATATTTCTATCGGATTTTCATATAATTTATATAATATCAACAAGTTACATAAAAATTTACATTTCTATTGGATTTTCATATAATTTATATAATATCTACAGTTTATATATAATTTTTCAAAAATACAAGAAAGAGTATTCACAATCTGTGCAACTGTCAATGACATTGATTATAGATTTGGATGGAATTACATTGGATGTGAAAATTGTCTCACAAAATTAACTCAACAAGGCCAACAATACAATTGTCCCTCATGTGACATGACATCAAAGTATCCTGCACCAAGGTATCACATAAAATTTTACTTTCTCCACCATCATTTTGTTTAAATCATAATTATTACATGATAATTTATAGGTTCAAGATTCAATTGAGAGTGTCAGATGAAACAGCAACAACAACATTTACTATGTTTGATAAAGAAGCTCAAAAACTCCTCAACACTACAGCAACTCAACTTTTGGAGAAATTGGACAATATAGAAAGACCATCCACTCTACAAAACTTGTGTAACCGCAAGCTCATTTTTGAAATACGGTTGTCAGATAAGAACTTGAAAGAAGGATCGCAAACATATACCATCACAAGAACTTTTGTCCCGTCCAACATTTTCATCGATCCAACAAATAGTAGCCACATCAAACAGGCATAACATTTACACAATTTAAAACAAAAAATATATTTCTTTTAATGGATGATTATCGTCATTTTATTCCTTCAAATAACTACGAAATAATCAACAGATTTTTATGGACAATTAATGCCATTGTATTCTCTTCCAATAACTAGGAACCCAAGTCACCGCAACCGTTAGGGTCCAACTCAAATGACAAAGAGGATATAAAACAAAAATGTAAAATACATGAAGAAGTGCACTATAGAGATGAGGATAACGATAAGGACAACTTATCCAAAGGAAAAATCAAGGTAGAACAAACCAATACAAACATTCAAATATCATCTTCAGATGAAGATACAATCAAGACAAAAGTTGCAAACAAAAAGAAGATTATGGTCGAGAATATTACATCATCTGACGAAGAGCCCATCCTTCTACATACCTTAAGGGGAACAAAAAAGAAGAAACCCAAAGAAAAACAATCAGAAAGTGTAATGAAATTGACCAAAGCAAAAAAAATCAAAAAAAGTGGAAAAAATTAAAATCGCTTATTATGAATGTATTTCCAAATATTTCACTTTAATAATTTTTAAATTCAGCAATAAAGTAGTACTTTTTGTAACTCAATTTCAATTATCAAATACATTACTTATGTTCTATAAATTATGTTGGTACAATTTATTATATATCTATTATAATATATTAAAAAAATAACTCCAACACCATATGTTGAAATGTCATTGATGGAGATATGATTTGTTAATCTTTTTTGCTACTTTTTATCTTCCACAAATTATATACACAATCTACTATCTTTTACTATTTCTCCTATTAGATATTATTTTATATTGTCTACTCAATATTTTTTAAATTAATTTCATTAATATTTCATAATGTCACTTTATTATTTCATAACGTTTACTCAACATTTTCTAAATTAATCTTACATTATATAACTGTATACATCTTTTCAGACTATATAATATTGAATTTAATAACATTAAAAATTTCTGAAAATTCTTTTTAATTAATGACATTCATATTTGACAATTGACACAGCAAATTTCATATTATTTTTTAAAAAAATACACTTATATTAAATAAATTAAAACAATTTAAAATTAAACCCGCGCAAGGCGCGGGTCATATTCTAGTTAATAGAATTATATTTGCATATTTTCTTTTTCACTCGTAATTTTTAGAAGAATTGTAATATATACATTCAATAAATTTGTTCGTGATAACCTCGTAGACTTTATTTCTGAATAAATACTACAAAAGATTGATATTTAATATTTTAGATATGATTATCTAGTTGAAGGGATAAGTAAATATGTTAGGATTTTTTTTCATCACTATATACAATTTGTCATCATAGATTTTTTTCTAGTAAAATATTAACAAAATATATTCTCAATGGACATCCAATAAGAGAAGTATTATAAATATAATTTAAAGTGAATATCTAATAATTGTTATTGATCTTTAATATGATCATTTATTTATATATTTGTAGCCTATAAATACGGTTCACATTTTATTGTAAATGATTTACTTGTGAAGAGAATAGTAAAAAAGCTCTTACCCCCTCCATTCTTGATCTTGTTCTTTTAATTCATTTTATAATGGATTCATATTAGAGTTTTTTTGAAATGAAAGATTAACACATTTAGCATTAGTCCAAAAAAAGGGACACCTTTATCAAAGGTACCCCATCCTAACATTGTTTTGACTCTGTATAGATTTTAGAAGCCCATTGGGGCATTTCATTCACTTTTATCAACTTGGGCCGAAAGGCAGGAAGATTGTTTGACAAGCCAAAGCCTTTATATTTTTATGTTGTTGATAGTTTCTCCCACCCCCTCCCAAAATGGTTAAAATTTATCATAATAATCATATACAGCAGTGGAAACAAAATGCATGGAATTATAGATTACTGATTAACTTGGGATGGAAACAATGACATTGTAGAGTAAAAAAAAGTACAAACATTTCTAAAGCCTAAAGCCACAAACTATGACTTGCTTGAAGCTTCCCTACAGGTTCATGACTTATTCATGTTCCCTACAGGTTCATGCTATAAATTACAAGCCTACAAAGCTTGAACAAAAACACAAGCCTGTGACTTCAGATTTCAGTCACACACACACAAACTTCTACAATCATCATTCCATAGCAAAGAGGGTGGAACAAATAAATCCAATACACAGCACATAGGATGGACTAATAATGAATCATTCCATCACTAGTTCCCTATGGCGGTTAAGATCCTTCAAGTAATTTGAGCAAGAATATTCTTCTAAGTCACATGCCCCTACTATAACTGATTTTGAGGCAGCTGAATTTTGCTTAGAATCTACAATTGCTTCCTCACCCTTCAGCAGTTGCACAGCCTATAGTTAGGAAAGAAACAAGTTAGATTAATTCTAGCATCATATTAAACTTAGTTGGTCAATGTCATGTTTGATGTTCGTGTCTGTTTCAGTGTTTTATAGAAAATGATACTTCTTTTTTTACCTGGTTCATAAATGGACGTTTGGCAGATGAATGGTGGATGCACAAGGAAGCCGTCGACATGACACGCTTCATTTCAGTAGGATCATAATTCTCTTCTAATCTTGGATCTGCTAGTTCTTTGACATTGTTTGAGTCAAGCAGTGGCTTGGCCTGAAAAAAGTTTTGTCACACTCAAATTCAATTAAATAGTATATAATCTTTAAGCAAAACTAATGTAAAATTTCAAACACATCATTTATCTTTTTTCGTATGAAGCTAGTCTTACCCAGATCACAAGACTTTGCCTACTATCCGAATCAACCGCACGACGACTGGTTATGAGCTCCAATAGCAAAACCCCGAACGCGAATACGTCAGTCTTCTCGTCCACAATACCATGCATAAAATACTCAGGAGCCAAATAACTGTGGCCAGACATTGATGAAATTAGTGTCTTAGAAAATGTTATACTCAGAAGAAAATATATAAGAGACATAGAGGTTATAATACTAACCCAAATGTTCCTTCTATAGGAAAAACAACATGCTGAGTCCAACTATTTGGGAGCCACTTTGCAAGTCCAAAATCTGATATCTAAAGTTTGTTGCACAAGGAGTTAATATATTAATTAGCTTGTAAGGTTAGAAGAATCTAACATGTAACCAGATATAAATTAATTTTAATACACTGTCAACAAATCATACATCATTAAGATAGATATGATAAAAGTCAAATATTTGTTTAGATACGATGATTATGATTGATTGACTGACACGATAAAAAAAGTTCATATTAAATGGAAATCAATTAAATCCATTAAAAAATGTACATTATACTAAGGTGCTAGCAATAGTACCTCAGCTTCATAATTTTCATTGAGCAATATGTTGGAGGCTTTGATGTCTCTGTGAATGATTCGGCGCGGGCAATCTTGATGAAGATAATTCAACCCTTCTGCAACTCCAATAGCTACCTTGTACCTTGCCTTCCACTCCAAGCATTCAGAACCTAACATATTGAACATAATTATTTTACCATTGCAAAAATAGAATAACAAATGCTAGAAGAAAACACATGAATGGAGAATTAAGCGATGAAAGCAGCGCTGCGAGTACCAAATAGCGAAGAAGAAAGACTTCCATATGGAGCTAATTGTAGGACAAAGTAGAGGCCACGATCGATACCAAACCCGACAAGGCGCGTAGCATTCGGGTGGTTTATGTGTGCAATGATTCCAAGTTCTGTCAAGAAATCGCCTGCTCTATCTGCAAAATCCTTGTCGTTTTTCATTAGTCTTTTTACAGCTACAACTTGACCATCTGATAAGTTTCCTTTGTATACTTCAGCATGACCACCTTTTCCAACCAAGTTATCTATGTAGCAAAAATATCAAAGATTAAAACAAATCAAATGTCAAGTTTTAATTTAAGAAAAACTTGAAGGAAATTTATTTATTTATTTTTCCTTTGGCTATTTAGTGTTACTTGAATGTTGTTTTCTCAACTAAAAGTGCTATAGCAATTAATAATTGTGCCATGTGTCCTTTTAAATAAAAAAAATACTATTATTTCTACTCCATTATAACTATTACATTTATAAAAATATATTTATGCCAGGGAAATAATGCCATTTTCAATTTTTCTTTTTTCTAATTATACTTTAATGATTTTCGATTTTGCATTTATAAAGATGAGAATAAAAATAAATTAATCAAATCATAATTCACTTTTATTGATTTATCATAATTTTTGTATATATGCATAATAATTAAATGATACAATTATTATAAAAATAATGCGAATATAATTTGCACGAAACCCGGTCATATCTTACTCAGTTGAATGAATGTGCCCCGAGAATGGAAACAAACCTACTATACCATTGATTACAACATGGACCGACAAAATAACTCAATAGTGTTGTGTACAGACAAAAGATACCGAAAGCAACGACATATACCAACCAATTTTTACACCATTTAATAAACTTCTGGGATACTATTACTGTTATAAAAATAGTTTAGATAATTTTAATTTTAATTTTAATTTTAATTTTAGAGGCTTATTATAATTAAGCCAGACCTTAAAACTCAAATAGCGTTAACAAATATATTTATATATCACCAACTAAAAAAATATTCACATCGCAACATGAATTGAACTTGTAGGTGTGAGTCACTTTTATTTAATGAAATATTAAAATCACACAACGAATTATGTTTATGGGTGGCACATGCATATTCTTGTTTGAGCCTTGAGGACCATTTCCTATCTTCACTCGATGTGCCTCTTTTCAATGGACACACTGCCCAACCCCATAAAGGGCCAATGTGGAACATCTATCCATATCGATGTATGAGTAGACAACCAAAAGCATTAGCAAACACCACGGGTGTGCATTTTTAATTCTTAATTTTTTAATCTTATCTTATAAAACTACTACTACAAGTATAGTATATATTTTGTATCAAAATTAATTAAACAATGTATGGGTCCACGAGGCAGTTGCAAACAAGACTAGATCTAAGGGTAGTGGGGTCCTTCAGTCATTAGTAATGTGTACTTGTCCGTCGACAACAAGAAACATAAGCCCTATATTTTGGTTTTGGTCAAAGAGATCATCGTCTACTTCTTCTACTCTATTTACCTTTCCCAACACTATCACAATACTAACATTTGCCGCTAAAACCAACCAAATAAGTTGACCGCCGAATCATCATTAATATTATATATAAATATTTTCCCTTCCAAATTATAAAAAAATTACATATATTAAGAAAAAAATAATGAATCACGTTTAATCTATACAATTTTAATGAAATAATTAAATTTATCATCTACATTACTTTCCATCACTAATGAATTAGATTATTGAAATATAAAAAATTAAATTAAATAAAATGTATTTTAGAGATACTATAATTAAATATAACATAAATTATTAAAAAAAAATTATATTTCGTTTCAAAAGTATAAGTTATTTTTGATTTTATTTCATTCTATAGGGTGTATATTTTTTTTTACTAGTAGAGGGAATATTTAATTATATAAGTAAATCAATTAACCATTCCATAAATTAATTGAAAACTTAACAATTTTTGGTGTATATTTTTAGTTCCTTACATTTCTAAAGACAAATAATATATTTTCTTTTACAAAGCAAATATTAGATGTTACAATGTTACCTTAATGATATTAATATTATATAGTTTGAATCTTATAACCACTTCTCAAACTCTTTTAGATGTTACTACAACTTTGTCATTGTACATACTCTAAGAATAAACTATTTTATACTACTACTATTCAACAAATATTATAGCAAAGACAATGTTATTATCAAATAATAATAAATTAAAGTACGTAAATATAATGCATTCATAAACTAATCTCTCAAGATATTAATTATGTATATCTTTTAAGAGTTGATATCTAATATCTCAGAATATTAATGATGTATTTCTTTAAGAGTTGATATTTGCGACTAAATAATTAAAGTATTCAAAATATAAGATCACAAAAAACAATTAATTTTGTCAAATAATCTATTGTTGTAATAAAAACCAAATAATCCATTCTTAAAAAAAAGAGAGAGAGAAGAATAATAAATACCATCACTGAAATCATTGGTAGCAGCTGCAAGTTCAGCATATTCAAAATTCCTCCAAGAAGGTTTTGTAGGAATAGCACCAATATCAATACTTTCTTCAGCACTTCGAATTCGAGCTAATTTCTTATTCAAACTCTTCTTAGTGATTTCATGACTAACAGCAACAAGCATAGGAATTGCTGTTAATTTTTTCACTGATTTGAACTTGAAAACATCAACCATTGATTTCCATTGTTGCACCTGAGTTTCTTTACCGCCCAATTTTTCCTCCGCCGCAGCTTCCACCGGCGGTGAATTATCCGGTGAATATGAGCTGAAACTGTTGCTTCCACTGCTGTCTGATTCTGTTCCATAAACAGGGGCTTCTAGTATTGCTCTTGGTGATACCTCATCGTCGCTTGAATATTCTTTTCCTTGATTGCCCTTTGACTTCATTTCTTTGTTTTTTCTTCTCTTCCTTTTTCTCCTTTCTTTTCACTCTCTGCTATAAACAACAAACACTGCACGTTACAGAGAAAAACAGGGGAAAACAGAGGAAAACAGAGGAAATGAAATAAAATACCTTATAAATTTATTTTCTTTCTGCTGTTAAATTTATAAAATATGATGAAAATAAATTCTAATAAATTTTAAAAAGATAAAATCAATGTAATTTGTTTGCTAACAAATTTAAAATTATTTATATTGAAAAATAAAATAAAATAAATTTTGTGTTATGTTTTTATGTATATTGCAGGGGAAACAGAGGAAGCAATTAAAAATGAAACGAATAAGCTTACCTTAAATTAAATAAACATGGTTTTATTGTTACTTTTCCATGGATTTGAAGAAGAAAGTGCTCGTGGCCCGCACCTGAAATTTGTTAGAAGGACTTTTGATGAAACAAAAAAAATCCTTCTTTACATTTGGTGAGGGTATGAGAGAAAAAAAAAAGGAGGAAGAGGAACGAAGAGAAGAGAAGAGAGAGGAATGTGAATGGAAAGAAAAGGGGTAACAGAATAAAGGTTTTATGATTCTAAATTGGTGTGTGTTATGAAATATGAACGGTGCTTATTCTTGGGAAGAGAGGGGCGTGCAAATTCCAGCTTTGAGAGGAAGCCTTGGAAATTTTGCTATATTTATACACTGCCAAGTGTTTTTTTTCTTCCTTTTTTTACTTTTTTTTATTGGTTTTTGGGCATTTTAAATTGGTTTTGTTTTTTTTTTAATATATATTATATATAATAGGACTTATTTTTTATTTTATTTACAATGTGTTGATTTACTTTTGGGTGCACCAAAATCCAAGGTATTGTAAATTATTTTGGCAAATTAAGTTTTACCTTGATTTTTTGTTTTAGTTTGATTTTACAAATTTTACAATTGTATTTATTTAAAATGAATGCTTTAAAAGTGAATTTGGATCAAATGATTGTCTAAAATTAAAATAGAATCACTTTTATAGTTATATACAAAGTTATCTTAAACATTTTGAAATTTTTATTTTAATAGTAAAAAGTTAGATGTTTAGCAAAAAAATTAATTTTAATAATTAAAAAATGATAGAATACATTTTAATTCTTATAATTTTATTTTAATTTATCTTTTTTTTATTTACTTTTAGTCTCTATCTTGAAAAAATAATTAATTAAAAAATAAATATTTTTAATCCCAACATATTTTTTTATAAAATCAAAATTGAGACTATAAGTGAATAAAAATCTTTTAAGTACTAAATTTAATATATCGTAATTTTATAGTAATCAAAAATATATTTAACTCAAAAAAAATTCACCTTAATCTTATTATATTATAAAAAAATAAATATCAAATTCTCATCAAGCGGGGACACATGTTATTGAACTGATTGCAGAACACAATAGACCTGATTATATATAATTATCATTTTATCGACATTAGAATTATTTTTTGAATTATTAATTTTATATAGAGTTTGAAAAAATGTATACCATCAAAACTTTGGATTTTTGTGTCTAACTTTTATTTTCAGAAAAAAATATACTTTATTCAAATACTAAAGTAACACCGACACATTTTGATATTAAAATTAGTAATTGAGAAAAATAAAAATACGCTAATGATACACATAAATATTCAAAAGCTAATGAAAATTAATTAAATAAAAACCTTAATCCTAACGATTGAATTAATTTCTTCTACATATGACCAATGATTAAGAATAATGTAAGATCTACAATTTTTAATGTCATTCATATTTATAAAAAATATTTAATAGTGTTCACTCATATCGATTATTAATGGTTTCCGACATGATCAATTCAGACACACGTCGACAATTCATATATTATAAGGTTGAGATGATGCTGAATTTTAGTGATAATCTCCATAAACTTATTAGTTAAAATACGATATAAAAAAAACAAGTATGTTATATCAGTAGAAAATCAATGTCCTATCCACACCACAAAATCACAAATAAAATATAAAGGCAAAACTAAAATTATGTAAAAATTTATTTATTAAAAATAAAAAGATAATAAAATAACTTAAAATAACGATTTCAAGTCAAAATATAACTCTAAACTATCTCTCTAGTAAATAAAGAAAAGTACAGAACATAGAAAAAAAAATGATTTATTTTACTTGCCATTTTGTATTTTTGTGTCTAATCTTATTACATTGGTTAATGGTATTTATTAGTTTTGGTCTCTTCAAATAAAACCTACTATGACATTATTTTTTGGCATTAATTCGATAAATATTTTTTATTTTTTATTTTAAAAGAGATATTAATTCCACTTGTTCAAATCTAAAATAAGACATGTAATGTAACCATATTAATATTTATAAGTCTAATTAAAATTTAAGGATATTCCTTATACATCTTTACAAATATCTATTTATATATTTTGTTGGCACAAACAAATAACTATATTATTTCTGTAAAAAGAAAAAAATCCATGATGTTACTATTACATGCATATGTTAAAAGAAATTTTGTGAAACGTAGCAATTGGCTTTTAAAAAAGAATTCCATTTACACGTATGTAATGATGCACAGTCATGTCAAATGAAGTGTAATTCGTGACATCTACCGTAACAAACGCACCTGCAAAGTGGAAACTTGCGTGTCCATAGTAATGGCCAAATCATAATAATAAATAATCTTTTGCTGAAATTAGGTAGGTTAAGTGACTATAGAGAAAACTAGCATCATAACCAAGGAGAAAACATTTTTTTACTTCCTCCTTTTTATTTAGTTAAAGTACTATAAATGCTACTATCTTGATAATGTTTAAACACTATAAAAACATCATTAGTAATTACAAGCTACTCATAAAAGAATGGTAGTTTTTTTAAGAAAAATGAAATAAACCAATTTCATAAACATTTAAATTTGCAGTCAATAAAATTGATTAGTTGATAAGATTATAAATTCAAATAGTAAAGTGATAATTAAATAGATTGTGAGTTCAATGTAATATACGTAAACCACAACAATACTAATTAATTTTTTATAAAATTAAGTTTCTCATTCAAGAAGCGGTAACGTTACATTTGCATGCATATAAGTACATATAAAATTGTAAATTTAATTCATGTAAAATAAGTAATTTGTTTTAGATAGTAAAATGAGTAATATCAGTTATAGATGTTCAAATCGATGATTGATATTATATGTATATACATGATCA
Organism: Cicer arietinum; assembly: GCF_000331145.2. NCBI lineage: Eukaryota > Viridiplantae > Streptophyta > Magnoliopsida > Fabales > Fabaceae > Cicer > Cicer arietinum. Next base: position 9,432,268 of record NC_021167.2, on the reverse strand, counting down.
ATGATGGATGACTATAATATTAATTATTAATTTATTTTATCAACTTTTCATTTTAGAGGAATTAAATTCTAAATTTATATTTTCAAAAAACTCGTCAAACAATTTTTTTTTTTAAATTTGTGGGTCGTAGCATAAATTGCATAGTGAACAGGGGTGATAATATATCGGGACGTTCGACAAGGATCTATGGCTCGACTTAATAAAAATTTGACTCAGTCTGAACCTTTTAGTAAAAAACTAGACTCCTATTTTTTTTAAAACTTATTTATTTAAATAAGTCAGATCCATACTTTCTAACAAGTTTATTAGACCTCATAGACTAGTTCGTATATACGTCATTAAAATATAATATTTATAATATAGGATAAAGATCTATTGATTCTATGAATAGTTCTATGACAAATTACTCCGTTTAATAACTCAATATAAAAAATGAATTTCACTAATTCAACCGTCTAATCAAAAATTCTTATTATGTAGATCAATTCCACATATTTTTATAAAATTTAAATATTATTTGATACTTCATTAAATAATTTTAAATGAACATATAATAAACTTTTTAAAAATATTAGTAAATATCGATGATCAGACTACATAGTTACAAATTTTGAATTTATATGAAAAAATTGTGTGTCAATAATCAACGGTTGAATTAATGAAATTCATCGTTTTTATTAAATTATTAAACGGAATAATTACTCACATGGTTACTCTTTAAGTCAGCGAGTTTTCACCGTTATATATAGTAATAATAAAATAAAAGACTGTCTGATTTTTTAATTAAATACTCTTTATTTTCTATCTTTTAAAAAAAACTCTTTGTATTTCTATAATAAAATATTTTTTATTAGAATTTGGAAAATTGATTCTTTGTTTCCACTTCCCGGATATATATACATATTCTTTTGAAGTCCTCCCTCAAAAACTATTGTGTTATAAATTCAAAATTTGTATTGAATTATTTTATTTTGTTTATAATCATTGTACATATATAAATCAAGTTTATTACGAAAAATGAAGAAAAAAAATGAATATTATTATTATACGGTTCACATTTTCTATTTTATTTTTAAAGATAAGCGAATTATCCTTTTTATAAATTCAAATTTTAGAAAAGAACAAAATAAAACTTAAAATAAAACATTTGACAGAAAATAATACATGCTCAAACTTTAATTTTTTAAAATAAGTTTGAGCTATTTAAGCAAATTTCGACAGACCTATTATGACTCTTAGTAGTGAATGTAATAATTAAAATAATGAATTTATGGTGATTTTGTCTTGGTCTGGTTGAACTATAAGGTCCTGCTCCTTGAATTGCACCCGCAAACTCCGCACCAAAAAACAAACAAAGAAAGCTAAGTACCAAAACCAACATTAGAAAAATTAATTAAGGACTTAAGAAATTTATCCTAATCAACGGTGTGCCATGTTATGTCACGTTTCACGTTTCATTAGATGTGTCTTCCCTTCTCACAGTGTCATTATCGCACTCAAGAAATTAAGAGCTTAAATTAAGGCTAGAAGCCTTGGTTAATTTGGTGAACCAAACCTGTTCCTATTATTTATAATTTTAAATGTGAATTATGTCCCCACCAATACCAACCTCACCAAGTCACACCCATGTCACTTCGGTTAGAGAAGTGGGCTTAACTAAATTCCATTGACGTATTTAAAGTACATAAGAGTCAATTAGTAGCACAATATAACGATATGTGTGGGGGACCCTTCATTTTATAATTGGTTTATTATTAAACAAAGGTGCGTGCAACTTCAAACTTAACCAATAAAGATATCCAATTTCCTTTATTCTCTCCAATATTTTTATGTACACTACCTAGTTTTTTTGTGATCAAAATTCAAGGTGGGGCTACCAACTAATTAACGATATAGAAGATTTTTAGGGGATGATACCAATATTGCGGGTTAGTTTTATATGCAAGAGCAATGGATTTGTTCCATCGTTAAGATCTTATTAATGAGTTAGGTCATTTTAAACCAATGACATAATATGCAAAATAGGAATAGTAGCATCAATTAAAATTGAAAGTTTGTCTACTAATACAAATTATGAAAATATGTTTTAGTAATATGATATTATTGATCAAAGATACAAAATGTTACGGAAATTGAACATGCGTGGCTCTATGATATTATAGTCTATATTTATTTATATTTTTAAAATATTTATTATTCATTTATTTGAAAATTATATAAAAATTGATAGAGTTGATTTATGCATCTAGAACTCTTATTTTGATGGTTGGTTTGATAAAATTAAATGTTTATAATTAATGAATTCTTAAGAAAAATAACTCAACTCAAAGTTACTTTTGAAGTGAAAGGAAAACTCTTTAAAAGAACTCCACTTCGAATTACCTTTCAGAAGAACTTTTAATTACAAAGATCCCTATTTTTTTCTAGGAAAGAAGAACCTACCAACAAATGTGGAGTCCAAAAGTGAAGTTGCAAAATGATGTCTTTTAAAAACTAACCACAATAAAATTAGACTTTTAGGCTTAGTTTGTTTTTGTAATATTAAGAATAGTTAAATATGTTTTTACTTCTACGAAATTTCAAATTTAATCTCAATTTTTTTTATTAATTTGTAGTGCCTATTTTGAATTTATAATTGTTTTTCAATTTTGAAATATTTTTAATTATTTTAAAAATTTTAATAATATTTTTTAAGTATGTTTAAAAAATTATAAAACAGTCCTCCACAAATATTTAGATTTTTAAAATTTGGATGAATTATGTATTATTTTTAAAATTTTAAAAATTCAAGAAAAGGTGACAAAAATAATAACTTATAACAAATGAATATTTTATATTGTTGTCAACATGCGTATAAAATTTCATTTAAAAATATATATTGATTTAATATTAAAAATTAAAATTGTATGTATGATTATTTTGTAAAAATTTAAAATTTTATTTTATAGGGAATAAAATTAAAAGGTGTAATTTTATATAGAATAAAAGTATATTTAAATTTTATTTAATTAAAACCTAATCTGAGGTCTAAGACGTTGATTTGTTGACAAGTCCTTGGGTCGGTGTTGAAAACAAAAGATGACTTGAAAATGTAAATTTTAAAACAAAAAATTTAGTCGAGGAGAACATCTAAGACTATGGGCCTTCTAATATAAATCTAAATCACTAAAAAATAATCTTCTTCACTTGAAGTCTTTTCAATAGTGCTTAAATTTTGTAAAGATGGATTAATTTGGAGATATATTTAATATGTTTGGACTGATCAGTTTTAATATGTATTTTTGTGTATTTGATAACATTGAAAGTAAGTAAGAGAAAAAACATCAAATTAGTAGTACATATAATTTTTTTAATTATTTTAAAGAATTTACCTCCTCTAAAGTGAATAAATAATTAATATTATAACTATTTCTGATTTTTCATCCATGTGCACATAATATTAATCATTCATTTCATCATCAATGATTGATATTATTCACGTTATTCTATTAATTATTTATTTTTATTATCAATAATTGATATTATTGTAGAATGAATTGTTCTATGTGGAGGAGCCAAATCCTTTTTTGAGACTATATTTTGATTGAATAGACATTCTATTCTAATTAAGATTGGGGTCGAGTTTCACACTAAATTATGTTTCACTTGTCTTGTAGCCGCACGGCCCATGATACTTGTCTATCTTATAATTATAGTTGGAGATATCTACCTCTCACCCCTTCATTTTTACTCTCCATCATTTCAAAGCACATAAAAATACTATTTTATCCTCTCTTTTTTCTACTACTTGATAGTTAAACTTTTTGAAAAATTTAAAAGAATTTCGAAATTTTTGATAAATATAAAACTTCTTAATGTTTAGACATCTACTTGATTCATCAATGTTTAGACATCTAAATGCATTTTATTATAATTTCTGCGCTTGATTGTACACTAAAAAACATGAGATATTTTTTACTTGAGAGGATGGGAGAAAAACAACTACCTTATTTTATGGGCTAGTAGACCTTATATACCGAATCAAATTGTCAAAGTTATTGTAAGAAGAACCCGAAGGATTCACACTCTTGTATGCCAACTTAGACATTTCCATAGCTGATTTTAAAAACTCTTCTTTCCTATTCACCATAAGACCATTGACCATATTTTCCACAACCTTCCTATCACAAACATCCTTCATATCCAACCCAATTTTCCAAACCTCACTCACAAACCTACTATTAATTTGTTGATCTGCAAAATAAGGCCAACAAATCATAGGAACCCCACAAACTACACTCTCCAAAGTAGAATTCCATCCACTATGTGTCAAAAAAGCACCAATGGACTTGTGAGCCAAAACTTCCTCTTGTGGGACTCATCCCACAATTAACCCTCTCTCCTCACAAAAAACATTTTTTGCTATTCATTAAACCGTGCCAAATCTCAATGACTTCTTCACTCTTCATTGGTGTGGTACTTCCAAAACTAACATATATAACTGATTTCAAGGGTTGAGAGTCGAGCCACGTGATGCATGTTATATCCACGTGAAAGAAATTGCTCTTAATTAAGGTTGTTGTTGTATTTTTGGGGAAATGGAGGCGAATTTGGGAGAGGATTGGGGATTCAAGATCCTCAAATGTGTTGAGTATAAGTGCATTTGCTTTAAGTGAATGTTGTGTTAGAAGTACAACATCGTTTAAACGAATATGATCCTTTTTGTTTTCTCGACAAAAACTTGGAAGATCTCTACACCGAACCAAGTTTTCCATTCCTGGCATATTTGTTATGATGCGATCCATTTCTTCATCTCCTAAAAATTAATTAAACACTAAATATCACTAAGATTAAATTGGTAGAAAAATGTCTCTCTCTATATTTATATATGTAAAAGGGATATCGTATCTTGGTGAAGCTATTTATTATTTTATTTTTTGAAAAAGCCACAAAATATATTGGTGTAGCTATTTATTAATTTCTTTTAATTTTATCCTTTTTAAACTATTAAATTTATAATTTAGTTTTTTACTCCATTATATAATTGAAACTTTTTTATATCAATGTTACTAATTTTGTGATTTATATTATTCTTTGATAAATATTATTTATCACTTGGATCTTAAAATGGAAATAACTAGTCATAGTCCTCAACAAAAGGAAAAATGAAAAGAAGCTAAAAAGATAAATCAGTTATCCATTATCCATGATATAAAAAATCTTACACAATTGATATATTTTGATTAATTATACGTGTAACTTTAAAAATAGTTATCACAAAAATTAAACATTATAAATAATTCAACGATTGTGACTAATTAATAGAGTAAAATTTATTTACATTAACAATTAACAATAGGAGATAATGGTAAGGGATGACCTAGATTGACAATGGTCATCCCAATTTTTTTAATTTTTCTTTATATTCCTTAAATAAAATTATTTAATGACATATTCATGTGAAACTTTTGTGTGAAATCTGTTGTCTTTATTTTCTACATTCTATCCATTAGAGAAAATAAAAAAAGAAATGATAATGCGAAGAGGACAGCATGCATATATACCTTTAATGGGAAGTTCATTACACTCCAAGAGCTTAGGAACACAAACATAAGCCCAAAAGCAACAAGCACTTATAGTACGAAAATGGATCAATTGTATTCCAAATTCAGCAGCCAAATGAGTGACAAGATCTCCAAATATTCCATCCAAAATAATGCAACTTATTTTTGGTATTTCAGACACAATCATGTCTCTCAAAAAAGGCTTACCATATAAACTCAAGAACGCAATTACATCCCCAAAACCTTTCTCCAAATCCAGGATGCTTCTCCTCACCATGAAAATCAGGGATGGTTTTGAATTGAAGCTTAGGATAGGTTAATGAAAGAGCTTGAACATTATCATTGAAATGAATGAGGAGATTGTGTATGTACTCTGTGTTGAGAAATGTGATGTGAAGATTTTGAAGTGCAAGAAGTTCAGCTAGCTTTAGCATTGAGTTTACATGGCCTTGTAATGGACAAGGGAAAATCAGTACATGTGCAGAGGTTTTTTCTTCTGCTTTTTTTTGCCATTTTTTTCCATTTTTTATTTAACAAGGTCTTAATTTTTTCACTTCTAGCATTATGGTGGTATATATATTGAGAAAGTCGTTTTGAGAGGGTGACTCAATCGCAAGACTATAGATGATGTGAAGTTTTATTATTATTATTCTTTTACAAAAACAATATTCATTGGAACAACTTTCAAGTTTGTTAAAAAAATAATAAATTCAAAACTACTAAAACAAAAAAACAAAAAAGATGAATTTGTGAAGAAATTCATAGCATTCACATTAATAGTAAAAACAAAAAAATATTTATAAATATGATAAAATTAAAGTTTATGAAATATTCATATATTTAAATATATAACGTTGACGATAAAAAGTCGTTGATTGAATTTATGATGAATTGAAGTTAATCTATTAATTTGAAATAAACAAACATTACAATAAGACGAGATATTAAAGAATCTCACACTAAGACGACGAACAAAACAATGTTTCGGTCAGATGGTGAAATCACAAATAAAATAAGTTACTGAAATTAAATTTATACAAAAACTACAATAAAAAAAACAAAAAATCAACTATTTAAAGGAATAATTTTTGAAAAAATTAAATGACTATAACCTGCTTATTTTACTTTAAGAAGAAGAGAATGAAAAACTTTATGATCCGTTTGATGCGCACGACAAAATAGAGACATAATGAGATGTAAAGATGAACAATGATAAGATATGATAGTGACAAGATAAACATTATCATATTCTATATTTGATACACATATGATAACTAATATAACATTTTATTTTGTCATGTATGTGATAGACATTTTATCATGACATGATATAATATATGTTATATTTAAATAATAAAATTACCATTAATTACATATTAGTTTTTTTCTTAAATTAACTTATTATGTTTTAAATATTATAAAATAAAATAAAATGCTAAAAAGTGAAATAAGTAATGAAATTATTTTCTATTTAAAACTATCCACTGACACTACTAAATAAATAATTTAAATTTTGAAAAGTTATGAATAATCAAATAATTATGTTTTACTTTTTTGAATGTGAATAAAGATAATATATTATATGTAAATGGCAAAAATAGTCTTGTAAACAAATTATATTTATTTTAAAATTTCAATTGATTTTCAGATTTATATAATTTTGAATTCTAATTTGTTAAATTATATAAAAAGACAAGCTACCTTTGTGATAAAATCGTAAATATTTTTTAAATTAATTATTAATATTTCATTTTAAAGTTTAATGTCAAACTCCATTAATTATTTTTGTATTTATATTTTGTTATATTTTAATTTTAAAATTTTAATTATATTTTATAAGAGTAATTGAATAAATTGTTGTTTTTATTAGATTATGTTAATTTATAACTCAACTTATATTAAAAAAACAAATTTAAACTAAAAAAATATGATAAAGTAAAGTTTTGAATTATTTATTATATTCTATTAATTCATTTGAATTTCAAATAAATTATTTATATTTTATCTTTTATCTTTGGGTTTTTTTTTCAATAATCTATTTTTTTTAAAATTTATCAATATACTCCCTTTTTAAAACTATATACCAAAATACTTTACTTTTATTCTCACTTACAAATCGCATTTGCAAATCGCGACTTCCATAACACAATTTTTATATAAAAGAATTAATTTTTTTCAAATTAAGAATATATATATATATATATATAACTCATATAATTCATAAAAAAATATAAACACAAATTTTAAATTATATAGATTGATTAAAGTTTAATGTAACATTTGGACAATATTTTTGAATATGACTATTTAACCGACATAGTCCACATTTTTTAGACATTTTTTTAATTTTTTAAACAAATATATATATATATATATATATATATATATATAAAATTCATTGATAAAAAACAATATCACAAATTTTACAAAAAAGTACGATAAAATTAATGTCGAAGGTGGTGAAGATGTTGAACTCGCGTTTGATGGTTGACCAGTCATATTCGAAAATAGTGTCCAAATATTACAAAGAACTTTAGTCAATTTATGTAATTTAAAATTTGTATTTGTGTCTTTTTATAAATTATATTAACCAATATATATATATATATATTTGTTAATTTGAAAAAAATTGAATTGTTTTTTTTGAAACATTGTTTTAAGAAATTTACATTTGCAAACTCGGACTTCCTTAAAGAAGTCGTCAATTACAAAAACGAGTTGTAAGTAAAATTAAAAATATTATATTTTGATTTATAGTTATAAAAGGAAAATATTTTAATAAATTAAAAAAAAAATGAAAGAAAAAAAACTTCATCTTCTCCATAAAACGATCCCATAGACATAGGGGAGGGGCAGCACTCAACGACCAATTCCGCATGCATCACGGCACGTTTGACCTTGTACCATGTGGTATTAATTAATTAATTAATTAATGTTGCAGACTCCACAAGGCACGTGCTGATTTTTAGTGGTGGATGTTGATTCATGCCATGCTCCTACTTGACATAAATATCTTGCTGTGTCTTTATTGAACACAAACATGTCAGTCTTAGCTGTTTTGGGTGTGAAAATTATCATTCACATGAGTGGACTGAAATTTTTTGCCAATTTTTCTTATCCTAATTGACAGCACCTTCAAAGAGATTCAACTGCTTGTCGACATCGATTTGCATTTCTCTTTTGCATAAAACAAAATAAGTGATAGAATGTACAAAGTCTTTATATAAAATATGATTAAAAGAAAATAAAATAGAAATAACTTTTTTGTATCGATCAAATTTAAAACATTATTACAATATTAGATAAAATTAAATATATATATATATATATATATTTAAGTTAGAATAACTAATTTTTAATTAACATAACTAACACCTAATTAAAATAATTAATTTATAACTAATATCTCTACTGGTTAAAAGGTGTTCGCGACACTTCTAGATTGAAATGAATAACACAATGTTGTGAAAAAAAACAAAGAAATACAATTAAAAATGGCAAAATACATGACAAAAGGATTTTGAAATGCCGAAATAAATTGGTTAAAAGAATTTTGAAATTTTTATTCTACGTTTGAAATAAGAACAAGAAATATTTTAAAGCAATCTTGTTTTTATTTTAGTGGGTGTTGAGTCGAGTTTACATAATTACACCTTCATACAAGATCTTTCCTTGCGTTTTTAAATAAAATCTCATGCACTACTCTTTGGTTTTTAAGACTTTTAAATAATTACGATTTTTTTTTTATATAAACAAGAACAAACTTGCTTTTTGTTGTTGGTAAATGCTAAATTTAGAGTTTACAATTTCATGCAAGATCTTACATGCATTTTTTTTAATGTCAGTTTGACTAAAAAGAAATAATGGTAAGGGCATCACTCCATTCGCTTTCCTATTTGAATTATATGTGATATAAATGTACTGTGATGTTATTTATTGGTTTTGTTTGTGTGTTATCTTCAGAATGAATATTAATAATTGTTGTGTTGAGCATATTCAAAGTGCGAAAAATAAATGTTATGTGATATATTGTTATAATGGTTGTGTTGAACATATTCAACGTGTGAAGAATAAATGTTATGTGATATGTTGTTATAATGGTTGTGTTGAACATATTCAAAATGTGGAAAATAAATGTTATGTGATATGGTGTTATAATGGTTGTGTTGAACATATTCAAAGTGTGAAGAATAAATGTTATGTGATATGTCGTTAATAAGTTAGTATCGCATTATATTTTATTAAAGTGTCAACATTCATGCATTCATTCATAGTCGTGTGGTGGTACGTCCATAATTGGTTGGAGCCCACATATCCTTATGGGGATGTTGAGCTAGTGGTGTTGCTTGGAAGGACCCACGAAGCTCGAGTTAGTGGTGTTGCTTGGAAGGACCCACGAAATGCCCTTGCGGGGGAGGCGATATTCCAGAATCATTACATTGGCATATAGATTAAGTCATAAGGTCTGTTTAAGTATGCATTGAATTAAGTGTGATTAATGTTTTATAAAGATAAATGATACATTGTATCCCCTGATAATTGGTTGGTTGAAATAATGTTATCAACGATGTATATATTATACTGATAGATTTGTATAGGTTAAATTACATATGTGGTCCCTTAACTTAAGTTCAGGTAACGTTTTAGTCCTTTATCTTTTTTTTTTCCTGACTTGGTCCTTTATTTTAATTTTAACTGACAATTTGATATTTTATGTTTTAAAATTTCAACAATGGTGCGTTGTGATTTTTAACTATTAAATATTTTGCTATAACAACTATATATGCATGCATATTTGCTCTGTGTTTGTTATTTGGAGATGACCCTTACATTTGACAGGACGTCACATATAGTGTTATTTGAGCGAATAATATCACGATCAACCTAATAGGAGAAATGCGAGAAAGTACAATAGCATGCAGTCGGAGGCTCCGATATACTTCTGTATTGGTGTTAGACTTGTTTGGTGAGTCTTCCACAAGTCCAAAGTTTGTGACCAACTAGGATTTTTGTTTGGGTAGTCAAACGTCGAGAGTTTTGACTCTAGGAGTTTCTTTTGTTTGATGTATTAAATTTACTTTTAGTAATTGCAAATACTCTGATTTATTATTTTTGAAATATAATTAAAATAGTTATTAAATGATTTTAAAGTAAATGAGTACTTAAGATAATCATAAATAAATAAAAGCGGATCTGTAATTTTACGTTTAGAATTTCGGTAGTTAATGTCTCGAAAAAGCGGGATGTCACAGGTGGTATCAGAGCAGTTCGATCTAGATTGGATTGCGGTTTAGTGGGAATGTTTTTAGTCTTGTTAGTGTTGGTCATGTGTCTCAGAAGTCCTCAAGAGATGGTGTGTGAGTTTATGCACCACTTGAATCTTGATCGAAATATTTCTTCATCTAAATATTGTGTGCATATTGCACAAGAACACAAATAATGTTCTTAATTGGTTTAATAGAGTGGCGCGACGGAAGCGTGGTTAATTGGTTTATCATAATGGCGCGACAGAAGCGTGGTTAATTAGTTTATCAGAGTGGCGCAACGGAAGCGTGGTTAAAACTTAGTGGATCTTGTAGGGGTTGTGATATAGAGGTTGCAATTAAGATTGTATGTTAGTTAATGGTCCAAAACATTAGAATAAGAAAATTATCGAGGGAACGAAATAAATGATTGATGTAAAGTTTTACTAGTTCATGATTGAGTAAGTATGAAGTTAATAATTGCTTAAGAGTATCCTATAGATTAAAGATATGTATTTTATAACAAAGAATTCAAATTATGAAGCTTGTGAATACTTGTAGGATACGATAACATAAGTTTCAACTTTTAGGTTTGACATTACCATACATTAAATGAATGAGAATGATTTGGAGCGATCAATCGTAGGCTTGATCAAGATCTCAATGCAGGTGATATTAATTATTAGTTATTATGGAGTGAATGGAAAAATAGTGTTGTTTGACCGAGGTTGTGATGAATTAAGGATGTTGAGGTTGAAGAGTTAAATGGTGCGGTAAGAATGAAATTTTTGAATTAAAGAGATGATTTGTGTTTATGAGTTGTGAGTTGTAGTTGACGGGTAAATGATACTAAACCATAAGGGAGTGAGAATCTAAGTAGTAAATCATATGGATTAGATTTGTAGCCATAAGAGAAACGATGAATTAAAAAAAAAACAAATCTTGTGGGAATAATTCAAGTTGAATTTAGTTAGAGTATTGG
>NC_021167.2:9412649-9420000 GCF_000331145.2 Cicer arietinum | reverse complement strand
AGAGGAGTAACTCCACTCCCGAATTTGTTAAATCAATATCCGAGAAACATCGATTGCGCATTCGTTAACCGTTAGATCGAGCTGATTTTTGGACAGCAGGTTCGCAACATTCAGATCCACGTTTTCCACGATCGCTAAATGACGTTCAGAGAGGGAGAAGCCGTGCTCGCACAGCAGCAGGTGTGAAATGAGCGAGACAAGAGTTTGTGAAGCATAATTCTAAATATAACTTTACTAATGGTAAGGACATCACTTCATTCGCTTTCCTATTTGAATTATATGTGATATAAATGTACTGTGATGTTATTTATTGGTTTTGTTTGTGCGTTATCTTCAGAATGAATATTAATAATTGTTGTGTTGAGCATATTCAAAGTGTGAAAAATAAATGCTATGTGATATATTGTTATAATGGCTGTGTTGAGCATATTCAAAGTGTGAAGAATAAATGTTATGTGATATGTTGTTATAATGGTTGTGTTGAACATATTCAAAGTGTGGAAAATAAATGTTATGTGATATGGTGTTATAATGGTTGTGTTGAACATATTCAAAGTGTGAAGAATAAATGTTATGTGATATGTCATTAATAAGTTAGTATCGCATTATATTTTATTAAAGTGTCAACATTCATGCATTCGTTCATAGTCGTGTGGTGGTGCATCCATTATTGGTTGGAGCCCACATATCCTTGCGGGGATGTTGAGCTAGTGGTGTTGCTTGGAAGGACCCACGAAATGCCCTTGCGGGGGAGGCGATATTCCGGAATCATTACATTGGCATATAGATTAAGTCATAAGGTCTGTTTAAGTATGCATTGAATTAATTGTGTTGAAATAATATTATCAACGATGTATATATTATACTGATAGATTTGTATACGATTGTATTTGTTCGTTTGGGTGAGGCAATGTTAATAATGAATGAGAATGTTAATAATGAATGATGTGGATATTATGGTTATGAATGTACTGCTGCTAGTTTCGGGTGAATTAATATGTGATATTGTACTTGTTTTTATTACTGTACCTCTTAATTGTTTGGGTGAATTAATGTTATTAATTATGTAGATATCGTAATGTTATATTTGTATTGTCACTGTACCTGTTGTTGGTCGTTTGGGTGAATTAATGTTATTAATTACGCAAACACTGTACTGTTATTATATTTTTATTGTTAGTGTATCTTTGGTGAGTTGTGATTTTAACTGTTAAATGAAGTAAATGATTTATTTATATTTTGCTATAACAACTATATATGCATGCATATTTGCTCTGTGTTTGTTATTTGGAGATGACCCTTACATTTGATAAGACGTCACATATAGTGTTATTTGAGCGAATAATATCACGATCAATCTAATAGGAGAAATGCGAGAAAGTACAGTAGCATGCAGTCGGAGGCTCCGAGATACTTCTGTATTGGTGTTAGACTTGTTTGGTGAGTCTTCCACAAGTCCAAAGTTTGTGACCAACTAGGATTTCTGTTTGGGTAGTCGAACGTCGAGAGTTTTGACTCTAGGAGTTTCTTTTGTTTGATGTATTAAATTTACTTTTAGTAATTGCAAATACTCTGATTTATTATTTTTGAAAATTAATTAAAATAGTTATTAAATGATTTTAAAGTAAATGAGTACTTAAGATAATCATAAATAAATAAAAGCGGACCTGTAATTTTACGTTTAGAATTTCGGTAGTTAATGTCTCGAAAAAGCGGGATGTTACAATAACAATAATAATGTAAAAAAAAATAGACAAGAAGAAAAAAGAAAAATAAGTGCTTACCGCACTAGAAATACTTTTTACTAGCTCGTTCCAATTTTTTTTCTCTGTTTTCTCTCTATTATTCTCTCTTCTCTTTTATTTTTTTGTGTTCTCAATTGTGTTCCCTGTTGTCCCCCCAATTGTGCGCCCCAATTCTTTCAACCTATTACCCTCTTGTGGTAGACTATTTATAGACTTTTTGGGTGTAGATTACAAAAAACAAGATAATAATTGCCAATGAATTACCATTAATCTGTTTATTTTCATTTAATTGGCCACAATTATACTGATTCTTATTATCATTGATTCATTTCTTTGGTTTTTTTTTATTCAATTGATCACCATTATACTGATTTTTAATACCATTGATTTATTTCTTACGGTTTCTTTTCATTCAAATGATGACCATTATAATAATTTTTATTACCATAAATTCAATTCAATTAAATACGTTTGTTTTTATTTTTTATTTTTTTAATTAGAAAATATTAAAAGTTTCTGGAAATGAATGAGTGTCAAATAGAAACCAAACCCATGATTTTCTAAAAATATAACAATTTATTTTTATTATTATTTTCATCATTATTAGTTATTATTATTATTATTATTATTATTATTATTATTATTATTATTATTATTTTATATATTTATTAAAAATCATAAAGTAGCGGACAAAATTAGGTGTAAACAGCTGCCCCTCTTTACTTAGAATTTACTTTGAGAATCAAAGTAAGTGATAAGTAAAGATGACAACTCTAATGTTGTCTGAATATAATTTTGTTAAGTCTTTTATCCAATTTCAAGATACTAATTGTTTTCTCAAATTTGGTGCGAATCGTTTTCTCAGTTTCACTGCGAGTCGTTTTCCCAGCTTCAACATGTGGGTCCTTTTCTCGGCTTCGGGTGCGAGTCGTTTTCCTGGCTTCAACATGCGGGTCGTTTTCTCGGCTTCAGGTGCGAGTCGTTTTCCCGGCTTCAACATGCGGGTCGTCTTCTCGGCTTCGGGGTGCGAGTCGTTTTCCCGACTTCAACATGCGAGTCGTTTTCTCGTCTTCGAGTGCGAGTCGTTTTCCCGGATTAAAATTGCGGGTCGTTTTCTCGGCTTCGAGGTGGTAGTCGTTTTTCCGACTTCAACATTCGGGTCATTTTCTCGGATTTGGGGTGTGAGTCGTTTTCCCGGCTTCAACATGCGAGTCGTTTTCTCGGCCTTGGGGTGCAAGTCGTTTTCCCGGCTTCAACATGCGGGTCGTTTTCTCGGCTTTGAGTGCGAGTCGTTTTCCCGGCTTCAAGATGCAGGTCGTTTTCTCGGCTTCGGGGTGCGAGTCATTTTCCCGGCTTCAACATGCGGATCGTTTTCTCGGCTTCAGGGTGCGATTCGTTTTCCCGACTTCAACATGCGGGTCGTTTTCTCGGCTTTGGGGTGCTAGTCGTTTTCTCGACTTCAACATGCGGGTCGTTTTCTTGGCTTCGGGTGTGAGTCGTTTTCTCGGCTTCAGGGTGCAAGTCGTTTTCTCGGCTTCAGGGTGCGAGTCGTTTTCCAGGATTCAACATGCGGGTCGTTTTCTCGGCTTGAGGTTCGAGTAATTTTCCCGGCTTTAACATGCGGGTCGTTTTCTTGGCTTCGGGTGCGAGTCGTTTTCCCAGCTTCAAGATGCAGGTCGTTTTCTCGGCTTTAAATTTATAAAATGTCATGAATCGATAAATGAATGAATATGTTGATTTTTATTCATATTTTTATTGGACACGATCATTCAAATCTTGAATGAGAAAAAACACTTATATTTTTTTTTCTTAAATTTGATATCTTTGATCTGTTTTTTGTCCTCTTCTATTTTTTCCTTTTTTTTTTCGTTCTTTCTATTTTCTTTGAAGAAGAATAATTAATATTGTGATGTTAAGTTGGATCTCATGTTGTTGTTTGCCTTGTACTGTAAACAAGCTATACTATATCTAGTTTTATTGCAATTCATTATATCGAGGTATGATATATGTTTTACTTTCCAATACTTCTCATGCCATAGTCTGATCCATATTGTTGATCTTAACCTTACGATTATATATTTTTTGTTTTTTTATTTTTGTTGTTGTTTTTCTTCATCTCTCAGGTCGCTCTTTCGGGTTTTCAACCCAACAAATATTTTTTGTGTACCCTAATTTTTGCCAAGGTAGCCCTTTCAGGTTTTCAATATAGTGGGTATATATTTTTTTATACCCTTATTTTTGTCTAGGTCGCCTTTTTAGGTATTCAACCTAGCGGGTATTCATTATTATTTTTTTGTACTCTAATTTTTGCCTAGGTTGCCTCATTTAGGTCTTCAACCTAGCGGGTATTCATTATTATTCATGATATTTTTTACGGTGTACAAGTTTACAAGGAGGGCAAAATCTTTTTCATCCATATTCATGATGATCAAAGCTCCACATGAGAAAGTTTTCTTCACGAAGCATGGGCCCTTATAGTTATGGACCCATTCCCCATGATAATCCTTTTTAATTGGTAAGATTTTTTCTAGCACCAAGTCTTCTTCTCGTATTTTTTTCTCGTACGCTCTTTTCAGTCTTTTCTGATATAATTGTCAATGGCATAAGGCCGCCAACCTTTTTTCTTCAATTAAATTCAATTGATCGAAACGGGTTTGTAGCCATTATGACTCTTTTAGTTTGGCTTCCATTGATACTCTTATCGAGGAGATTTCTACTTCAATGGGTAGCACAACCTCCATCCCATATACTAGGGAAAAAGGGGTTGCCCCAATTAAAGGGTGTATCAAAGTGCGATACTCGTGTAGTGCAAACGACAACATCTCATGTCAATCTTTGTATGTTACAACCATTTTATAAATAACTTATTCTTTATGTTTTTATGTTACATTTTTCGTTCCACACAACTGTTTGATTTTTTTTCCGTAAAAGTTTAAAGGTCAATTCACAAGTGGCAGTTAGTTGTGATATAAATCTTGAAATACAATTTAGTCTCCCAAGAAAACCACGAACCTCTCTCTCTGTACTTTGGGGAGGTATTTCCAAAATGACTCGAACATTATTGGGGTCGACCTCTATTCTTTTTTGACTAACCACAAATTCTAACAATTTACCCCGCTGTACACCTAAAGTGCATTTGAAGGGGTTAAATTTTAGCTTGAACTTTCTGAATCTTTCAAAGAGTTTCTTTAGATCAATCACATATTTTTCTTCTGTTTGTGACTTAGCAATCATGTCATCTACATAAACTTCTATCTCCTTATGCATCATGTCATAGAATAAAGTTACCATAGCTCTTTGGTAGGTTGCCCCAGCATTCATTAGACCAAAAGGAATTACCTTGTAACACAATGTTCCCTAAGGGGTGATGAACACTACTAGAAATTTCGCCTATAGTGACCGATTTAGAGACCGAATATTTTCAGTCACACTAGCGACCGAAATAGAGACCGTAATTTTGATTTTATGAACTAAATATTTTTTTGTCACTAAATCGGTCGCTAATGAAATTTAGAGACTGAAATAGCGACTGAATTTTAGCGACTACAATTTCAGTCGCTAATTATCACTAATAGAAAATTTGCCTTTTACACTAGCGACCCAAATAGAGACTGAAAATTTAAACCTTGAAATTAAATATCAATCCGTCACTAAATTGATCACTAACAAAAAGTAGAGACTGAAATAGCAACTAAATTTTAGCGACCAAAATTTCAGTCACTAACTATTTTTTAATTACATAATTTAATTTAATTTATTAATAAAAAAACGAAAAATGTGAAATAATTTTTGCATAATTATTTTTTTTTTAGAAAATGTGAAATATTTAATAACTAATTAAAAAAGAAATAATTAAAAAAAGAAGAAAAAAAACAAAATTATATATTCATATATTTGAATATTTGTGCACCGTACAACCCCTATTTCCTCAAGTAAACACTAAAACCCCTATTTCCTCAAATAAACACTAAAACCCCTATTTTCTACAATCGTACTTTCTCAACACCACAACTCAACCACTCCCAGCCTAATTGAACAGGGCAATCGTTCTTTCTACAAAAAAATCAGTTCTTTTTTTCTTTCTCAACCCACCACAAATCCTAAAACCATCATTCGTTGTTAATCCCCTCTCATTCCAACATCCGCAACTACGACGTGAAGTCAACCGGGTCTCTTAAACCGTTAAACTACAACTGTGGCGTGAACCAAAAGGTAAGGAATTTATATTCTAATTTTATGATTATGCTTCATTATTTGTGTTTTTTTTTCTTCTGTGATGTAATCATTTTGAATTTATTAAACTAAAGTGAGTAAAAATATTCTGCATATAACAACAAAATATTCTGCATATTACTATTTCTCTTTGTCTACTTTCCATATGACAACAAAATTAGAATGGTGCCTCTGCATTTGCCACTTAAGAAATAAATCCCTCTACTGTTTCTCTTTGTCTACTTTTCGTTATTATTTTTGTATATAATTCATTTAAAGGGGGAAAACTGTCTAATTCAATCATATTTAAATTGCAAATGAACCTATATTAATATAATTATATTAGTTGAACTATAATTTGAGAAATTCATACATTTTCTAAAGTGATCTACAATTATTAACATATAATGATCATTACATGATATTACAGTCTTAGAAATATTTATTAAAATTTAATATAATATACATTCTTAGTATAAAAATATTATATATATATATATATATATTGTCGCATTACGTAATGAGTGCAATTGTTCAATTTTAAATGTATTAAATGAAATGGTAATTTCTAATTTTTTGATTATTTTTTATTCTATATAGGCATTCTTGTAATTTTGGAATAGCAAAGAGGCTGAGCAATTTTCGTGTACAAGATATAAGGTTGAGTATTCAATTTTTGGAAAGGTAATTTTTTGATTATGCTTCATTCTATAACAAATAATTTTGTAATTCTAGAACATGTTAAATTGCATATTATTTATGAAAATGCTAGTGTCTACATGTGCTTAGGAAGTATGATGGTTAATTACTCAAATAGTTTATTTTATTTATTTTCTTGGTAGATGTTTAATTCTAAAAATTGTTAATTATAATGTATAGCATTTGCTTAATGATATTACAGAAAATGGATATCTGCCAATGTCGTAGTTGGATGTATAATAGGCTAAATCCTAGTCGAAAGGGGTATACTGATGCATTTTTAAACGGGTTAAACGAATTTGTGTCATTTGCAATCCAACAACCAGACATATCAAATAGAGAAATTAGATGTCCTTGTTCTGTTTGTAAAAACATTGATTTCTTAGATTTTGAAGTGGTTAAGGTTCATATTTTACGAAAAGGGTTTAAACCTGACTACTGGTATTGGACATCTCATGGAGAAAGTGATCCAGAGTTGCATGTAGAAATTAAAAGGAAACAATCTGCACAAGAGCGACATAACATTTATTTTAATAGATTTGAAAACATGGTTTATGATGCTACTGGACCACAATATCAAATGCATTGTGATGAAGAATTAGAGGAGTCCCCAAATATAGATGATCAAAAGTTCTATGATTTACTAAATGCAGCTCAGAAGCCATTGTGGCCGGGATGCAAAGATCATACTGAAT
>NC_021167.2:9397999-9407490 GCF_000331145.2 Cicer arietinum | reverse complement strand
CTAAATCGGTCACTAAATTCGGTCGCTAAATCGGTCACTAAATTCGGTCGCTAAATCGGTCACTAAATTCGGTCGCTAAATCGGTCACTAAATTCGGTCGCTAAATCGGTCACTAAATTCGGTCGCTAAATCGGTCACTAAATTCGGTCGCTAAACCGGTCACTAAATTCGGCCGCTAAATTGGTCACTAAATTCGGTCGCTGATTTGGTCGCAACAGCTAGCGACTAGCGTTTTACCAACTGATTTAAATTGGTCACTAATTCGGTCGCTAATGGATTTAGTGACCGATTTTCTCCATTTAGTGACCGAAAATGTGGTCTCTAAAAGCGTTTTTTCTAGTAGTGGAAAGTTTTTTTTCTTCCATATCTTCGGTTGCCATCATGATTTGATTGTATCCTGAGCAACCATCCATAAAGGAGAAAAAGTGAATGGCGAGCCATATTGTCATCCAAAATATCGATGTGAGGTAATGGGAAATCATCTTTAGGACTGGCTTTGTTAAGATCCCTATAATCGACACACATTCGAACTTCGCCTTCCTTTTCAGCACTGGTACAATATTGGCTATCCATTGGGGATAATTTGTCACAACGAAGAATCCATCGTCAAATTGTTTTTTTTTTACCTCTTCCCTAATTTTTAATGACATATCGGGCTTTATTCGGCTTAATCCTTGTTTGACCAAAGAAAAATAGGGTTTTAAGGGAAATTTATGCTCCATTATACTAGTATTCAATCCATACATATCCTGATATGACGAGATAAAAATATCTTTGTATTCCTGTAGGAGTTGGATTAGTTCATGATATACTTATTTCTTTAAGATAATGTCGATTTTAACTTCCTTTCTATTTTCTTTTTTCCCTAGACTAATCACTTTTATTGGTTCCTTATGGGGCATAATTCCCTTAGCTTCTTGTTTTACCGATTTTAACAAATTTATGGGAAATTAAAAATCTTCTTCATTATCTTTTATGGCCAGATTAGTAAGATGGTCAAAGTTATGTGGCGGGATTTTAGTACAATCATTTGTTAATGGATTTTCTCAAATTTGGGTGCGAATCATTTTCTCGGTTTCACTGCGAGTCGTTTTCCCAGCTTCAACATGCGGGTCGTTTTCTCGGCTTCGAGTGCGAGTCGTTTTCCCGGCTTCAACATGCGGGTCGTTTTCTCAGCTTCGAGGTGCGAGTCGTTTTCTCAGCTTCAACATGCGGGTCGTTTTCTCGGCTTCGGGTGCGAGTCGTTTTCCCGGCTTCAACATGCGGGTCGTTTTCTCGGCTTCGAGGTGCGAATCGTTTTTCCGGCTTCAACATGCGGGTCGTTTTCTCGGCTTCGGGTGCGAGTCGTTTTCCCGGCTTCAACATGCGGGTCGTTTTCTCGGCTTCGAGGTGCGAGTCGTTTTTCCGGCTTCAACATGCGGGTCGTTTTCTCGACTCTGGGGTGCGAGTCGTTTTCCCGGCTTCAACATGCGGGTCGTTGTCTCGGCTTTGGGGTGCGAGTCGTTTTCCCAACTTCAACATGCGGGTCGTTTTCTCGGCTTCAGGTGCGAGTCGTTTTCCCGACTTCAACATGCGGGTCATTATAATAATTTTTATTACCATAAATTCAATTCAATTAAATACGTTTGTTTTTATTTTTCATTTTTTTAATTAGAAAATGGTAAAAGTTTCTGGAAAGGAATCAGAGTCAAATAGAAACCAAACACAATCCATGATTTTTTAAAAATCTAAAAATTTATTTTTATTATGATTTTCATCATTATTAGTTTTTTTATTTTTATTATTATTATTATTATTATTTTATATATTTATTAAAAATCATAAAGTAGCAGACAAAATTAGGTGTCAACAGTCATGATGAAACGATTATAACTTGAAATTTGAGAGGAAAAGAGAAAAAAATGAAGAAAGAATAAAGAATAACTAATTTTGAATGGAGAAAATAAAGGAAAATGAACAAATTGTTCAAGAATCAAATGAGAAAGAAAAAATAAATCAATTAAGTTTCTATGAAAATTTACTCTTTTTGAGAAACAAAATAGCAAAATAATTAACAATCTGATATCATAATAGAATATGCAAAATCTTCATATCAAGTCATTGAAGAAAGAAAAAAAAATAACCGTTGTATCGATCAAATGAGAAAAATGATTACAACATTAATAAAATAAGGTTCAAGTTGGAAATAAACAAATACAAATAAACCTAAACAAACCTCAACATTAATAAAATAAGGTTCAAGTTGGAAATAAACAAATACAAATAAACCTAAACAAACCTAAGCACATGTTCTCAATGGTCCATTCAAAAACGCTAAAAAAAAGCCCCAAGTTGGAAATAAGGTTCCATAGAGAAGTTAACTTCTCTTCAAGTAATCAAAATATTTAATGGCACTACCTCCTCACCCTCAATATTAAGTTGGAATTATGCATTTGGAAAATTCACCAAATTGTGTGCATCTTAGTGTGTTTTTTGGGACAACTTAAACTTCAACCATCTTATTTTATGGATTAGTAGACCTTATATACCAAATCAGAGCTTGAAAATTATCGTAGGAGGATCCAGAAGGACTCACACTCTTGCATGACAACTTAGACATTTCCATAGCTGATTTTAAAAACTCTTCTTTTCTATTCACCATAAGATCATTTACCATATTTTCCACAACCTTCCTATCACAAACATCCTTCATATCTAACCCAATTTTCCAAACCTCACTCACAAACCTACTATTTATTTGTTGATCCGCAAAAAAAGGCCAACAAATCATGGGAACCCCACAAACCACACTCTCCAAAGTAGAATTCCATCCACTATGTGTCAAAAAAGCCCCAATTGCTTTGTGGGCCAACACTTCCTCTTGTGGGACCCACCCCACAATTAACCCTCTCTCTTTTGTCTTTTCCTCAAGCTCTTTTAATAGTACTTCTTTTCCTTGTACCATGTTTGGTCTAATCACCCACAAAAAACGTTTTTCGCTATTCATTAAACCGTGCCAAATCTCAATGACTTCTTCACTCTTCATTGGTGTAGTACTTCCAAAGCTAACATATATAACTGATTTCAACGGTTGAGAATCAAGCCACGTCATGCATGTTCTATCCACTTGAAATAAATTGCTGTTAATTAAGGTTGTTGTTGTTTTTTTGGTATTATTAAGGTGGTGGTGAAGAGGGCCAATAGTGTAGAGTTTGGGGAAGTGAAGGCGAATTTGGGAAAGGATTGGAGATTCTAAATCCTCGAATGTGTTTAGTATAAGTGCATTTGCTTTAAATGATTGTTGGGTTCGAACTACAAGTTTGTCTAAACTAAGATTGTGTTTGTTTTCTCGGAAGAAACTTGGAAGATCTCTACACCTTAGCACATTTTCCATTCCTGGAGCATTTCTTATGATGCGATCCATGTCTTCGTCCCCTAAAAGTTAAACAATCATTTAAATTCTTATAATATATAATTCGCCACATACATTTTATTATTCACTGTTCTAGATTGCTAATGCAACAATAATTGTGGCTAGGAAAAAATTCAAGCCTCAAATTCAAAATAATATTATAATGAAGGTTAAATATGTTAAAAAATCAAATAAAGTAAATTGATCATCAATTTGTTGTGGTAGAAGAAATCTAAAAGTGCAAATACCATTGCCAAGTCAATTTAGACAAAGATTTAGATTATTTCTTTTTTTTTCTTTCTGCTTTTCTCTCTCATAGAGAGATAAATATCTAAGTAACATAAAAATAATTTTTATAAAAATTATCAAAAAAATTGTTTTTGTCTTTATTTCTTACATGAAGGAGAAAAAAGAGAGTAAAATGAAAGAATCTAAATTCTTTGGAAAATATTAGATACTGAATAAAATGAGGCTAAAGAGTCATGATTCTTGAAATAAAATTAAATAGCAAAGTAAAGTAAAATTTTCTATTTTTTAGTTAAATAAAAAAGTAAAAGAATGAAGAGAAATACCAAGACCCCATGCTAAACAAATTATAATAATTAAATCAAGAGATTAGGGAAAATTAAAAAGAAAAAAAACTGATAAAACTCTAAAAATTGATTACCTCTAATGGGAATTTCATTAGACTCCAAGAGCTTGGGAACACATAAATAAGCCCAAAAGCAACAAGCACTTATGGTACGAAAATGAATCAATTGTATTCCAAACTCAGAAGCCAAATCAGTGACAAGATCTCCAAAAACTCCATCCAAAATAATGCAACTTATTTTTGGTACCTCAGACACAATCATGTCTCTTAAATAAGGCTTACCATTCAAACTCAATGACATAATTACATCCCCTATTTTTTCTCCAAATCCAGGATGTTTCTCCTCATCATGAAAATCAGGGATGGTTTTGAATTGAAACTTAGGATAGGTTAATGAAAGAGCTTGAATACTATCATTGAAACGAATGAGACGGTTGTGTATGTATTCTGTGTTGAGGAATGTGATGTTCATATTTTGAAGTGCAAGAAGTTCAGCTAGCTTTAGCATTGAGTTTACATGTCCCTGTGCTGGACATGGGAAGATTAGCACATGTGGACATGTTTTTTCCTCTGCTTTTCTTTCCATTGTTTTCTCTTCCATTTCCAACAATGATAATCTTTTGACTTATATAATTGTCGTGACGTATTGGTGTGGAAGTGTATCATGTGGTCTATGCTAAATTAATTATTAGAAATTGTTGGAAACTCTAACAAATATCAAGATGATTATTCGTACAAGTTTGTAATATTATGATTGATGTTATTTGGCAAAAAAAATAAAGAAAGAAAACAAACATTTGATTTAAATTGTTTTTGTGAAATTAATCATCAAGTCAGTGTTGGTATAAGGATATAAATTACCATTAAATTATAATTAAAAGTGACAACCACCAAAATTTTAAACCATAACTATCACACTTTCGTCTTTTTATTAATAGCATATTCAATGGAGAACTTAACATGAGTTCATTGTGTAGTATCCATTGTGACAACTTTATTTTTTACTTCAAAGATGAATTCAACATGAATTCATTAAATATGGTCCATTAATCGTCATAAATTTATTATTATTATTAATAAATTAATTAAAAAAGTAACGGTTATAAATTTATTATTATTAAATTATCAAAGTATTGTCAAAATTAGAATTTTACTTAACTCCACGGGGCGGACGACTAATTTGAATACCGTTGGAGATGCTCTAATAGATTCAAATTATGTGTAGTTACAATAAGTCATTCAATTATCAATCATTAATTTTAAGATTAGAATTTTTAATTAAAAAAAATTAAAATTTACTTTAAAATTAGAATCCTTTAATTTTAATTAAATGACTGACATATATGTCTATCTAAATCCCAAAAGAGGTTTTTTTTTATTATATATTTCTTTTAAAAAACTATCCAACATACCAAACATTGAAATTTATATACTAAAATGTTTTAATTTTGTAGTTCTTTAAGATGTCGCGTTCATGCCCTACGATCAGGATAATTTTTTTTTCTTGCAATAAAAGGTCGCATCCTCTACTAAAAAATAAAAAGTTAAAATTTATATAAAGATACCATCTCCTATTAATAAATAAAAGTAATTAAAATTTATAGATAATCATAAAATGCAATCTCATAACGCATAGATAAAAATTATTTATCGCGGTCACAGTCCAGAAATATAACTTTTTTAATTAAAAAAACATTTTTTAATATAAAATATAATAGTTAATTTAAAATATATATATATATATACACACACACATAAATAAACCCCAAAATAACTGCATGCAATCCTAATTTATCTATCACACTTCCCTAAATTAGCAATTACGGGCATCTAATGTTGAGGAGATGTATTAATGCATAAGGAAAATACTTGGACCTGGTTCAACAGAATTGTTAGAAAAATATATATTATTTATTTTAAAAATATATATTATTTATTTTAAAAATACATATTATTTTATTTTAAAAAATAAATATCTTGATAATATGCACAAATATTTGTGACTTGACATGACATTTACTCGTTCCGTAATCAATGATGCTGTTGTACGATGATTTTGAGCGGCGGTTGATACATGATTATTTATGACTAACATGACATTGATATCTTTTGTACACACACTTGTAGAATGTGGTACTAAAGACATAGACAAGTATTGCAAGCTCTTTTGGTGGTATATGTTTCTAATATTTGTGAAAATTATCATAAATATAAATATGAGTGGCCTTCAAATTTTTGGCCAAATGGATTACATCATTATATAGATGATAAGTTTATAACTAAATTATGTGATTAATTAACAAATATTTATCTAATATTTTATTTTGATATATTATAATTTTTTATATAAAAATTAGAGGTGTATATGAGTACGGGTCGACCTGCTAACCCGATCATTCAATTTAACTCAAATAATAATATTTTAGCACGTAAACGTATATTATAATTTTATTTATATATTTATTTAGAGGATATTTAATATCATCATTGTTAATCAAATTACAAAGTCGTGTTTGAATTTATTAGTTAGTTGTGAAAAACTGAGAAGAAGGAGAAGGAGGATGAGCACACGATGGCCATGGACCATGGTCATGGAGGTTGTGGTGGTTGTGTTTTTTGTTTTTATTTATTTTAGTTTCTTTTTTGTTTAATTGTTGTTTTAAATTAGTCTCATTATTGTTATCAACGACTTTCATAAAATTTTTTTAAATAAATTTTATTCCTTAAATAAATTGATTGCATGTATGCCTTATTTTTTAATTCACTCAGTAGTAGAGGAAGAACAAAAGTTGAATCAGGGAAGACATAAAGATAATTTGTAAAATAAAATAAAAATTTTAATATTGATATTCTAACTAATAATATTAATTAAATTAATGTACTCTTTAATAACTAATAAATTCATGCATCATTTTATTAATAAAAAATTTATATTTATCTAAACACTCTTCAATAAATCATTCATTTTTAATTATCTAATTGATATCAGACAACATTAATTTTGACATTGGAATTTTCATTTAAAAAAGATTAAAATTACTTTAAAATTTGAATCCCTTAATTTTAATTAAATGACTCATAGATATGTCTAATTACATCCCAAAATACCTGCATGCAATCCAAATTTATCTATCACACTTCCCTAAATTAGCAATTACGGGCATCTAACGTTGAGGGGATGTATTAATGCATAAAGAAAATACTTGGTTCAACAGAATTGTTTGAGAACATCATTTATCGCATACATAACAAACAGAAAAATATATTTTATTTATTTTAAAAATACATATTATGTTATTTAAAAAAAATAAATGTCTTGATAGTATATGCACAAATATTACCTTACATTTGTTTACTCGTTCCATAATCAATAATGCCATTGTACGATGATTTTGAGCGGTGGTTGATACACAATGATTCATGACTAACATGGCATTGATAGCTTTTGTACACACACCTGTAAAATGTGGTACTATAGATATAGACTACTATTACAAGCTGTTTTGGTGGTACATGTTTCCAATACTAGTGAAAATTATCATAAATATAAATATGAGTGGCCTTCAAATTTTTGGCCAAATGAATTAAATCAATATATAATTGATAAATATTTATTTAATATTTTGTCTCATATAAGTGTATTATACTTTTTTTAACATTTTTGTGTAAAAATAATTAAGAGATATGTTACTAAAAAATATTTTTTAATATGGAGTATAATAGTTAATTTAAAAAAAAATGATATATATATATATATATTTACATAAATAAACCCCAAAATAACTGCATGCAATACAAATTTATCTATCACACTTTCTAAATTAGCAATTACGGGCATCTAATGTTGAGGGGATGTATTGATGCATAAGGAAAATACTTGGACCTGGTTCAACAGAATTGTTTAAGAACATCATTTAACGCATACACACAAATAGAAAAATATATATTATTTATTTTAAAAATACATATTATTTTATTTTTTAAAAATAAATATCTTGACAATATGCACAAATATTTTGACTGACATGACATTTACTAGTTCCGTAATCAATAATGCCGTGGTACGATGATTTTAAGCGGTGGTTGATACATGATTATTCATGACTAACATGACGTTGATATCTTTTGTACACACACCTGTAAAATGTGGTACTATAGACATAGACAAGTATTGCAAGCTCTTTTGGTGGTATATGTTTCTAATATTAGTGAAAATTATCATAAGTATAAATACGAGTGGCCTTCAAATTTTTGGCCAAATGGATTAAATCAATATATAAATCATAAATTTACACTACAAGAAAACATTTCTATACTTACGGAATATTAGCCACGAATCGTAATCCGTGGGCAAATTAATTGTTATCTACGGAAAAACCGTGTGTATTGTTGTATAAAATAATTTTTTTTTAATTAATTACTACGGTAATTCCGTAGGTAAAATTAAAATATCCGTGGGTAATAAAAAAAAATACAATCCTAACTTAAATTTTGCCAAAAATTTTCGTATTATGTTTCTTACAACCTATCCGTAGGTAATGTCTTATTTTTTTTAAAAAATTCTGTTGAATTTTTTTAAAAAAAGTCCCCAAAATGATTGACCCAAAAGGTCATCATTAAATTAGTTTTATCAATGGATGTTAACTCTTCTTCCATAAGGTATCAACTCTTCTTCCATAAGAACATCTTGATCAGACCAACCCCATTTCTTAAAGGTATCAAATCTCTCTTTCCATAAGGTAAACCAATACCCAGAAATTGTAAGAGCCCTAAGCCCTTCTTCCCTTCTTCTTGTCTGAACCCGGTCCCGCATTAGGTTAGGGAGCTGGGTTTGTCGTTCGAGCTGCTTCTCGTTCGAGCTGGGTTTGTCGTTCGAGCTGCTTCCCGTTCGAGCTGGGTTTGTCGTTCGAGCTGCTTCCCTTCTTCTTGTCCGAACCCTACTTCTTGTCCGAACCCTCCGCATCCCTGCTTCGCTCCGCCGTGATGATCGCTATCTCTTAAGGTAAGTTATCTTCCTTTAATATCTTTTCATTTTGTGAAATCAATTTTTACTGAAATCGAGTCTTACTGAAAAAGCCCCAATTTGTATTGAAAACCCTAACCATAGAGTACAATGGCTGCTTCTTTCTCAAACCAATGTCTGTTACTTGGTTGCTGTTCATGTTCAATTAGGATAGTTAGGTACTCTGTTCATGTTTAACTCTTGCATTTTTATTGTTTATTTACATCTTGATATTAGGTATTGTGTTCAGTTTCATTGTTTATTTACATCTAGTTGTTATGTGAGTTAACTGCTGAATCTGAGAACTAATGGTGAGTTTGAGAGAACTAATGGAGATAAGAAATGTAAAGAAAATGCCAGGATCTAGTTGGATAAGAAAATGTCTCAAAGGTGTACGCTGGCCTGGGAATTTGGACAGAGATCCAAAGGGCTGGAACATGCCTCCTAAACAAAACCAATTGAAAATTGCAATCAGAAGCAGAACCTCATTTTCCAAGTTTGTCAAG
>NC_021167.2:9310031-9397572 GCF_000331145.2 Cicer arietinum | reverse complement strand
TGTGCTTTTGTTATTGTGTTTTGCTTTAGGTTTAAATAAGATAATTAGTTTATAATGCATAACCCTTCATGATCTTCAAAGTCATAAATCATATTGATAACTAAGAATGGTATTTTTAATTTTAAAAATGTGTTAGAAGTAGGTCTCCTATCGTGAAAAAATACACCTAAAAGCTTAGAGTAGATTTTTGTAGTAGTTTGCAAGTTACAACTCCTGATATCTTAAACATAGGCATGAGAGATTTTTGTTGTCTTCTTAATCACAACACTAATTGAAGAGGCTAAATTTTTGAATGTTTTGTTTATTCTCATTCTGCCTATGAGCAGATCCAGGACTTCAATGATACAAACGGCAATTGCCGAATCTTCCTTCTTTCTACTAGGGCTGGTGGATTGGGAATTAACCTCACTGCAGCTGACACTTGCATTCTTTATGACAGTGACTGGGTACTTTTGACTTTTCCTGTTTGGCATTTATCTATTTGCTTCACAGCATTTAACTTAAACTATGCTTACGACTTCATTGTACTACATAATCCTCAAATGGATTTACATGCCATGGATAGATGTCATAGAATCGGTCAAACAAAGTCTGTTCATGTTTACAGGCTCGCAACTGCTCAATTAGTAGAGGTACTTGGAAATTATGTATATAATAAGTACAATTGTAAACGACATATGACTGGTAGCTTATTATCTTGAGATGGATATGACATGGTCTGTTTACAGGGTCGAATGTTAAAAAAAGCTTTCAGCAACTTGAAGCTTGAGCATGTGGTGATAGAGAAAGGACAGTTTCATCAAGAGCGTACAAAGCCTGCCATTGTGGATGAGATGGAGGTTTGTATGGTAGCAGTAGCATGCTAACGATTTCTAAATTTTTCTGTTCTATCGTCTTGTGTATAAATAGATTTGTTGTCAATATGCTCCATTATTCCAATGATTTTGAAAGTGTGGTTTTGGTTGACAACTCAGTATTTCTATGGCCAATTTTATTAACTGTTTTGGATTGCCTTAATACAAACCTTTTAATTGATCAATTAACTCCAAGATTTACTGGAAATATGAAGAGGACAATAAAAAATCTAGCACTAGCATAATGTCTACTGAAATTTTTAGATGTCATAGGCTTGGCTGAAATTTTTAGGCTTGGCTCATTTAAAGATGAAGCAAAAGAGATTGTTGAGATGTCAACAGTGGAAGCCTATCGCATGGCTATGAAAAGTGTGGTTAGATGGGTGAGAATGAACATGAAACCTAACAAGACTAGAGTCTTCTTCACTAGCATGTCACATTCTCATGGAAGGCAAGTTTAGTATAATCCATCACAATTTTTTTTGGTTTTTTATAAGCTACAATTTAGTACGATAACTATGTTTCAATCAGGGCTGGGGGTTGGATAGTTCAACAGGTTTGAACTAAGGGTTAAAGGAGTTAAAGGATCTTGATTCAAATTGAATGACAAAAAACATATGTAACCAATAAAATTATTCCAATACAGGAGCATAGAATTACCCACGGACAATTCATGGATAACATTGCCCACAGACAATTCATGGATAAAATTATCAATATCAAATATAAAATAGTAGACTTTGTCACGGATGATCCGTGGATAATGTAACTTACGACCTTTCCGTCGCTAACTATCTACTAATTTATCTACGGCAAATCTATGAGTAACGTTACCCACGGAGACTCTGTGGGTCATATTACCCGCGGACAATCCCTAAATAAGTGTGTCCCACGGCTTGTCCGTCGGTAAATATTTTCCTACGAGCGATTTAGCTAGGAACTCGTGTCCGTGGGTAATTTTACGTTACCTATGGACAATCCGTAGGTAAAGATAAAATTTGCGGTAGGTAATAACAGTTTTTCTTGTAGTGTTATATTCAAATTATATGATTAATTAATAAATATTTATCTAATATTTTGTTTTAGTGTATTATAATTTTTTATATATATTTTTATGTAAAAATTAGAGGTGTACATGAATGCGGGTCGATCCGCCAACCCGATCAACTCAACCCGATTTTTACTTTTATTCGGTTATTTTTGAGTTCGATCGACAGTTGAAAACCACTTATATTCGGTTTGGGGATGACTTCAACAACTTGAACTCGTCGACTTGTAAACCCGACCCGGTGATTGGTTATGTTTTTTTTCTTTTTTAAATTTGTTTGTCAGTCTAATAGTGTTTCATTCTTCTTCTTCTTCTTCTTCTTCAAATTTTGTGGCCACCGTCAATCTTCTTCTTACGCGTGAGTGTCTTCTTCTGTTCCACACTTCATAATACTGCGTTGCCTCCCACCTTCTTCTGTTCCAATAGTTGCGGCGTCACATGCTTTTATTCTTCTGTTTGAGACTTCCTGCAACCGCGTCACCGCCTACCTTCTTATTCTAGATAAATTTTTTATCGAAGTAAGATGTGTAGAGTATCTTTTTTTTTCCTATATTAGCTATGTCATTCAAGCAAAAATACATTTGTTTTAAAAAAATTATCAAGTATATTGATTTTTATGATAAATTAAATTTTATTAGTTAATAAAATGTTTGGTAAATTAAAATACGATTGTGAAGAAACTTTATCAAAATAATTATCGCGAAGAAAGTTTTATTTGAGTTAAATACTATTTTATTTAAATTTGAGTTAAATACTATTTTTGAATCAAGGAAGACATAAAGATAATTTGTAAAATAAAATAAAAATTTTAATATTGATATTCGTAACTAATAATATTAATTAAATTCATGTACACTTTAATAACGAATAAATCCATGCATCATTTTAGTAATAGAAATTTTATATTTATCTGAATACTCTTCAATAAATCTTTCATTTTTAATTATCTAATTGATATCAGACAACATTAATTTTGACATTGGAATTTTCATTTAAAAAAGATTAAATTTACTTTAAAATTTGAATCCTTTAATTTTAATTAAATGACTGACAAGATATGTCTAATTACATCCCAAAATAACTGCATGCAATCCAAATTTATCTATCACACTTCCCTAAATTAGCAATTACGGGCATCTAATGTTGAGGGGATGTATTGATGCATAAAGAAAATACTTAGTTCAACAGAATTGTTTGAGAACATCATTTAACGCATACATACAAACAGAAAAATATATATTATTTATTTTAAAAATACATATTATGTTATTTTAAAAAATAAATGTCTTGATAATATGGACAAATATTTATGACCTTACATCTGTTTACTCGTTCCATAATCAATAATGCCATTGTACGATGATTTTGAGCGGTAGTTGATACCTGATACATAATGATTCATGATTCATGACTAACATGGCATTGATAGCTTTTGTACACACACCTGTAAAATGTGGTACTATAGATATAGAGTAGTATTGCAAGCTGTTTTGGTGGTACATGTTACGAATTAGTGAAAATTATCATAAATATAAATATGAGTGGCCTTAAATTTTTGGCCAAATGGATTAAATCTATATATAATTGATAAATTTATATTTAAATTATGTAATTAATTGATAAATATTTATTTAATATTTTGTCTTATATAAGTGTATTATATTTTTTTTTTTACATTTTTGTGTAAAAATAACTAAGAGATATGCTCTACTAAAGAATATAAAGTTTTGGTTGAAATTATTAATTTGTAAAAATAATTTTTTATCAATTAATTAATGATAAATATTTGTCATACAATTTATACCTAAGTTATAATTTGTATATTATAATATTTTGTTTAGTGTAAGTGTATTATAATTTTTTAATATTTTTATTTAGAGATGTTCAAGACATATTATAAATAAGTGACAAACATTTGACATCCGTATAATTTATACGTAAATTATAATTTGATATTATAATATTTTATTTCGTATAAGTGCATTATAATTATTTTATCTTTTGAAATTTCATGAAACAAATTACTAAAAAGAATCTCTAGTTGAATCGGATAATTTATTAAAGAATATATTTTAATTAATTGATTAGTAGAAACCATTTATTTTGGGTATGATTTATACAATTAATTATTTTATTTTTTTGTCCCGTGTAAGTGTATTGTAATTTTATTTACATTTTTATCTAGAAAATATTAAAGAGATACATTAAAAATATAAATTATATGAGTCCCGTCTATATTTTAGACAAATATAATTGATCAATGATAAATATTTATCTTATATATAATTTTTATCGTAAATTATAATTTTTGGGTTATAATTTTTTTTCTTTATTAATATATTATAATTTTTCTCGCATTTTTATTTAGAGGATATTCAAAAGATACATTACTAATAAAATATAAATTTTAGTCTAAACTTATAAGTTAATTGCAAAAATTATTATTTAACTAATTAATTGGTGACAAAAGTGTTATGTAAATAATTTACATAATAATAAATAATAATAATTTAACATATATATGTATATTATAATTTTATTTACATATTTATTTAGAGGATATTTAATAGACACATTGTTAATCAAATTAAAAAGTTATGTTTGAATTTATGAGTTAGTAGTGAAAAAGGGAGAATAGGGGAAAGGAGGACGAGGGCGATGGCCATGCTCATGGAGTTCGTGGTAGTTATGTTTTTTGTTTTTATCTGTTTTAGTTTAATTTTTGTTTATTTATAATTTTATTCTTTTTATTTTTACTAATTCATAGTATTGTTGGCCAAAGACTACACCAACATTTTTTCCCTCGTGTGATGTGCTACATTCCAATCATGTAGTAAGTTGCATCCTTTCTCACAAACTTGTGTTTTAGTGTCAAAAGTTCTTTTACAAATCTTGGTGTTTCTTTTTTTGCACATGCTCAAAACTAGGACACCAAAGTGAGCAAACTATTGAGTTGTAAATTGTCACATAACCAAAAACACGATCTCACTAAATTGTGTCTATTGGTGCGAAGTGATAACATGTTGAATACGAATCCACAAATCAGACTAACTAATACCTCATACTAATACAAAAAGATAATTGAAACAGGATGTGCATGGTGTCTTCGTCATGTCCATCACATAAGACACATGTGGTAGGACAATTAATGTCACACTCACAAAGCCGCACTCTAATAGGCATATAAGCTTTATAAATTTGTAAAAGCAAATTTTTACTTTTGGTGGCATTTTAGCTCTCCAAATAATATGTGAATTGATGCCAACCATAAGTTTGAAGTATCAATGAGTTCATTCACGCATAAGCGATACACACTTTTCACTAAATAAGTCATCATTTCTCTCTGTCCAAATAAGTATGTTAGAATATACATGTTAAAACAAAGGGTGTGTTAGAGTTGAGCATCAGTCGGGTATGGGTAGATTGGTGTGTGATGATTAAGTGAGACTAAGAGACCCATTCTAAAAAATATGAGTTTTTATAGCAAGGGTTTCAAGTGAAGTGGTCGAGTTCAAATAGTTGTCAATTTATTTTTTTCTCACCTTCACCCGACCACTCCAACCCACATATACCCACATTTTGGAGCTCTTTTGATTTGTGACCCACTACAATCCATTTGTGTATCAAGTTGGTCCGTTCGGATGGCTCGTGTTCGGCCAGGTTAGTTGGTTTTGCTCATCTCTATAGTATATAATATCTTGACAGAAATATCATGATCGAGCCAAATGTGAATAAATGCAGCATTCCACTTCTTTGTGTGTGGCAACAGATCTGCAACAAACATGTTGTCAAAAGTCATATTCATGAACGAAGGCTTGATAAACACACTAGAATGATACATCCAAAGTTCCTCCCTAATTGAAAAATTACTACCTCTTTTAATAAAAAATTTGGCACTTGAAATACTCTTCCAAACAAGACTTGGATTATGACCAATATTTGATCTAAAAAATTCACTATGAGGAAAATATATATATAGTTTTTAAAAGTTGAATGATTAAATCCTAGTTAGTCATCAAAAACCACCCTTGTTCACCAAGCATTTCAAGATTAAAACACAATGCGGTTTTTGAAATCCATGTTACCATCAAGTTTGTGCATGAATATTCTATTATGAGAGATCCAATGGACATCTTTGGATTGAGTACCACCATTGCCACACCAAAATAAGTTCATCATCATCTATATTTCACCACAAAGATAATGTGAAATAAAAAAAATACTCATAATGTATGCTTGAACGGTCTAAAGAACATATTTTATGAACATTTTTTGTCGACTCTATAGAGACACTTGCTACTCCAAGAGTTGATTTTTTTCCAAACTCCATTTTTAATAAAAGTGAAAGTAGCTTGCTTACTTCTTCCAATCATGGAAGGAAGCTCGGGGTACTTTCCCATTCCTAAAACTATTTGAACTCCTAAAATAAATGATATGGACTCTTGGTTAGATGAAGAACATTCCTTATACATAAGATTTCATATTTATCTAGCTTAATTGTTTTCATAGAAGCAACCTCATAACTTGCGAGAACGTTCTTCATTACTAATGTCTTGCTT
Organism: Cicer arietinum; assembly: GCF_000331145.2. Classification (NCBI taxonomy): domain Eukaryota; kingdom Viridiplantae; phylum Streptophyta; class Magnoliopsida; order Fabales; family Fabaceae; genus Cicer; species Cicer arietinum. The sequence continues at coordinate 9,391,111 of NC_021167.2, read as the reverse complement.
TCATTAACATTGAAAAATAAAAAACAATGATCTGCAAAAAGAAGGTGATATTATTGGAGCATTTCGACAAATCTTGATGCCATGTATTTCTCATCTCCCATCAGCCAACATGATAATACCAAAAGGCCTTCAACACAAATGATAAACAAAAAGGTAGATAAGGGATATCCTTAGTGCAACCATTTCCCCGAACTGATAGGGCCATGACATCACAAAGATAATGACAATCAATCATGTCATAGGTTTTGTTGATGTTCAATTTAAGGACAACATCACTCATTTTACCATTAGTTTGGAATTTCATACGATGAACAAGTTCAATAGCCACAGTAACATTATCTGTTATCAAGGATTGATTTATCATGAAAAATATATATTTATTATCATAAATACATTTATCTAGGACACTTTTATGTCTAGTAGAGATAACTTTTTGCAATAAATTTGTAGAAAATGTTGCACAAAGCAACGGGCCTCCAATCTTTCATCGACGTTTGGGATTCACCTTTCGAAATCAATGTAATATTATTTAAATTCAAGATAGTAGGAAAAACACAAAAGTCAAGCCAATAACAAAATTCCTGAAAAAAAATTTTTACCAGAAAATATGTTATAAACCATAGTGACACTCATCGAGACCTGGACACTTATAAGTCTTCATTTAGAAAATATATTTTTTTTAAAAAATTAATAACATAAAAGTATCATAAATGCAACATTATCATGATTTGTGATGGTGAAAGGTATGTAGGTGATGTGGATTTGAGTGCTTCCACATTAGATTGAATATCTAACCAAGTGATTTCTTGGGATAAAATGGTAAAATAAAAGAAAAAAGAAACAAACAAACAAACAAACATGAGTTAGATGGAGAAGATGAAGAAGACGCCACAATCAAGGACGATTGATAAGCCAATGTGAAATCGCCATAATGGTTATGAATCAATTGATAAGATTCAAGCAAATTCTAATCCAATAACTCAAAGAAGAGACACATCTCACTCACAACTCTCATTAGAGAAATTCTAATCCATTTCAAAGTTATCCAAATTGAGACTCTTACAAGGTATTTAAATAGGGATTTACCTTATTCCTAAAATGAGCCAAATGTCAATTCTCTAGACCCATATTGGGCTTACACCACTTAACTTAAATTATTACAATTCAAATTAAACACAAATAAAACTAAAAACTATTATAAAATCTTGACTTGAAATATTCTTTGTTTTTTCTCCTAATTAACTCATTTTAGGTTCTAATCATTCCCTCATTCTTAGAAGAAATTCAACCTCGAATTTATCTTAATCATAACCTACAAGAAGAAAAACACAAGTCAAAGAAATGAAGAACAATATTAACGCTACCATCGAGATCAAATAGAAATTGTGAAAAACCACTAAATGTGTCAAGTAGGTGAAGCACAACTCCGCTTTTTGCGTTCAAGAGTCCGACATACTCATTTCCAATATAAGGAGTTTTCAAGATAGAGATAAAATAATACCTCGTGAAATTGACATTAAGTACCAGTGTTACCTTCCTTGGATTGGAATTAGAGCCGAACAAGAAGTTATTTTGTATTTCCAAATGCTTCAAAGCAAGTTGAGCCTCATAGACATTCGTTTTATCATAAACAAATGGATGTTCTTTTTGAAACAAGACGAGTCTCTCAAATAAACTAGGAGTACCATATGAAAGTTTAAAAGATTTGTCAATAAAAGAAAGAGTAAGGATAGGTGTAGTAGTTCAACTATAAACTAATTCCACACACAAACATTTACCCTTCACAGAAAATCTCAAGATACTAACTTTATTTTTAACATAAGAGTAAATATTTAATTTAGCAAACAAATATTTCTTAATAATCCCAACACATTCTTCAAAAAATTTGTCATGAACCAAAGTTGCTTTAAAAAGCACAACAACACGTTTATCAAGAAAATCATTCAAGTCTTGACTCATAATTCTCAAATCAAGTTTAGAAGAATAATATAGATTAAACATTTGATGCATCATAGTTTCAACTTTCAAATTAGACTTATGGAAATAACACAAGTTAAGCATTGCAACATGAATATTTGCAAACCTATGAAACATAAGAGGAAGAAATTTGTCAAATAATTTAAGAGAAACATGAATTAAAGTAGTAGAAGAATTAAAGTTGCTAGGATTCAAACCAATATTTTTCTTGCAAGGATCCTTCTGAGAAACATTTGGCCAATCACCTTTAACATCAATGGATTGTGGGCATTCCTCATTTAGAGACCTATTTTCAAGCTTATGAACATAATGATCAACAAAGTTAGAAAAATAGTTAGACTCAATTTCTTGCTCTTTGTCTATCAAATTTTGTTCCCCTTCACCTTTCTTTTCTTTAATTTTCACTTTCTCTCTCAAGGCTAACTTATTTTTTTTCTCTTTCTCTTTTTTTTCTTTGATTTTCTCTTTTTCTCTCAAGGCTAATTTATCTACTTTTCTTGCCTCTTTTGTATTTCCATTTTCATAAAGATATTTCACATACTCCGGATCCAATACAAAATCTCGAATATATTCTTCATATGATATACTTTTTTTTTTCTTGTTCCTCATTTTTATATTCTGTGTCTTTTTTCCTTTTGCATACCTCATATCATCCTTCTCAAAATCTTTTTGCCTCATTACTTTTGCCCTATCTCTCTTTTCATATCTTACCATAATCTCTATATGTTATTTCTTTTTCTCTATCTCTCTTTCCATACCTCATTTCCTCCTCATCATAATTTTCACATATTCTTTCTTTTTCTCTAGATCTCCCCTCATACCTCATTTCGTTCTCATTATAACATCTATATCTTATTTCTTTCTCAATTTCAAACATATATTTAGTTTGAGAAAATATTCCATGATGAGATCTCATATCTCTTTGATTCACAAATTCTTCTCTCAAGGCATTCATTTGAGTATTCAATATTTTTGTAAAGTGACCCATAAGATAAGTGATTCTAGGAGAGAGGGGATTTGACTCACTTCCACTCGTGATTTCAAAAACAACAAATCAACGAGTATCACAATAATCAAACAAATAACAAGAACAAGATATGAAAATAAAATAAGGCCCTCATCACTCACTAAGTATTTACACTCAAGAAATGTAGTGCTCGTGTATATCACTCAATGATGACTTTTTTTCTTCTTCAATGATGAGGACCTAAAATGAGCTAATTAGGAGGAAAAACAAATAATATTTCAAGTCAAGACTTTATAATAGTTTTTAGTTTTGTTTGTGTTTAATTTGAATTGTAATAATTTTAGTTAAGTGGTATAAGCCCAATATGGGTATAGAGAATTGACTTTTGTCCCATTTTAGGAATAAGGTAAATCCTTATTTAAATATATTGTAAGAGTCTCATTTTGGATAACTTTGAAATGAATTAGAATTTCTCTAACGAGAGTTTTGAGTGAGATGAATCTCCTCTTTGAGTTCTTTGATTAGAACTTGCTTTAATCTTATCAATGAATTCCTTACCATTGTGGCGATTCCACATTGTCTTATCAATCATCCTTGATTGTTGTGGTGCCTTATTCATCTTCTCTATCTAACTCATGTTTGTTTCTTTTTCCTTTTATTTTATCACTTTATCTCCATAAGTCAATTGGTTAGATCTTCAATATAATGTGGAAGTCCTCAAATCCACATCAATAAGGGTGGCAAAATGAACTGAACTTGTCGGGTCAGTCTATTTTACCCGCAATTTTAGATAGACAAGACTGAAAATTTTAAATCACCTACTTAAGTTATTCCACTCTATTTAATCCATTGAAAAAAAATATTTAATCATGGGACATAGTAAATCGGTCGATCGAGTCTTATTAATTGTGGTGCTGCAAGCCATGATTACATGTGACCTCAATCAATGGTGAAGTAAGTGAGTCTTTGACCTCTCAAAAAAAAATGCACTAGAGACTAAATTTGTTATTTTGATTGAAAATAAAGACCAATCAAATGACAAAAGTAAACATACTCGTGAGTCACATTGCACAAATCACTTAAATTAGAACCACAATACCATTTGAAGTCTCCGAGGATATAATTTTTTTAACCTTGCGTCTTTAGGAGATTGTAGCATGAAAGAAACGGGTTTTCTAATCACACCATATAGTATGTTGATGAGATATTTTTGCGGAAGTGCTAGTAGCCATGTAACAGTGAGAGCAAAAAAAGAAGTTCCTAAGAACATATATTATTGTATTCTTTTTATTATCTCCTGTTACGATTATGAATAAATAAATATAAATATTATAACTAATGTCTAAAATTCTATTATTGAACAAAAAATATTTAATTTGACAAGAATTTTTTATTTTATTTTTTACATATATATATATATATATGTTATTATTATATATTTTATTTTAATTGTTAATAAAAATTTTCCTAAGAAATAAATTAATAATAATTATAGTTAAATATATTTTTAGACACCATCAAATATTAGTTTTTCAATTTTAATTCGTATAAAATTTTATCAAAGTTTAACTCTTATTTCATATAAAAACTCATACTTTAAATTTTTTTTAGGAGTGAGAATAAATTAAACCGTCCAACATAAAAATATAATTTAATTTTGATCAATCTTAAATTAGATTTTTTTTTAAATAAACAAAAAAGTCTATTTCGCTAAAAAAAGTTAAACATAAACTATATAAAAAATATTTTAGGTCTATAGAGTTGGTCTAGTTAAATAAATAAAAATAATATTTTTTATTTATATATATATATATATATATATATATATATAAATTAGATTTTAAACTTTATATTAAATTATATATCTACTAACCTTTTTAGTAATGTAATCATATCGTTATTCTACATTAGTTTTTTAAGAAAAAGTTTTAAGTGATGTGAAATAACTTTTGTCATTTTTAAGTAATTTCCATAAAAATCATTTTTATAGTGTTTTTTTTAACCTACAATAACAAAGTTGACAAAAAGTAAACACATTTGATCGATTTAAAAAACCCTAAAACAATAAAACTCAGCATCTCCATCAGCTTTGCTTGTGTATCAGAACCACACTGACTTAACTCGCCGGAAAACGCAGCCGGAGTTTGTCGTCGGCCGCCAGTGAGAAAGCTGTTCAGGTTTTTCTTCTTTTTTCTAATTTTTATTTTTATATTTTACTTCCCCTCTCTTGTAGCACGCGCGATGATGCGATTCCATCGCAATTTGCGGCGGCGATTCTCACAAGAGAATTGCGTCAGAGTAGAGCTGCACTCTTCACCGCGATTCTGTGCAAAAACGGTGCGATTGACAATAACCATAGTAAGAAATTAGTGAGTTCATAACTTAGGTCTATTCATGTTGTGAAATTAGAATTGTCCTCCTCGTGTGAAATTAGTGTTTGAGTTTGAATTAGGCTTATTCTGCTCATGGCATTCCGGTTTTCTCATCGACTTTGTATAATGCATCTAGAAATGATAGCTTGCAACGCATCTTGAAAGAGAGACTTCTGGATGATAAGATTATTAAGCCATGTATTCTTATGCTGGTTCTATGCCTTTCTGATGTTGTTCATGGCTATGTTGTGTGTTTTTATAACTTTAAATTAGCTTCAACGTGTTAATCCTTGGTGACCAGGTATTGAGTTTTAAAAAAGAACTCTAATAATGCTTAAGTGTTACTAGTGTTGGCAAATAGCGGCGATAGCCCTATAGCATAGGCAGATTTTCATGAGTTTGCTATGAAAATCGCTGCGCTATCCTAGTTTCACTATAAGGGCAATAGCGGCCGCTGCTTCCTGTTTCTGCTAGCTGACATAGCGGCAATAGCGGAAAAAAGAGAAATACTGAAGAATCTGCATATGTGTCAAACATGACCTATTTTTATAATTGAAAAACTGAAGAGTTAGTGAGTGTTACGGATATATTCACCATAATACGCATACCTTTCAATCTATAAGCTATGCTCAGGCTCCATTCCCTTTTAACTTGTATGCAGCATGTCTTTTTTTTGTTTGTTTGTATATAATTGACTTATTTCAACCGCTATGTGGCTTTCTCTATTTGACTGCAACGCTATTCGCTATTTCACATATCAGATTTTTGGCCATTCGCTATTTTCTGCAATCCACCGATATCGATATGACTGAATTCTAAGGGAAATCAAAAGATCAATTGGGTGATCAGGTTGATCAGGCTTGTGATCATAACATGGCATGCAGTCATTGAGTTCTGGTCAACCTGGTCTTGTCTTAGTTGAACCTAGCCTTCACTGAACCCATATATCATTGAAGGCTTGGTTCAGTGAAATAACCTGTCCTACAGACACCCCTAATTCATTCTCAATTTTCCCCTCAATATTTGTTTCCCGACGAACTGGGTTAATAGTGTACTTCAAGTAAACACTTTATCCTCCATTTATTTGTTTACGGGGAAAACAGAAGAAAATATAAGTTATTTCAACTCACAAATCAAAGACACGTAATTTAGTAATGCTATTTTAGGTTACCCCTGTACTTATATTTACATAAAATAAACTTTTTTGCTTCCTTTTCAGGTTGGTACCAAAATGCCGGATGTTCATTCCCTTGTTAATGATTTTGTGAATCAGCTTAAAAAACGGTAAATTGTTTCTTCATTGGCTCTGTTTCAGTTCGGTGAATTGTATATTAGGAACATTTTGTGACTTTTGAGGTTTAGGAACTGATTCTTTTGTGATTTTCTGTGTTTGTATTTGTTTTTTATTTATGATTTATTTATTTATTGATGTGTGATGCTAGTAAAATTGAAGGTTCTCAGGCCACAGCAAAGCAGGCAGCTGAGTTGCTTCGGTCTGTGATTTCACAGCAGAGGGTGCCACAAACGAACCAGGCTACAGCTCTGATTAATGCAGTAAGGGCTGTGGGGGAGAAGCTTATTGCTGCTAACCCCGTTGGTATGCTGAGATGAAGTTTTTTCTTCTTTTAAACTACAATTATGCATTATGTTTGTGCTGTGTTCGTTTTCTTTATGGAAGTCAAGTATGTATTTTTTGGCTTATTGCTGACTGATTGCCTAAGGCTAGTTTGAATTAGTTTGTGGCTGGTGGAAACTTTTCAATTAAACTATACTTATTATGGTTCTTCACTTATAACTATATTATGGTTCATCACTTATGATAAAGTTTTTACAAGCTTATAAGTGTTTATAGAACAATTATATGATATGAGGCCTTTTGTTAGAAATGTATACGTGAAAAGGAAGAGAGAGAGTAGGGGGAAACTATTTGAATGTAACAGCTGTAACTACCCACTGTTGTAACAGAATGTAATAAATAGATAGAAGAGAGGGGGTTAGAGTTAGTTTAAGAGAGATAGTCAGAACAAGGAGAGGTCATGCACTCTCGAATTCGCCTTAAGAAATGTACTCTCATTCATTCCTCAAGATTACATTGGTCTGAGGGATTAACAATAAGTTCTTATTGTTTTTTCAAATTTTTTCCTTAAATACCAGTTGATTCTGTCATTAAATAAGATAATTTTTTTAAAAGTGAGATGCCAAAGCTAGTTTGAATTTATAGTAGTTATTGGCATATTGTTTAAAACACTCATGGTTAATTTATTTTTTTAATATTTTTGTATTCATAAATTTTCATGAAGTTTATCCAAAATATCTCTATTCTATGCCTAGTTCTACTTTTGTTTATTTATTGTCTGCCTATCATAAGTTGTTATGTATGCAATCGCAGAGCTTGCTGTAGGAAATATTGTGAGGCGTGTTTTGCACATTATAAGGGAGGAGGATCTTTCCCTTGCCACAGCTGCTATAGCTGGTTTGGAGCTATCACCCGGAAGTGATGATGAAGATGATGTGGAGCGAGATGATTATCCTGTTTTATCTGCTGCGGCTGTTGCAGCTGCTGCAAGAAGTACCTTGCGCCCACCATCATTGCAAACTCTTCTAGAGGATACACCTATTTCAGCTGCCAATCCACACACATCTTCTTCAGGGGGTGATTCTGAAGGGAAAAGTAGATGTGAGTATGGCACCAAGCTATTAAGATTTTGATATTGTTGACCATGCATTTTCCTTTTCTTTTTTGCCTTCTAACTTGATCTGAAGGGAATGATACTTGTGTTTTTACTAGATATCCAGGGGAGAAACTATTCTTTTAAATCTTTTTTCTGTTTCTTATTTCATCCTTTACTTGGAAAATTCATAAGAAGACACAAGTTTTTGTTTCTAATATAGATAACTTTCATGGATAAAATTAATGCTTAGATGTAATTAATTTCCTCATTTTTTCTAAAGGCATCAGAATGCTTCATTGACATTACTGGATACTTTAACTGTTGATCACTGTGATTATTATTCTATAATATAAACTCCTTGATTGTGGTGAGCCTTTGCACAATGGCAACGTTCTTGTGACTTGGAGATCATGATTTCAAATCTTGGAAACGACCTCTCCGCTTACAGGGGCAAGGTTGTGTACATCTATGCTCCCCAAATTCTACTTGGTGGGAGTATTGTACACCGGGCTACCCTTTATTTATTTTTTCCTGCTAGTGGCATTTGATGATGAAATTTTTGTTGTTTCTGTTATTCAATTGCCTGTGTCGTTTTGAGTTCGAGTTTCGTTTTCCTTTGTTTCAGCTGTTGATAAGAGTTCAAGAGGTCGGAAGTTGAAGCATGATGTCATTGAAGCAGTTAATGAACTTATTCAAGATATATCTACTTGCTATGAACAAATAGCTGAGCAAGCAGTAGAGCACATTCATCAAAAGTTTGTTTCACCTTAATCTACTCTAAGATGTGTGTGTTTATCTTTTGGTGTTTTAAAGTGCTTGTTTGTTTGAAAATATTTTATACCTGCTCACCATAGGCAAGATTGGTCAGTGACTCTGAAAGGCTTATATGGACATTTGCACATATTTGCATGCCATTTTTTCAAGCCTACTATGTGCTAAGAGTCATGCTATTTTATTTTGTGGCCAATGCTAAGATTTCTTCCTCTGGTCTTAAATAGACATTGATAAATTATTCCATTACCCAAAAAATTCTCCATGGTTGATTGAAAGCTTTTGTTTCTTGAGTGGAGTATTCTAGGTCATATGATGAAGGTGAACACATACGACTTTTTAAAGATGAGTTAAATTCTTAATCATAAACTAATCTGTTATTGTTCTTTATAACAATTAGATAAGAGACATGCTTATGTTAAAAGTCAAGGGCTTTGTTTTTGAGTGTTTTCTACATTATTTTGATAGTGGCGAGGATTGGACTTAAATTGAAAAGACTATAAAATTGTTAGATCCCAAGTAGTTCTATTTAACTATTTATATGGTTAAATATATCAAGCCACACTTTAGTTAAAGCTTTCCATCGAGCCTGTTTGATTTGATCCTTCTGATTTTCTAGTTTCCTGTGGAGACGCATTACCTTGTAAAAGCATGAATGCGTTGTTGGTCTTGAATTTAAAACAAAAAGATATTGATTAAGTATTCTATTAATATGTCATGGTGTATTGCTGGGGATATCTACTATTGGCTGGTATAATTGGTCAAAGAGCATTTTTCAAGTACATCTCATAGTATTAACTTAAAACATCATGCATATGTTCAATAAATGCCATTTAATTTTCACAGCAAACAACCATGTTCGTCAACATTTTATCTTCTTGGGAATAACTTTAATTTGGTTTGTTGTTTTTTTATATGGAAAATTAGCTATTTTGTCCATCTATGTTTCATGTTGCTGTGGGTTGCATAATCTACATGACTAACATTTGGCTCTTTAAATATTATTATTATTGTTGTTATCATTATTATTATGATTATTATTATTATTATTATTATTATTATTATTATTATTATTATTATTTTTATTTTTATTTGGACATTTGCACATATTTGCATGCCATTTTTTCAAGCCTACTATGTGCTAAGAGTCATGCTATTTTATTTTGTGGCCAATGCTAAGATTTCTTCCTCTGGTCTTAAATAGACATTGATAAATTATTCCATTACCCAAAAAATTCTCCATGGTTGATTGAAAGCTTTTGTTTCTTGAGTGGAGTATTCTAGGTCATATGATGAAGGTGAACACATACGACTTTTTAAAGATGAGTTAAATTCTTAATCATAAACTAATCTGTTATTGTTCTTTATAACAATTAGATAAGAGACATGCTTATGTTAAAAGTCAAGGGCTTTGTTTTTGAGTGTTTTCTACATTATTTTGATAGTGGCGAGGATTGGACTTAAATTGAAAAGACTATAAAATTGTTAGATCCCAAGTAGTTCTATTTAACTATTTATATGGTTAAATATATCAAGCCACACTTTAGTTAAAGCTTTCCATCGAGCCTGTTTGATTTGATCCTTCTGATTTTCTAGTTTCCTGTGGAGACGCATTACCTTGTAAAAGCATGAATGCGTTGTTGGTCTTGAATTTAAAACAAAAAGATATTGATTAAGTATTCTATTAATATGTCATGGTGTATTGCTGGGGATATCTACTATTGGCTGGTATAATTGGTCAAAGAGCATTTTTCAAGTACATCTCATAGTATTAACTTAAAACATCATGCATATGTTCAATAAATGCCATTTAATTTTCACAGCAAACAACCATGTTCGTCAACATTTTATCTTCTTGGGAATAACTTTAATTTGGTTTGTTGTTTTTTTATATGGAAAATTAGCTATTTTGTCCATCTATGTTTCATGTTGCTGTGGGTTGCATAATCTACATGACTAACATTTGGCTCTTTAAATATTATTATTATTGTTGTTATCATTATTATTATGATTATTATTATTATTATTATTATTATTATTATTATTATTATTATTATTATTATTATTATTATTTTTATTTTTATTTTTATTTTTATTTTTATTTTTATTTTTATTTTTATTTTTATTTTTATTTCATGTTTCCCTCTTCTTAAATAACCAAAACAAATGTTCTGTTGATTTATGGCATTATGTCTTGATAGGAATAGGATGCTTTTTTCTTTTTGACATAGAAGAATTATTTTATTCTTTTTCTTATTTTACTCTTTATTTGCATGATTTTCAGTGAGGTAATATTAACGCTAGGAAGTTCAAAGACAGTGTTGGAATTTCTTTGTGCTGCAAAGGAGAAAAAGAGATCATTTAAGGTCTTTGTTGCTGAAGGTGCCCCAAGGTTGGTAGTAGTGGCTGTCTCACATTTGCAATGGATGGTGATCTTCTATTAGCAATGGATTTCTTTATACTATTCATATGACCATTTACTGTTGACTTTACATGCAATCAGATATCAGGGACATCTTCTAGCAAAAGAATTGGCTTCTAGAGGCTTACAGACCACTGTAATTACCGATTCTGCAGTTTTTGCCATGATTTCCCGAGTGAACATGGTATGTGAAAATGTTGCCTTTCTTTTTGGAGTCAAGTCTCTTCTCTTGGGGAAAATTAAATCTGATTTCACGGGTGAACGTATGTAAAAATTCTGCCATTATATAGGTTATAGTTGGAGCTCATGCTGTCATGGCTAATGGCGGAATCATTGCCCCCGTTGGATTAAATATGGTTGCACTTGCAGCTGAAAGGCATGCTGTTCCATTTGTTGTACTTGCTGGAAGTCACAAGGTTAAATGCTAACCTATAATCTAAATCTACCTCACATCTGTCTTGTTCTATGAAACAACAATTCCTTTGACGTTTGTTGTCTTCTCATAATTGCTTTTGTTCTGTTAAATATGGGAATCGGATTATAGTTTACCAAATCTTTTGGAAGCAAAGAATTCAACATGTTTTTTCCACATACAGATTTGCTAATTTGTAAACTAAAATATCAGAATCATAATATTTAATCAATTTGTTGTTTTACTTGTTTTATTGCATTCCAAGATGATTAAATACTGATAGTTCGTATTGGTTATTGGATGTGACACTAGTTTAGCCTTTTGACCTTTCCTATTAAAGTAGAAAGGGATGATAATAATTAAGATATTTAACGAGTTATGAACAGTCAAACCAAAATGAGCATTCCTTAACATTTTGGTACTTGTTTTACCTAATTAGACGACTTATTATGCATTAAAAGGGTTATGAGGAAGTAGTAATAATGTCTACTAAATTTTTTGGACTGTATAAAAAAAATATCATATAACATCTTGATATGAGTATCTTAGGCAATCACTTAAGATTAGTTTTCCATATTTCTTAGATTCTATCATGATTTATTTCCTTCTTTAATTAGGAGTTGGAGTCTTGCATTGGTATAGATAAGTGTTCGTATTTTATTCTTTTTATATAATCAAGTCAGTTATCAATCATATCAAACGGTAGTATTTTCTCCTTCGTCAGGGTTTGAACCTCGTTCCTTTAACTCCTCAAACTCTTTTAACTCTTAGCTCAAACCAGTTGAGTTACCCAACCCCTCATATCAAACCATAATCATAATTCAAAGTGTTGATCCATTCTCTTCCATTTGCAATGAGGTGATGGTGACACATGTTATTTCCAATATATATATCTTTATGGACCTTAGTTATTCCAGTTCTAAATTTTGGAGAGATCCTAATACAATTGTTTTCAATATTAGTAGGTACTGGATCCCAATAGATTTTTGAAATCTGGTTCGTAATACTTCAGTTGGCTCCATGTAGTATACAACTATACATCGGATCTGTAATGAATTTTGTTTAAAGTCTCGATATCTCAAGCTGTTGCAATTGGTTCAAGTATTCTTGACCTAATGATAGAATTTATAGAGATGGAAAATTGGAACTGAACAATATTTTGTATGATGATAATGAAATAACTGTTTCTTAGTTGTTGGTTCAGTTATGATGTGTCCGGATTAAGATAGTATTACCAATACACAATATCTCCAGGCTTTCTGTTAATTGCCAGAAAGTAAACTTTGGTACCATAACCATGTTTTGGAATTAAATTTTGATCTGGTTCATCCAAACTGTTATTACCAAATGTTAGTATTTTGTTGAATGTTGTTTTATCTTATTGACAGTTGTGCCCTTTGTATCCACACAATCCTGAAGTCCTATTGAATGAGCTGAGATCCCCCTCTGAGCTACTCGACTTTGGGGAGTTCTCAGATTGCATGGATTCTGCAAGTGGTGGAGGTTCTCTTCATGTCGTTAACCCAACATTCGATTATGTGCCACCAAAACTCGTTAGTCTCTTTATTACTGACACGTAAGTTGGACTATAACAGATCGAAAACTTGCTTTTCTTGTGACATAAAAAATGTGTTGTACTAATTGGTTTCTTTCTCTGTTATGCTGGTTTGCAAATTACTTCTTCTCAGAGGAGGGCATAACCCATCATACATGTACCGTCTCATAGCCGATTACTACTCAGCTGATGATTTGGTGGTGAAACGAAGACCTGCTACCGGGAGTTGAGTTTAGGTGTCCCAATTTTTATCCTACAAAGGTAAATGATTAAATGTCTATTTACTTCTGTTTGTCATTGTCCGTGTAGCATTATTTGAGATTGAGAGGACGGGGAAGCAGATGTATTAATTCATGAAACAAAAAGGATGAGTGTAGATGTTTGTGATTGTGCATAAGAAATAGTTGTGTCACACTCCTTTTTAAAACAGACACATATTAGTCTATCCTAAATCCGTTATTTGACCACCCATTTGTTGGCCACTTGTTGATGTCAAGTCTTGCAAACTTCATGCTCCATATATCCAGTTATGGATGTAAGGGTCAGTGTGTGGAGATCTGACTTTGACTAATGATATATTAGTGAGTTAGTGATTTATGGGCAGCCTTCACCTTACGTTTTGATTTTGTAGACTTGAATTAGACTCTAAATCCAAATTCTAAGAGTAGTGATATTTGCAAAGGATTTTCTGTTATAGAGAGACGTATTTTCTCATGGAATAGTGACATTTCAATGCTTGATTTTCAGGGTGTTTGCGTTGTCCTCTGATGAACCATGCTCTAGAGAGATATGTTCAATGCGGAAGAAAATGAACCTTGTGTAGTGCTGAGAATTGGGGTGGAGCAATTGTATACGGGGAAGTAATATGTGAAATTACCCAGTGAAACAAGGAAAATTCCATTTTTGCGATTGCTTACCACTGGGGCATAGCCCTTAATTTGTTTTAATTTTTGGTCCAATGGTAGGGTTCCCCCAACTTGTTTGGCTTGTATATCTTCTATTCAAAGAAATGATAATAGTATACAGAAACTCTAGTTGTTTGAAATTTGTTTCATAATATGTTCGTGGCAGTATATTTTTTAGAACAGTCTAAGTGGAGTGTTTCTTTTGCAATGCATCTAGTAATCTATTTAACAATATACAAGAATTGTTTGCTTGAGTTGATTGTTTAACATGACTTTTAAGTGGAATATTTACTTCGATTAATCTATCTACATGTTTTCTTAGAACGTCACGTATAAATGGTAAATTTGCTTAATTTATATATATTTTTATTCATATGTATAGATAACATTTTGTTTTGATAATTACTTCGTGCAAATTGCAGGTACATTATTTTATGTTAGGTAAAATATATTGTGGTAAGTTATTTATTCGTACTAGTTCTATAAGTTTGAAAAATGCATGACTTGCCCCTTTTTGAATTTTTGTTTAACTATGTTAAAAAAAGTTTACATGGCTGTTATGATTTTGATAAGTTGATAGGTTTATAACCATACTTGATAAATTCAGCTATTTTTTCAGGTAAAAAATTATATTTTTAAATAATTTATTAAAAAACCAAAATCCCAATTAAATTTACAAGAATTATTAAAATTCAATCAAGTTTTTATTTTCTTCGTTCATTCCCAAAGCCACCATTATTTAAAGTGCCACCATGAAAGAATGAGTATTGTGGGAATAATTTTATTGGTTACACCTTTTTTTTTAATTACACTCAAATAGACTGCGTGAACTCAATTAATTTATCATATATAAACTTAATTTTACGTGAATTGTAACTAAACAAACAGTGGTGTGACTACTAAGATTGTTGAGGGAATAGATTATAAGATTCGAACTACTAAAGGGAGAGAAAACAAAATTTGAGATTTGTCGACAAAATGATGAAGCATTCTTCAAATTAGAAATTAAACTCTTGATAACTATCTAAAGACCGAATCTTTAACAAAACTAAGTTAAATTTCAGACTATGGATGAAGAAGGGGTTAGTATTAAAAAAAATTGAGGCATTTTTTCACCTAAGGGTGTAATTTGAGAAAAGTAAAAAAGAAGGTTTACTCTTGAAGAAGTAGGAACGAAGAAAGTGGGTAGTAGCTGACACATTGGTGTTGTCCCTAGTGGTTGAAGCATAAAAATGGAGAAGTATGAACTCAATACAAAGGAATATCAATATTCATAAATTTTTATAATCTAAATCATCGTTATAAAATCGTATAAGATAAAGAATGTTACTTTTTATTTTTTATACTCTTAAAACGATTTATCTCTTATCTATGTGAGACTTAAATTTTTCTCTGTAAATATCTCAACAACTAATCCTTATAAATCATGGATATATGGGTTTTGCATAAAACTAAATAGTAGATGAATATTAATGGTAGTGAGCAAATAGACAACTTAAAAGTGTAACTCTTTATACTTGAGACTAAAATCTTGAATAGTAGGTGAATAGCTAAAATAACAGAACGTTCACCCTCAAGACTATTTTACAAAAATAAGATAATTTTGGATGAAATCTAAAGATGGATCTACACAATAAAATATGTTTACCATAAATTTATAGAGTTTTATAAAGACCAGTCCATTGCAAGTTTTTGGAAATTGGAAGGTGTCTCGTGATTGAAGATACATTCCGAAATTAAAATTTTTTTAGGGTATCTTTGCATAAACTTAATTTAGTTCAAACTTAATTTCTATTATCTCTCTCTAAATATGATTAAAAAGTAGAAATTAAAAATTGATAATCATAATTTCTATTATGTCCTTTTAATATTCAAACAAAAACTTGTTAGTACAGTTATACTAATTTAGTTCCAACAAAACTTACATTGCTACAAAACCACTTCTCAACTTCATGAATTACATGTCAAAAGTTTCAAAATTTATTTTTTATCTACATCTATGATCCAACATGCAACTACAAAATGCATGATTTATAACTCAACTTGCGAACATCGGATCGGTTTTAAAATAACCAAAGATTGCAATCTGAATACAAGAAGAATGAAACTAATAAGTGGAATACAACAAAAATTGAGAAGAGGGTGCGAGCTCGCGTCTTTGCGAGTTGGAGCACAACACAAACACATTAGGAGTGACATTTGATTTTCTCCTTGAAGGTGAGAAGGTTATGAGCACAGGGAGAGAAAATTGGTGAACATGTGAAGAGGGAGACAATATAAATCAGAGTTCTCAATTTAGATCGCCCTTTCAAAAAAATAATTCAGATTTTTAATTTTTAATTTATTTTTTATTAAAAAATGTTTAACGGTGTTATAATTTTTTTTAACAAAAGTTGGACTGAGATACTATTTTAAAATGAATCTGTATTTGTAGGGATGCGAATCAAATAAAAAAAACTTATGAGGGCTAAGATAAAAAATATATTATAATTGTAAGGACCAAATACATATTTAAACCCAAATAATACGAGTCTAATTTGTATAGATAACTCGAAATAGTTTGGAAATTTCAAAAGTTTAATTTGTGTAGATAGCTGAAAATAGTTTGGAACTTTCTAATTCTTGGATACTCAAAGATCACTTGAAAACCTGAAATTATCCTTTATTAGAAGGACACTTTTAGATGATGTTTTATCGGAATAACACTTTTAATAGTATATATATAAAATTTTGAAATTTTATCTTCTCCAACTTTCACGAAATTTGTGTTTCAACATACAATCTTATCATCTATTGACTCAATATGCATTATTTTGTTTGAAAGGAAAGGTAGTATAATTGTAAACCCTTTGTCTTTGTTATTTCACAAGTTGTTTTTGTTCAAAGTTGTACTGGATTGGCCGTTCTTGTAAGGACAAAAAGCCACTAGATCGAGTGATACAGTAGGTGTGTTTTTTGTGTTAAGTTGTTTATTGTTTTGTTTAATGAATATTGAAAAAGGTGAACAACCATTCTAAAAACAAATGTTGACAATCTGAAAATTGTAAATGATGCCACTGACATCAGATTAATTCAAGAATCAGTATTTGTAGGGATGTAAATCTATTAGTTAAACATATATTTTATAGGTTTAATTACTAAATAGATAGTTAAAGAAAAAAATACACCTTTAATTTTTTAAATTTGGCTCAATTTAAATCTTTTAAATTTATTTTTTTAAAATTTAGTTTTTTAAGTTACATTTAATTTGCATCATTAGTCTTTAAGATATATAAAATTACGTATGCAATACTTTAAATTTGATAAATATTAATATCTAATTGAAACATGACAACAAGTTAATTTTTCAATCTACTTTGCAAGTGAAGAAAGTTAAATAATGTGGATAGATTCTTATTACCTTATTTTTAAGACTATACCTATATTTAAATTGTTGTAAAGAATATCAATAAATATAAACTATTTATAAGATTTGATGAATGTTTTTGATAGTTTAATAAGAAAGATATATTATTACATAATTTTTTATAGAGTTTCCAATAATCATAAATTTTCAATTAAACCAACTATTGAATTAATAAGAAAGATATATTATTACATAAAATGTAACTTAAAAGATCAAATCATAATAAAATAAACTTAAAAGACCTAAACAAGAATTGAATTAAATTAAATTTAAACAATTATATATATATTTTTATCATAGTTACTCAATTTAAAGATTTTTAAATAAATATCTAGAATAAATTAATTTTTTATAATTAGATAAAAATCTATTGAGACATGTTATTATATTTAAGGCTAAGTACCACTTGTGATCCCTTAACTTAATTTCAGTTAACGTTTTAGTCATTTATCTTTTTTTTTTTTCCGATTTGATAATTTATTTTAATTTTAAGTGACAATTTGATTTTTTATATTTTAAAACGTCAACAATATTATATTTTTTTTTTACAAAAATTCATGAAAATTTTCAAACAAAATCCATAAAATTAATTATATTTTGTAATATAAAATAAATTTAATCAAATTCGTAACTCAAATCTTCAAATAAACTCATATTTGTCATTTTTTATTTAATGTTGTTAGAGATGAAAATATGAGTCTATTTAAATATTTAAGTTACGAATTTGATGGAATTACATTATATTGAGGATAATAATTAGTTTTATGAGTTTTGGTTGAAATTTTTTATAAATTTTTGAATTTTTGCAAAAAATAAGGATAATATTGTTGATATTTTAAAACATAAAATATCAAATTGTCACTTAAAATTAAAATAGGCTTAATTGCAGTTTTGGTCCCCCTATTTTAGCTGAATCGCGAAAGTAGTCCCCCCATTTTATTTCTCTCTAGTTTTGATCTCTCAAACATAATTTTAATCTAAAACTTGGTGAAATTTCATTTGTTTTTATTTATTTATTTAAGTCACACCATCTCTCAAAATCTCATTTGCAACAATTGTACCTGAAATCTATGATCATCAATGGAGTAGTACGACTTTAAAAAATGAAATTTCATCAAATTTCAGACCAAAATTCTGTTTGGGGGACCAAAACTAGGGAGAAACAAAATGGAGGGACTACGTTCGCGATTCAGCTAAAATAAGAGGATCAAAACTGCAATTACGCCATTAAAATAAAGAACTAAATTAAAAAAAATAAAAAAAATTAAAACGTTAACTGAAATTAAGTTAAGGGACCACGAGTGATATTCAACTTATATTTAAAGACATATAGCAAATATTTTCAAATAATTTAAGAGTTATATCGAACAATTAAACCAAAACAAAACTTTGGTTCAAAGAACCGTTAAAAAATGCCCTGTCCTTTGTCCAATCGGGGAAAGTTGGCTTTTGTACCCCTCAATTAACCCTGTACCCCCTCATTTAAAAATTTTATTTTTAAATGTCCAAACTACCCTTGATAAAACTGTAAAAAATTTAAAAAAAAAATTTTACCGGAAATTTCATTATGAATGAAATTTCCGGTAGTTATAAATGAAACAATGTTGTTTACCGGAAATTTCCAGAATGAATGAAATTTCCGGTAGTTATAAATGAATACCGAATATTATTTATAAATTAATTAATAAAATAAATTATATTAATAATAATAATAATAAAAGTAATAATAATAATAATAATAATAATAAAATAAAGTAAATTATATTATTAAAACTTTATATATTTTTTAAATATTTTTATTATTATTTTTTAATTATATTAACAATATTTTATTAATTTTTTTATTAGATCGGAATAAAAATAGGAGAGAGTTGTTAAGAAAATAAGTTGTTATTTTATAAAATATTCGCAATAAAAATAGGAGTGAGTTGTTAAGAAAATATGTATTTTATAGGCAAAATATTAGGGACAGTTTTGTTTGTGACACATTTAGTCAACCATGATGAATGTTTGTGGCAAAATATCAAGGGACACGTTTTGTTTGTGGCAAAATTTTAGGATGTATTTTTTTTTCTTCAATTTAATTTTTTTTATTAATAGTATTAAATTAGAGAAAAAAATACGTTAAATAGATGAGTCAAAACAAACAACTTGTTATATTATAATAACTTTTTTTTATAAATAAAAATTAATAATAATAATAATAATAATAATAATAATAATAATAATAATAATAATAATAATAATGATAACTGCCAAAATCTGAACCCTCGTTGAAATTTCCAATAAGTAATTTTTTGCAACTAAATTTTCGATAGTTATATTTATTACCGGAAATTTGGTCAATGAAATTTCCGGTAGTTGTATTTTCAATACCGGAAATTTCAAATATTTTGAAAAATCCGGTAGTTAGTTTTTGTTCACCGGAAATTTTGTTTTTTGAAATTTCCGATAGTTAATCCAGAAATTTCAAAAATCCGGTAGTTTCAAAAATTTGCTGGGTTGCTACTGCCCAAGAAGTTAAGCAGTGTACCGGAAATTTCAAAAATGAATGAAATTTCCGGTAAACAAACCGGAAAATTGAAAAATCTGGTAGTTAAAAATGCCCGGAAATTTCAAATTTCCGGTATTGATTTTAAACTACCGGAAATTTCAATCCTCTTGAAATTTCCGGTTAAATTTTTTTTTCAGAAAAACTCACTTTTCCGGATTTTTCAAGTGTGGAGTACAACTGTTTTGATTTAAGGTTATTTTGGATATTTCACTCAAAAAACATTAAATTGGGGGTACAAGTTTAAATGGGGTATAAAATCTAACTTTCCCAATCGGGTTAAGCAGAGAATCCATTTCGATGGAAAGTATATAGTTAAAGTCAAAACCCGTCAAATGCAAAAAACCCTACCTGGACAGAAGCTAGTTAGTTACGTGTTAGTAGCAGAAAGGAAAAAGCAGAAGGTGGTTGTTTGTTATATGTCTCAACTACTTGGTGAAAACGGACGCGGCTACGAGCTAGCTCGTAAGCTTGAATCCAACGGTGTATGGCGAACATGGCTCGGCGATTCCATCTACAACAACTTCGCACCTTACCTTTCTTCACCTTCAGCTTGGGATTCTTTTATGAAAACCGATTCTTCCAAATCTACCCCTCATATTCACCTTCAACTTAGAGTTCGTGCTCTCCTCTTCGATAAAGCTTCTTCTACTTCTCTTTCTTCAAACCCTAATCTTAATCCCTCTCTCTCCACCATTAACCCTAATTTCCTTCGCTTGCATCCGGATGACATCTACTTCACACTCGATAATAATAATAATAATAATCAAGATCTTCCTACTTCCTCCAATTCCAAGGTTTTTTCTCATTCATCCTTTTTATTATTATTATTATTGATTGGATTGCAATTTTCTTTTTGGTTTATTAAGTTTTCAGAATTACAAATTAATAATCTCTGAAATTTAATTTAGTTCCTCCATGAATCACTTTAATAGAGTCTAATTAATTAATTTGTTATTTATTTGTATATACCGTGAAAAAAATTATGACTTTAGAAGTCCAAGCTGCTGTGATTAAAGTCAAACTTTTTTAATGATAGACGATTATGATTGATTGAGAGGATGAAAAAAGTCTACTATGACAATGTAGTATGTATATGAAATACTACTTCCTTGGTCCCTGAACTTTGATCATTTTAGCATTGTGAAACCATAAATTTACATTCGGTTAGTCTTTTTTACCCTCGATTCATTAAGCAAAAATAAAAAGAAAAATGCTTAAAGGACCAAAGATCGGAGTTAAGGAGGGAGTAATGTGTAACAAAATATGAACAAAAATAGTTATTTTTGCTTATATTTTGTTAAGTAGGGAGTAAATCCTATATTGAAATCGTAAATTGAAATGAATGGAAGTCTAAAACAGATTATTGAAACTGAGTACGGCGTAGGCAATAGAAATTTAAATTTCAGGGACTTATCGGTCATTTTTGTCTATTTGGAGGAACAAAATGGTGATTTGCTATGTTATTATTTGTGTAATGTAATAACAAAATGTTGAGCTTTTTCTTTTGTAATGCAGAATGGATCCAGATATGTTGATTCCGAGTTGCCTGAAACGTGGTATAATCAAGTAATTGAGAATTATAAGGCTAACAAGAAGCTAGCTATGTGGGATCGGGAATCGTCACCGAAACGTTCGCCAGTGGAGATGGCTTCCTATATTTTGTATAATACTAATCATAAAAAGAGGCGCGTAGTGTTTAAGGAAGAACAGGATCAGGTTATGCGTCAATCAAATGGTGGTAGTTTAGTTCACGGTGATGATGTTGATGGTGAGTTTGTTTTTCCGGAGGTAACATATGCGTGGAACTGTGTACCCGAGAGTGCAATTCCAGTGAGTGAGAGAGTAGAGAATAATAATAGTAACCAGAAAGTGACGATACTTGGTGTGCTTGATGCGTTGCCTCCTGTTATGATTCGGAGTCCTGTTATGATTGAGAGGCTTGGGATTCGGGCTGAGTATGTTAATGGGGAACCAGTGGGAGGGTTGTACCGTGGGAAGTTGGGAAGTGAGGGAAATGGAAGAGTTCTTGGTCGCGAGCAAGCAGCAAAGCTCTCTCAGAAGGTAGTGGCTGGCATTTTGTTGGGTGCGGGAGTTGAAGCTACCATGGAAGGTCCAATTGAATACTTGTCTGAAGTGATGAGCAAACATCTTGTTAAAATAGGAACCAATTTGAAAATACTTGCTGATAGTTATAAAAAACAATGCTCTGCCATTGAACTTCTAAAGATGTTGCTTAAAACTGTGGGTTTTAGGTATGTTTGAAATTCCTATAATTATGAAAGCCCCCCCACACCCAAATAAAACTTGGTATATTCAAGTTACTGCTGAATATATCCAAGTTAGCTTTGTCAGATTTTCTATTCTGTGATACTGGTCTACTTTATCTTATTTTATTGTTTATGCATGTTAGCCTGTGCCAAATTTATCTTATGAATTCAGTAAAATGTATAAATATGTTCCTCTTGCTCTGCATTAATTTATTCATAAGGTGATTGCTCAAAGACTACAATTTTTATGTTCTATTTTCATGTAATGAACTGGTAACTATTGTACTGCTATATTGCCCTGTTTTGTAGTTTACTTTTAAATCAATATATCTTAAACATGCAACGGATTCATTTTAATATTTCTCTGTCGTGCTTACAGTAATTTTGCGCCATTAGTGGATGTGGTCAAAGATGGCTCCAAGAATATTCAACAAGGTCAGCAACATGCACTTGGAATTCAGTCACAGTTGCAGCCACAACAGCAGAATTCCCTTCGACTACCTCAGCAAGTACTTATAACTACTTATATTAGCATTGTTTAATGTTTTATGATACTGGTATGAAGTATGGATGTGAAAAATGCCACAGGCAGTGGGGAACAGAATCCTTATTTAGGATCCTTTGTAATTTCTTAGATATACCTAGTGCTTTTTCAAAACAAAATTTCCCTGTGCCCCATGTTCAATTGTAATTTTTTTTTCTTTGATCAGTGGCCGGAAGTTATTTATAGCATCCATCAAAATATTATATTCTATGGGTTGCATGTTATTTGGATACAATGTTTCCAGTTATTAGGGGTGATTGATTTATGATTTCGGTGATGCTGCGTTACCCAGTGTATTGTTAACGTGCAGGTTCAGATGCAGAGACAGATGCATCCACAGATGCAGCAGATGATTCACTCCCAAACTCTGGCTTTTCAGCAACAACAGCAGCAGCTGCAGTTAGAGAGAATGAGAAGCCACCAATCTCCTGCCCACCCTGCTATGGATGTAAGTAAGGAAAGACCATTGGTTCAAGTCAAGATTGAAAACACATCAGATTTACCAAGTGATGGTAATGCCTTCAATTCCAGACATCCTCAAATGCAGTTTAGGCAGCAGCAGTTGGCTGCAATGGCAAATTTCCATCCTCAATCTAACACTCAGTTTAGACAGATCAGTTCCTTACAGATTCCCCCAATGCAGTCACAGTAAGTAAATTTGAATAAATAAATACTATGCAACCGCTAGGTTGGCTTTTATGTTATTTTTATTAAAACTATTGTTTCATTGTTTGCATTATAGGAACAACATTAGCATGGTTAGAGCCCCGCCTGTCAAGGTGGAAGGCTTCTCGGAATTAATGGGTGGGGGGGATTCTACAGCCAAACATGATTCAGAGGAAAATAGAATGACTTCTCCCTCTGGTAAATAGCTTTTACTAGTATTTTACCAGTGTGTGCATCCTTGTGACCCTTTACATTTAGATTGGTATATGTCAAAATTGTCATGGCCTATATTATATTTTGTAATATATCTCTTCAGTGTACTGTACAGTAGTCAACACTCAGGGCATCGCAGGCAAAAGTATCTTGTGGAAGGAATATTTTCACTGCTGCTATATTTACTCAAAGTAGACAAGACTGAAAAGTGCAACCAAACTTACTATTTCTTTAATCTTATTGGTTTTTATGTTTTAATGTTTGTGATTATGTTTTAAGAAAATGGAGAAAGAGAAAATTATTAATAATTATAATGACAGTCATTTTACAACCATGTTTTGAAGAAATTACAAAATCAAACTCTTATATTAAGCAATCATTTATTTAGCGACATAAATTGGAAACAACTTATATTCATTCAACAATTAAGAAACAACTTACAAGACTTCATCAGAAGAATAAAATAAACGTAGCCTTAATGATGACCAGAGAATAACCCGCATGTTATGGGTTAGAATTTAATATATTACTAAGTATAAAATAATAATAATATGTAATTTAAAAGTAATGTTAATTTTATTTTATAGTAGAATATACTTAAGTGTTTACGTACTTAAAGGTAAATATATTTTTGAATAATTATATATAAGTTAGGTTTGTTTTAGTACAAAAGAAAAAGTAAAACATTGTTGACTAATACAATTTTTGTAAAATATATTTAAATGTGGAATTGGTTTATTTAAAAAAAGATTCTTTCATTGACGCGGTTCTTCTAATAATATTGTGTACTTTGTGATATATTGTAACATTCATTCGTGGACGATAGTGTTAAATCTAAAATATTGAAACAATTCATTTGTGTGTCTTGGGATTTTAAAATAATTATTTGACACAGTCAAGAAACTTCTAGCAAGAAAAGTTTGTGAATGTTTAAAACATAGAAAGATTCGAGTGAATAATGAAATAGTTAGAAATGCTTCATTTTCAAATATTTAATATTATTCATTTTTTTTCAATTATGATTTGTTTTATTTTTCAATTATAAAAAGAAAAAATATTATGGGAGACACATTCAATCTAAGAGAAAAAAAAACTCATTTCCTATGCAATAATATTGATATATGATATTGGACAATAATTGACAATATAAAAATAATATTATTAAAGTATACGTGAATTAATAGTGTGTCATACAAATAATTGTATATTGGTTGCATTTCATAATGTTATCATTGTTTGAACATAGAATTTACAAGAGTCATAATGTTATCATTGTTTGAACTTAGAATTTACAAGAGAGTGGTTGAAAAACAGAAGATAGATCTTGATGTGTGTATGTAGTCGAACTTGCATTGTCATGATTTAAAATATTGAATAGTTTGTAGTTTTTTGCATGAGTTATTGAAATTAAAGTTTTGATGAGTAATTATAGTTTTTTAAATGTATTAATGAGTCATTGAGTGATAAATTAAAACTGAAATTATATAATATATGAAATAATTTTATTTGGACAAATGAAAATGTTTGCATTATGTATTGAAGAAACAAAACATAATACAATAGAAGATGAATTTAAAATGTGCCACATCAGAATTTTAATACAATAGAAGATAAAATTATTCTGTTTTAATTATTATAATAGATAATAGATGCATAGAAATCGATCAACAATGCAAGAAAGTCCTTTAAATAACTGACCCGACGTGGCCATTTTTTATGTACGCAATTATTTTGCAATAAGTACTAAAATTTGTATTAGCGTGACATATATTAAACACCTCCAAAAATTGAAATATTGAATAGAGAAAATAGGGAATGCAGTCAGTGTAATTTTAAAAAAAGTGTTATAACATCCATATGTAGTAGCACTATTAAGCTGCAAGTTAAATTCTAATGAACTCGTAATTACTCCACTAATGATAGTAATTAAGCTATATATACATATATGTGAGATTTGCTAATAAACACCTACTTATTTTTCAGAAGCATTACGTTGGCAAGATATTCCTAAAAATAAGTGAATGTAGGTTAGCAACTCCTATACACATTTGCTAAAGTGCACCAACTCATTTTTTTAAAGTACATAGACATCGACAAAGTTGGGTGAGTCTATGCATTCTTCATACTTAGGGCCAAAAACGCCCCCACCTCAAGTGGCATGTTATAGATCAAATAACTCATTCGCCTCACCCTAATGCTAATCACACAAATGCAAACACAAACTTGAAAGGAACAAACAGCCATAAATTTCAGTTTATCATTGATAACTATGTAAGGAAAAGTCTAAACATCAAATAATTTTCCTGGCCAAAATTTTATCTTCAGTTGTTATTGCTTGTATTCAACTCATCAATTATGTTGACAGTCGTGCAGAAGTTTATGAAGATTTTGTTAGAACAATAGTGACATGATAATAGAAGGATATTTGGCTGCCATTTACTACAACAACTACTTCCATTTAAAATTGATGGTGATACCAACAAATCTTTACAACTAAATTTCATTCTTGAGCGTGCAACCATTACTGTAAGGATAACAGAAGACATTGAACTAGTAAAATCTCTGGGTTGTCTTACTCTTACCACAGCTTCCGCTGTGGTTCACTGGAGTTGCAAAGAATAGAATACCTATGAATATAAAATATAAGGTACATCAGTGTTTTTTTCAGAAAATGTTCTGTCAAATATAAAACATATGAATACATTAATTGAAAAATATTTCCTCATTTATTTCCAATGATGATGAATAACTTGAATCTCTCACATGTATTTACCAACTCTGAGAATAAAAATCATTTTAATATTTAATAGAAATTTGAAATATGTAATATGATTCAAGTAAATTATGAGGAAGTTATCATATTCATAATTATTCATACAAAAATAATGCCCCAACATGTCTGAGATAAACTGAAACTAAAAGTTACAAATTTGAACTGAGGCTTTATTGTAAGAATAAAAGAATAAACAAGAATTTAAATACTCACTTGCCTCTTTGTCTTCTGCTAATTGATCTCCCTAGGTGATTATCACAGTTACACTCTTTGAGATATTGTATGTATGTTCAGTATCTATCATGAAATTTCAGGTATTCCTCTATACAACCTTAGCCAGAGTCATCAAAAAATGAAATATCAATGGGAGGCATCTTTTTCCCAGTTCCATTTCCAGGAAAAAATACACACTCGTCACTTTTAATTTCATTCAGTTCCTGAGTTAACATTGAGCACGTCTCAGAATGTACAGGACATCCATTGTTCTCCATAATGTTTCGCAACTTTGAGCATTGATCAGTATAACCCCTTTTAATTAAACCATCAATTAGAACTTTCCAAACCACTTCGTCATAATTATACCCGCAGCTTAGTAAACTATGAAAAATCGCTTCGGCCTTCTCTTCGTTACCTTGTTCAAATAGCCTACAAATGAGAAGTTTATAGGATTCAAGATGTGCTAAATGGTTATACTCCATCATAGAATCTAGCAATGTCAATGCTTCTTCATACATTCCCAACTTACAGCAACCACTTAGAAGAGAATTATGAATGTTTTCAGATGGAGATATTCCACTTTCTTTCAAATGGTTTAACAACCTGATGGCTATTGATAAGTGTTCCACCATGCAAAATCCTTTGATAAGCTTGCTGTAGGTGTTAACATTAGGCACACAGCCATGTTCCACCATTTTCTCGAAGAGCACGGTTATGATTTCAAAGTCGGTTATCTTCCAAATCTCAGGATTATCAACTGAAATATTGGTTGAATTCAAATCAAGTCCAACAAGACTGATGCCATCCTTCTTTTGTTTTTCGCTAATTAGATGCTTCATTAGGATGGAATACGTTTGACGCGAAGGCTCGCAACCAGCATCAAGCATGCGCTTGAGAACACCAAACGCACTGTCTGGTTGTCCTATACATCCATATGCATTAATTAATAAATTATAGATGAAGGAGTCGAGAAATACGCCTTCTTCTTTAATCTTGACCATCATCTCTTCAGCATCCTCTAATCTTCCTTGGCTGCAATATGCTTTAACAAATGCAGTATATGTGACAACATTAGGCTGACATCCAGATGAAATCATTTGGTGGAGCAACTTATTAGCACGGTCAAAGTCACCTTCCTTCAAAATTTCCTCAATGAGAATTGTATATGTGTGAACAGTGGGCTTCACATTAAACTTTACCATGTCATCCACCAACAACATTGCATCTTCCACTTTCCCCTCTTTGCACAAGCCATCTAACAATACATTGAACGTAATAGAGTTCGGCAAACATCCCTCAGCAAGCATCCTTTTGAATAACAAGTGAGCATCATCGATTTTCTCAGCCTTGCAGTATCCATCAATCAAGGCTGTATATATGAATTCATTTGCTTCGACGTTTTTTTCCTTAAGAGACTCAAAGACCTGACACGCTTCTCCTACTTTTCCCATTCTACAGAGGCAATCTATAAAAGCACCGAAAGTTCTCTGATCAGGAACAAAGTCATCTTTAATCATCAAATGATACAGCCGCCAAGCACTATCTACCCCACCTGCTTTACACAGCCCATGGATTAACGTGTTATACGTGATCAGGTTCGGCGACAGTTTGTTTTCAAACATTTTATTAAGCAATGCCATCGCCCTGTCCATGCTTTTTCTTCTACAAAACCCACAAATTAGTTCATTATAAGTACGAGCATTCGGACAAACTTTATTCGACTCCATCAAACCCAATACACTCACGGCATCCTCCATCATTCCCCCTTTACAATACCCATCAATCAAGGCATTATACGGGACAACACTCGAAACCAACCTTTTCTCCAACATTGCATTCAACATTTTCATCCCCTCCTCCATCTTACCCACCTTACAGAAATAATCAATCAATACAGTATAAGTATAGACATTAGGCTCACAACCTCTTTCCACCATCTCCTCAAAAAAATTCAAAGCTTCTGTCTCCTTCCCCAACTTGCATAAAGCACCTACAACAACCGTATAAGTTCGAACTGTAGGAAAACAACCATCCTCCTTCATCTGCAAAAACAACTTGAGAGCCTCATCAAACTTTCCAGCTTCACAAAAACCATGAATTAGATTAGTATACAAAACCTCATTCCTCCTAACACCCTGTTGCGGCATTATCTCAAACACCTTATAAGCCTTCTCAACATCACAATTTTTACAATAACCCAATATCAAAGAAGTATACGTAAAAGCATCAGCACAAAAACCACTCTTTATTAAACCATTCAAAAACACCTTAGCCACAACCACATTCCCCAATTTACAATGAACATTCACCATAGTATTAAAAGTAATAAAATTAGGCAAAACCTCATCATCATCCAACATATCCTTAAACAAACAATGCAATTCATCAACCATAACAAAACGCGACAAGCACATTAAAAGGCGATTATACGAAGTAACAGAGAGCTTAAACCCTAGTGGTTGATGATGGGCATTGTTCATCAAACGCAAAAGGTTCAAAACAAACCTTGCTTCTTGTGGTGAAGCACAGGTTTTGATCATGGAATTTCGAACATTCTCCGCAGCACGAAGGTACCCATTTCGAACGAGAATGAAAAGGAGTGGTTGGTAGGAATGGACGGTGTGGATGAAACCGTGTTGTTGGTGGATCCATTTGAAGAAATTTAAGGCGGTGAGAGGGTGGAGGTTGAGGTTGAAGAGAGAAGAGATATGGGTTGGGGTTAGAGAAGGGATTAATGTGTTAAAAGAAGGGTCTTTTCGCCATTGGGGGTTAGAGAGGATGGTGTAGATCTGTGAAGGGAGATCAGGTTGTTGGGGGAGAGAAGAAAAGGGTTTGAAGAGAACATGAAAAAGATTGTGATTTTGGCGGAGAAAGGTGGAAAGGGGTTTAGATTTTCTCATTTAAACGCCATGAACAGAATGTGTATATGGAAGAGAGGTTTTATTATTTCCAATTCAATGGAAAGAGGGTTTAGAGTATTGTTGTGAGAGAAGAACGAATTGATTTTGGGTTTGGGCCAACAAGTAGTAAGTAAGAGCGTTTTTTATTTTGAAATCGTGGCTCGTCAATAGCCGCAGGGTTCTGCTTCTACACTCATGAGTTAGGCACTTTACACAACATCATAGGTAATCTCGATAAAAATGTTGGATTCTCCACCATCATGTATGGAATGCCATATTTTTATGTGTTGCTCATACAATAACAATATTTGTGAAATGATATCATATTACATCATCCACTTTTATGTTGTTGAAGTTGTTTCTTATAACTCATATACAACATTTATTTTAGATTCTAATCAAAGTTACTTAAGTCTAACATTTTTCTCAACTCTTTTGTACTTTAAACACATTATATGTCTACTTTATAAGTTTCATCTACATCTTCATTATGTATTATGTATGATACATCTCGCAAACCCTAAAAAACATCAAACCAATAAAATAATGGACATAACACAAGGAAAGTGAAATGTACTTCCAAATATACCAATTTTATATCCATAGTCACATTTTATGGATGGACATAACCTATAAATATAACTCACTATTATACACCTCAAATGTGTAATTCACAATGTGGTAAAGATCTTTGCCTATAACCAAGTCTTCAACTTCACACATTTTTGTTTCACACAATCTCACCGACAACACAAACTAACCATATAATACAAAAGTGATACACTTCTCATAATTGTTTAATGTTTTGGAGAGTTATAATACAAAAGTTTGGCACTACTTGTAACTATTTAATATTCCGGGGATAAAAATTAAAATATACAGAAAAATAAGTGTAACTAGTTATTGAATATAACATTCTATTTATTTGTAATGGACAAATTAATACATTAGACTGCTCTAAAAGTCACCTAATTTTTTGTTTTTTTAATCATTGAAGCAATCAAATATTGTAATGTAAAATTATAAACTAATATTTTATTTTACTAATGATCATAATAATTTTATTAGTTTTAAAATATAATGATTTCTTGAACAAATTTATTGTGGTTCACTACTAACTTAGTAACTATGTCCAATCCCTTTCTTTGAAGGATTTAATCCACTATATTTAAAACTTACACTTGAAAACTTGATTAGTCACAATGATTGTGTTCAATCTTCTCACCTCCAACTTTGTATCGTCAAGTTGTTGAGAAAATGACAGCCACGATAGAAATTAGTTTATAAGTTCTAACAAGTCTTCTCAACTTTTAGCTTAGTGTTGCCAAACTATCGAGGAATACGATCAACCACTACTGGACTTGGTTATAAAAAAGAAGTGTTTGTGAGTTTCAGAATTTTCTCTCTTACTAGAGGATGTTTATAGAATAAGCTCTCAGATTTTTATTACTCAAACACTTAGATAAATTTGATAATTTTCTAACTCAATGTTTTTGCTTGCTGATTTGAGATTGTTTCACTTTGAAATAATGTTGTAAGTTGTAGTGATCGATTGTATTATTTGAATTCAGAATCGGGTTTTATTTATAGAAGCCTTTATAGCATTGACTTTGTCCTTCAAAGTATGGTTGAATGTCCTTCAAGGAATGGCCTTGTGTCATTCATGGTATGGTATGTTTGTCCTTATCATGGTGCTTCATTGTCTTCAAAAATATATTCTTGAGTTCAATTCTAGGTATCGAGCATATAACTGAAACTTAGAATTTTTTAAAGTATTTTTTGAATTGTGTTTTAGATGAAATAGAATGTACTAGACCTAGAAGTACGAACACCAGAGGCATGGTTTCTTGACCAGAAGCAGAAACACCATAATCATGTTTTCTTGACCAGAGGCAAAAGCAATCAGAGGCATGATTTCTTGACTAGAGTCAAGAACACCAACGACATGATTTCTTGACTAGAGGCAATGATCAGAAGTAGTATTAATTGACCATAGGCATGGATAACTAGAGGCAGAATTATTGGACCAAAACCAAAAGTAAATGCCTAGAGACAAAGTATTAGGGGCATTAACTATATCATAACATTGACTTTTATCAGATGCACTGACTTTTTATAAATGTTGACTTTTTCAAGCATTGACTTTTCAAATATTGACTTTTATCACATCTGTTGACTTTTTTAGGAATCGACTTTTACCAAGGCAAGAAAGTCATATGTTTGCTTCATCTCCAGAGGCAACTAGTCAGAGGCAATTTTGACCAGAAGCTTGCTTGCTTCACCATAGACAGATTTCCCGAAGTCTATTTTGCTTCATCAAAGACAGACTTTTCTAAAGTCTTTTCACCAAAGGCAGACTTTCCCAAAGTCTATTTTGCTTCATTAGAGGAAGACTTCAAGATGCACTGAGAGCAAAATCGAATCATAATCGAATGCAGTCTTGGAAAACCTTCTTGTACCACCAAAGGCAGATGCAGAGGCAGTCTAATGTTTTGTATCATCAAAAGCAGTGTTTTAGAGACACTTTTTTTCATCAATTTTAAATGCGGAATTTTCATAACTTTTTGACCAATGCATCAGAGGATAAATCCTAATATCCTATAATGTTATTTGTGATCTTGTAACTGCACACTTAAATAAAACATTAGTGCCTAAAATTGTTCCCACGAATTGATTTTGTTATCATCAAACCAAGCATGATCTTTTGTACTTGAAACTACTATTGTTCTCACATAATTCGTTTAGTGAAACACTATGAGATTGTTTTGATAGACTTATTATTTGTGCATATTTACGGATATAAACACTGGTAAAACCATTTAAAAGAACTTATTAAAATAACTTATAACTAAGAGTTTTAATTAGATCCAGACCCAATATGTATCCGTAGAGAAAAAAAACCCACAATGGGTATGATAAAACCCGCATAATGGGTATGGACACAAGGACGAGTAATTACCCGAAAAATTAAGTGGGTATGAGTGTGGATACGAGTACTATAGTATCAACCCCATCATGCACCCGCACTTATAAAAATATATTATTTATTTATTATATTAGTGTTTAGTTTAATTAATTGTTTTATTTTATGTTTTAATTAACATCTATTAATATCATTGGACCACTGCGATATTTACAATCGAATGATTAACGTTTGCAAACTTTTTAAGAATTTTATTATAATGAATAGGTAATTATTGTGACTTTATAATTAAGAGTTATGTCTTATTAATCATGACTTTATAATTATACTTGCAACTTTCTATCAATTGTTTTTACAGATCTCGAATAATATTGTCGTAGGACTTGCAACTTCATAAAATATTATTATGGATATTGAATGTGTATTGTGATGAGTGTTCATTTGAAATATTTTGAGTTAGAAAATATTTTGGTTTATAATACTTTATCATTGAATTTAAGATATTTGGATAATTTTAAATTTAATCGCAACAGTATCATTTATTTATCGATCTATTTTAGTTAAAGTGTGTATAATGGGTATGAGTATGGACACTTAGGTACTTAGAGGGTAATGGTACGAGTATTAAAGTTGATACCCAAGAGGGTATATGCACAGGTATAAGTGTTTTTTTTTAACCGCAGATATAGGGACAAGTACTATAGTACCCTACCCGAACCCTACCAATTGTCAATCAGAAGTAGTATTAATTGACCATAGGCATGGATAACTAGAGGCAGAATTATTGGACCAAAACCAAAAGTAAATGCCTAGAGACAAAGTATTAGGGGCATTAACTATATCATAACATTGACTTTTATCAGATGCACTGACTTTTTATAAATGTTGACTTTTTCAAGCATTGACTTTTCAAATATTGACTTTTATCACATCTGTTGACTTTTTTAGGAATCGACTTTTACCAAGGCAAGAAAGTCATATGTTTGCTTCATCTCCAGAGGCAACTAGTCAGAGGCAATTTTGACCAGAAGCTTGCTTGCTTCACCATAGACAGATTTCCCGAAGTCTATTTTGCTTCATCAAAGACAGACTTTTCTAAAGTCTTTTCACCAAAGGCAGACTTTCCCAAAGTCTATTTTGCTTCATTAGAGGAAGACTTCAAGATGCACTGAGAGCAAAATCGAATCATAATCGAATGCAGTCTTGGAAAACCTTCTTGTACCACCAAAGGCAGATGCAGAGGCAGTCTAATGTTTTGTATCATCAAAAGCAGTGTTTTAGAGACACTTTTTTTCATCAATTTTAAATGCGGAATTTTCATAACTTTTTGACCAATGCATCAGAGGATAAATCCTAATATCCTATAATGTTATTTGTGATCTTGTAACTGCACACTTAAATAAAACATTAGTGCCTAAAATTGTTCCCACGAATTGATTTTGTTATCATCAAACCAAGCATGATCTTTTGTACTTGAAACTACTATTGTTCTCACATAATTCGTTTAGTGAAACACTATGAGATTGTTTTGATAGACTTATTATTTGTGCATATTTACGGATATAAACACTGGTAAAACCATTTAAAAGAACTTATTAAAATAACTTATAACTAAGAGTTTTAATTAGATCCAGACCCAATATGTATCCGTAGAGAAAAAAAACCCACAATGGGTATGATAAAACCCGCATAATGGGTATGGACACAAGGACGAGTAATTACCCGAAAAATTAAGTGGGTATGAGTGTGGATACGAGTACTATAGTATCAACCCCATCATGCACCCGCACTTATAAAAATATATTATTTATTTATTATATTAGTGTTTAGTTTAATTAATTGTTTTATTTTATGTTTTAATTAACATCTATTAATATCATTGGACCACTGCGATATTTACAATCGAATGATTAACGTTTGCAAACTTTTTAAGAATTTTATTATAATGAATAGGTAATTATTGTGACTTTATAATTAAGAGTTATGTCTTATTAATCATGACTTTATAATTATACTTGCAACTTTCTATCAATTGTTTTTACAGATCTCGAATAATATTGTCGTAGGACTTGCAACTTCATAAAATATTATTATGGATATTGAATGTGTATTGTGATGAGTGTTCATTTGAAATATTTTGAGTTAGAAAATATTTTGGTTTATAATACTTTATCATTGAATTTAAGATATTTGGATAATTTTAAATTTAATCGCAACAGTATCATTTATTTATCGATCTATTTTAGTTAAAGTGTGTATAATGGGTATGAGTATGGACACTTAGGTACTTAGAGGGTAATGGTACGAGTATTAAAGTTGATACCCAAGAGGGTATATGCACAGGTATAAGTGTTTTTTTTTAACCGCAGATATAGGGACAAGTACTATAGTACCCTACCCGAACCCTACCAATTGTCATATCTACTTATAACACATTTGTAATCTAATACTTTTATATTTAAATATTCTATATTGATAGATTTTTAATTTACTAAATTATATAAAATGATAAAATTACTTTTACGATAAAATCATATATATCTTTAAAATTAATTATTAATATTTTACTTATAAATTTATGTTTAAATACATTTTCGGTCCGTTAACCTTTTTTTTTAGGTTGGATTTGCTATCATGACTCTAGAAAGTGTAATTTTTGGTCCATTAATTTTAATATGTTAATACAAGTTAGTCATTTATGTCAAAATTCACTTAAACATCCTTAACTTCTACCAACCTAGCATCTAATGTGTAATTAG
Source organism: Cicer arietinum (assembly GCF_000331145.2). Classification (NCBI taxonomy): domain Eukaryota; kingdom Viridiplantae; phylum Streptophyta; class Magnoliopsida; order Fabales; family Fabaceae; genus Cicer; species Cicer arietinum. The sequence goes on along the minus strand of NC_021167.2, from coordinate 9,355,837 downwards.
TCATTGCAATATTCCATCATCTTCCCCATACTATGATTTCCTTTTAATTAAATTAGGGTCTATGAAAATGATATTCCTGTCAAAAGATCGTTATTATATTTCTGTAATAAAAATGCAAATGTTCATTCATGTACAATAATTCTAAATCTACCTCCTCTCAAATTTGTCACAGTCTATCACACGTCTTCATCTCACCATTCGTGATCTCCTCTCAAAATAAATGACCTCTAAACACAATTCAAAAATAACTCAAAACTTAACTAATAAAATTTGAAGTACATCATACATTACTCATATTTATTCGTCCCATAATATTGATAACTTATTAAGTGTTGATACAAAAAGAAATAAAAACCACAAATTACAATTTTTGTCATTTTCTTCAAAAAAATGTAGAAGAAACCAAAGTGGAAAAGACAAATAATTAGGGAAAACAAAGAAAATCCTACCATTTATCATCTTCAACCTAACTATATACCTTCACCATTTTTCTCTCTTCCTTTTTCCGACTTCTAAAATACTACCCTAGCTTTGTACGTCTCTCTTAGTCTTGGAGCCATATCCTTCCATACTATAGCTTTGTTCGGTCGCCTTATATTCTCTAATTTTCTTTGGACCTTTGGATGACATCAAAAATTGGTGAACTATGATAGATAAAATATTTATTTTATTTTATTGAAGAAGATTATGGTGTGTTAATTAATTTATTATAATTTTTTATACTAATTAAATAATTGTAAAATGAATTAAAATATTAAATTTTCATGTAACACCACATCATTTAAAAAAAATCCACATGACACTTAAATATTGTATAATAATAATTATAATTATAATTATAATGGCGATTCAATTGACGGATACTTGCACTAATAAATTTAACTTAAGAAATTAAAATGGCACTTTTTAGAGTTAAGAGACAAAATGAACTTCAAAGACAAGTTAAGAGATTTGAAAATGTATTGAAGTCTTTAATTTAATATTATATTCTACTGTTTTATATTTTATTATATTTTAGATTATATTTTATAAAAGTAATTAAATAAATTATTTTTTTATTCTATCATATCATATTAATTTTTGATCTAATCTTAAAAAATAAAATAAAGTCTTATCATGTGTCATATCTATTTAATAGATATAATAAAATCTTATGATAGAATTCAAAATTTATTTATCATATCTACTTATTCATCTTAATTAAAACAAAATATAATAGTTTATATTTGTTAATCTCGACCATCACATCACAGAAGGTCTTTGGTAATCAAAAATCAAAATTATTTTAAATATTATATTTGAAATGTTGTGTATTCACAGAATGTGGTACGATTTTTTTTCAAGCAACTCTGTCTGCCTTTTTCATAATTTCTTCTAAAAAAAGTAGTTAAGGATATTGTTTTACGACCCAAAATTTGGAATAAGGTCACTATATAAATTTCGGTTATTTTTTGCTTATGAACAAAAGAGACTATGCCCCAAATAAAAGCTTATAAATCTCTGGGAAAAGAAACACACAAAGCATTTACCAATAAGACATGTAAAATAAAAACAGAAGCAAAATAAAAATAAATTATAAGATTATAGTTCTAACTCAAACCATGCTTTACCAAAACATCACCAACTTGATTAACTCTTATAAAAAACATGTCTTCAAATAATATCAATTGAATTAACATACACCTAATAAATAAATGAACTTATATAAGTATTTCATTTTGTATAAAGAAACAAATTTTGTAAAAAACAAAAAAAATCAAATTTTGTTACTGTGGTCTAGACCCAATAAAACATAAGAATAATCGCCATTTTGAATCAAATTAAGAGTGTTAGTTACTCCACTGTTGTCATCATCCACGGGTGACATACAATGGAAATAATCAAATTTAGCAGATTTCATATTCTCTCCATTAAATTAAAACATTAAACACATTCAATTACATTCTGATTTATTGTTCTTATATTCAATTCAACTATACACCAGCCGATCTGAAATCCAAAATTACCCACCAACAAACTGTACTTAGAAGTTCATAATTACAGCATCTTACCATAACACAGCAGTAACACAAAACAATAAACACTGTTCCATTAGCATACACAAACAAACCTTAATTTTAAGTTGTTGTCAACTAATAATAAAGCCAAAATACAGATAGATATAATAATAATAATAATAAAAAAAACACCTCCATCCTTCAATACCCTTTCATTTCATTCTATTCCATTTTATTCTCACATCACTCTCTTTCGTTTTTCTTTGCGAATCTCATTTTCAACCACCACCATGAAAACACCTTAACCACGAGTACCATCAACACCAATTTAAAAAACAGCAAAACCCCACTTCAAAAGTCAAAAACTTTGAAAAATTTCTTCCCAAAATGCAAGACCCCACTTCCGCCGCCGTCGAAACCAACCACCACCATCAACCGCCGTTACCTTCAAAACGGAACAACCGAACAAAGAGACCTGTTTTCAAAATCCTACCGGGTCAGATCGCGTTCCGTTTAGTTTGCCACTCGTCAACCGTCGGAGGTTTGATCGGAAGTTCAGGTTCAATCGTTTCTCAGCTCCGGCGAGAAACAGGATGCAAAATCCACTGCGAGGATTCGGTCGCCGGCACCGATGATAGGGTTATTTTGGTAATTGGTACGATATCGCCGCTAAAGGGTATTGCATTGGGTGATGGAGAAGTTGAGGTTTCTAATGCACAAGAAGGTGTTGTTAGGGTTTTTGAGAGGGTTTGGGAACTTGAAGGTGAGAAAGGTGTTAATAACAGTAATAGAGAAGTTTTTGGTAAATTGTTAGCGCATACTTCACAGATTGGTGCTGTTGTTGGGAAAGGAGGGAAGAATATAAGCAACATTAGGAATAATAGTGGTACCAAAATTAGGGTTTGTCCTTCTCCACATTGTGCTTCTAAAGATGAGGAGTTAGTTCTTGTGAGTTTTCCTGCTGCTTACTATTTTTGTTGTGTTTTTATTTTGCTACTAATATTATTGTGTTGTTGTTATTGGATTTGACTCTAACTTAAGGTCTTTGAATTAAGAAAACTCAATAATTAAAGAGTATTAGCAAACTTAACTAAATTAATACTAATTAAGAATGTTAGTTAATTTTATTTAATTTCATCAATATCATTAAAAAGGTTTGTTTCCTAAACTATCCTTCATGGGAACTTGCTTCATAGAAATACAAGAGTTATTGGAAAACAAAATCTAAATTAGTTGAAGAGTAATGATAACATTAAATGAAGTAAAGCAAGTTGTTATTTGGTTATATTTTTAAGATAATAAAATAGTACGAATTTTTTTGTCGCTTATTTTGCTTTTCTTTTCATATTGTTGTTTTCTTTCCTTTTGATTAAGATCGAAAATTGTTTGTAAAAAAATGTAGTATTTTCTTTTTGAAAAACATGTATTATTTAATAAAAAACAACACTAATGCCCCACATTTTATTGACTTTTTAAAATACTTGAGTAAGGAAATTGGTTATGATTTGTCTTATTATTAAGAGAATTTTGGATAAGGATTCAAACTATATCGGTGAAATTCATGTCAAATATTATGTTTTTATTAATGGTACGCAATCTTGATCTTGTTTTCTTCCTAGGAAACTTGGATCACAAATGCTGCATTGCTTAATTTGGCATGAAAATCATATTACTATGTGGTATGTTGTGCATGTGAATTGGAATTTCAATTTTGAGATTGTAGGTGTATGGAACTTGTGATAAATTAGGATGTCTAACTAGAGGGAATTGGCAAGTAGTGGAGAGATAGTAACTGATTCTGCTCTTGTTTTGTTACCAATATCTATACTTTTTCTTGGTCTGCATTTCATCTGATGCTTGTTCCTAGTAGGATAATTAAGAGTCAATGACTGCTAATTGATGCATATAATTTCAATGGGAGGACAAAGTATAAAGTACAAAGAAATTTTAGATCCATGTTCCAGGCTTGTACAATATTTTCAGACAATTCCAAAATAATGCCATTCACTTGTCAATTGTCATTGAAATGACTATTTGAAATTCTTTTTCTTTATCCGGGGACTTGTTTGATTGGCAGATAAGCGGTGAAAGTTTGGCTGTAAAGAAAGCACTGATTCTTGTATCTCATTGTCTTCAAGATTGTCCGCCGCTGGGAAAAGTATCTTTGAACACACCGCCAACTGTTAGCTCTTCTGATAGGTCAACCTCTAACCTACACGAGGATCTTTTTCCTCACCTTAATTCGTGGTTACCTTCGATGGAAGGTTTATCTATAAACGATGCTTCAAAATTGACAAAGAATTATAACATAAACCCTAGCCTTGACTCAAAAGGTACCGGACACGAAGTTGTTTTCAGACTCCTTTGCTCTAACAATATAGCTGGTAGTGTGATTGGCAAAAGAGGGGCTATAGTTAGAACTTTAGAAAGCCAAACAGGTGCTTCTATTATCTTTGCAGCTCCATTAAGTGAGTTTGAAGAGCGCATCGTCACCATTTCCGCTTTTGAGGTTAGTCATTTGAGAAAGTTGCACTACACCACTATTTTTTATGTTGTTCGTGCATGATATATAAATAACGAATTTGATAAATCCGAACGAAAACACATTTTGAATTGCCATAGTTTCTGTTGTTGATCTAGAGTTGGCTTTTTGTTGTTCATCCAGAATCTTGAATCTAGTAATTCTCCTGCACAAGATGCTGTTATTCTTGTCTTTGCTAGAATTGTTGAAGATCACATTCGAAATGGATTTCACCCAGCCTCTAGTGTGGAATCACCTGTAACTGCAAGGCTTTTAGTTGCATCAAGCACAGCAAGTTTCTTGACTGGTCATGAAGGTCAGGTGGTTTCAGAATTGAAAGAAGTGAGTGGTGCAGATATACAAATACTGCACGGAGAGCCAGTTCCAAATGGGGCTTCAGATAATGATGTGGTGGTCCAGGTACACTTATGTATCTTGTATAATTCAAGACAGCTATTTTACTGTATCATATGCTGACATCCTTCATGATAAAAGGATAACTTTTGGTTCTGTTTGGTAAAAAGTAGTGGATGACGGATACACTATTTGATAGCGGATACGATAACATATTGAGTTTGAAGTGTTTGGTAAAATTAACGGTTGAACTAACTAATAAATATAAAATTACATACAAATATATTTTAAATTAATATTTAAACTTGGGTAAAAATGTGGGAAAATATATACGCTATAAGCTATAAATTTAAACACTACTTGAAGTAACATCTCAATAAACACAGTAAGCTCGTGAAAAAACACTAAAAGGCATAAGCTCGTGAGAGAATAATGTTACCAAACAGTTATACTTTAATCATGTGAGCTTTTAAGCTACAAACTAGCGGGTTGACCTTGCCAAGCAGGTTTGTTGCTTAGTTTCAAATTTAAAGTTCTTTAATATGAAAAAGTTGGTAGAAGTTCTATATTTACTGTCTTCGTGCAGATAACTGGTGGGTACCGATATGTAGAAAACGCTCTACGTAAAATCACTAGTAGAATCAGGGATAATCCTTTGCCTAATGAGGGGCATGCTGAAGCAAGAAAGAAATCCAGTTTTCAAGTAAATAAGGATACTGTGAAGAGTAAGATCTTTACACACAGAAAATCTGGTTTTCCTCCTGGGAGGTTTCCACCACAGGTATTCTTCACCTTCTTTGTGTTTTACCATCTTCCAATTTCTATTACATATTTACATCTCTTTCTTGTTTTTCCTATGGTCTTAGCACAAGATTGTTTAGGAGTTTGTGTATTTGCAGAATGCAGGGGTGCATGCTAAAACGATCAGAGAAAATGTGGAATTAAATACAAATTTAATTGAGAATTTGGAACCTGGCAGGTCAGTATAATCCAGCTGGGAATACACGCCTCCGCTGTCATTCTTAGCCACTTCCCATTTCTTTGTTCCTATCCTGCAAAGTTTATTTGTAGTGTTTAAAGTTTATGTTTGAAGAGCTCTTGTGTTTTTGTGGTGGTGATCTTAGAATTAAGAAATAATAATTTTTGTGCTTCTGATTTTTATTTCGACCTTTCTGCTTTAATAAATAATAATTTTTTTCCCTTCCCCAATTTTTTAAAATGTTTTGACAGAGGAAATGTACTTGCCACTGTGACAAATACTACTGTGGAGATTATAGTTTCTGAACATGTCTTTGGTTCTGTTTATGGTGAAGATGGCGGCAATTTAGATCGAATCAGACAGGTGCTTCATTATTCCCTTTAAAATAATATCATGCATTATTAATTTGCAGTGACTCTTGGTTGGATTGTGTTATGCTTTCTTCTGATTATTTGCTGTGATTTGAATCATATGATCAATATGGTTTTTGGACAGCTAATGATTTTAATTAAGGTCTAAAAAATAAAGTATGAGTTTGAGACTTACACTTCATCATTTTGTTACATTTGTTGAGTATTGCAATTCCCAAATATTTAGGGAATTTTGACATTGTTTGCTCTATGTGAAATTTAGCTTTGGCAGCATGAGTTTCCATTTTAACCCTTTAAATGTTTTTAAGATAATTAACAGTACTTTAGTTTTTGCCTAAAAAAATAGCACTTTCATTTTTATTTAAATATATATTTACTTTTAATTCCTCAGTTGCAAAATCTTTTTATATTTAAACCACTTTTTAAAAATGTAGACATCTACAAATGAAAGGTTACAATTTTAATATACACTAGTTTTTAATATTAAAGTTGGTACTAATATGTTATGGTATTGTTTATGGGAGCAGATATCAGGTGCAAATGTTAGTGTTTATGATCCTTGTGTTGGTACAAGTGGAGGGAAGGTAGTGATATCTGGGACACCTGATCAAACATTTGCAGCTCAGAGCTTGCTTCAAGCTTTCATTCAAACTGGACATGCAAGCTGATGATGAATCACATGACAATTTCATTTCATTTCATTTTTTAGTTCTTCCTTCAATACAGGAGGAGGAGGTGCCATTAGTGGTTTGGTTGGTGTACATAGATATATCACATCACACAACTTCACTACTCACCTTCACATTGTGAATAGTCATATTTACTGTTTGTTATAGACTCACTCTTTCACATCAAAATTATATGATGGTTACCTCCTGTAGAGATTGATAACAAGACACATTTTGTTTGTTTCTCTTAAAAGGGCTGGATTGGATGTGGGAGCTATTATTTTCTCCAAGATCCATTTATACAACTTCATCCTCTTCCTTTGCTTTCTTTAGCTATTGATATTTATTTTTGTTCATATATCTTTGTCATTTACAGGTAGAAGAATTTGTCATTATAAAGACACATTTTGACAAAGTTGATTGATAGTCTTCAATTTTAGAAATCAAAATAATAATATACTCTATAATTTATAGTGAACTAGTATAAAATAAGAGGTTGGTTATAATAAAAAATAATTATAGTTATGGGTATGCTTTATTTGTATTATATTTAAATTTTACAATTATACAAGTAATTTTTATATTGACATGGTTTCAGAGACACAAAGTTGACAACAAAATTCAACAGCAATTTGTTCAAATATATAATTAATTAGGACTGTTAAAAGATATAACAATATATTATAATTCATTAATAATCAACTAATTGTTATCAAATTTAGAATTATGAGAACAACACACTAATTGATATCAATTTGTGTCAAAACAAGATTTGAGATCCGCACACGAATCTATAGAGATTCCCACGGTAGGAATTGAGAGAAAATCTCTCAATAGTAGAACTTATTAAGATCTCTAAAAGTGATAAACGATTTTGATATAAATAATTTAAAATTTTCTTTAAGAGATTTTACAGAAAAATATAAGTGATTTTTGTGTTCGTATAAAATTATAAAAATCTTTAATTGGAAATTTTTTCCTAGAAAGTAATCCTTTTTATTTATTTTCAACATAAAGTTAATTTATTTTAACAAATAGTTTTCTAAAAAGCTTACACAGCATAATTTTTTGTTTTTGAACACACTAACATAATTTAAAACATTATAAATTATCTGTCTTATTTATTTTTATACTCTAATCATTTTTCTTAAAAAATGTGATTTTTTATCGTGTCAAAAAATTGTCACCTAATTATAAGGTTTCGAGGGATTTTATCGAGTCACTTGTTAAACAAGTAAAAAAAAAAAAAAAAATTTGAGTAATTTTTTTTATAATATTTTTCTTACAATTTCAAGACAACTTTCAAAAGAAATGCACCCGCGGTTAAAAGTAGCCCTCCCTTTATTAGGCTTGAGATGAGATTTATAAACTGTAGTTGTTACGTTTAAGTTCCCATTGAGTAAGAACATTAAACAATTGTATTATAGCATGAAAACATGAATTTATATACTTCCCTCATTGCACATTGCGCGCACACAAAATCCTTTACTACCCTCAAAGCAATTCACTCCCACATCATCAAATCCGGTTTCTTGTTCTCATTATTGGGTCACAAGCTCATTGATGGATACATCAAATGCGGCATCATAACTAAAGCACGCAAGCTGTTCGACGAATTGCCCAACAGACACATAATTACTTGGAATTCAATTATCTCCTCTTATGTCAGCCATGGGAAGACCAAAGAAGCTATTAAGCTTTACAACAACATGCTCTTTGAGGGTGTTTTACCCGATGCTTACACGTTCTCTGCAATCTTTAAGGCTTTTTCGGAGTTGGGTCTTTTACGTGACGGCCAAAAGGCTCATGGGTTGGCTGTGGTTTTGGGTTTTGAGGTCTTGGATGGGTTTGTTGCAACTGCCATTGTTGATATGTATTGTAAGTTTGATAAAATGAGGGATGCCCGTTTCGTGTTTGACCGTGTTTTGGATAAAGATGTTGTCTTGTTTACTGCATTGATTGTGGGGTATAATCAGCATGGTCTTGATGGCGAAGCTTTAGAGGTTTTTGAGGAAATGGTTGGTATGAGAATAAAGGCTAATGAATATACTCTAGCAAGCATTTTGGTTAGTTGTGGTAATTTAGGAGATTTAGTTAATGGTAAGTTGATTCATGGTCTTGTTGTTAAGTCAGGTTTGGAATCTGTTGTTGCTTCACAGACTTCACTTCTTACTATGTATTCGAAATGCAGCATGGTTGAGGATTCAATAAAGGTGTTTAATCAGCTTGCTTATGCAAGCCATGTGACTTGGACGTCTTTTATAGTCGGTCTTGTGCAAAACGGGAGAGAGGAGGTTGCTGTGTCGGTATTTAGGGAAATGGTCCGTTGTTCAATAAGTCCGAATCATTTCACGCTGTCTAGTATTCTTCATGCTTGTTCAAGCCTTGCAATGCTTGAAGTAGGGGAACAAATACATGCCATAACCATGAAACTAGGAGTAGTTGGAAATAAGTATGTCGATGCTGCATTGATACATTTGTATGGAAAATGTGGAAATGTAGAAAAGGCAAGGTCTGTTTTTGATTCACTGACCGAGTTAGATATAGTATCCATTAATTCAATGATCTATGCTTATGCTCAAAATGGTTTTGGGCTTGAGGCACTTGAGCTATTTGAAAGAATAAAAAAATTGGGACTTGAGCCTAATGGTGTTACATTTATTAGCATTCTCTTGGCATGTAACAATGCCGGGTTAGTTGAAGAAGGTTGCAAAATATTTGCTCTTATTAGGAATATTAACCATGATATGGAGTTCACAAGAGATCATTATACTTGTATGATTGATTTGTTAGGTCGAGCGAGGAGATTTGAAGAGGCTGCAAAGCTGATAGAGGAGGTGAAAAATCCCGATGCAAAACTATGGAGAACACTTCTGAATGCATGTAAGATTCACGGAGAGGTAGAGATGGCAGAAAAAATTATGAGAAATATTGTTGAACTTGCTCCTGGAGATGGAGGAACTCATATTCTCTTGACGAATATTTATGCGTCGGCTGGAAAATGGAATGAGGTGATTGAGATGAAAAGTGCACTGAGAGATTTGAGGTTAAAGAAAAGTCCTGCCATGAGTTGGGTTGATATTGATAGAGAAGTTCATACTTTTATGGCAGGAGATTTGTCTCACCCAAGAGCTCATGAGATTTTAGAAATGTTGCATGAATTAATAGAGAAGGTTAAAACTATAGGTTATAATCCTGATACCAAGTTTGTGTTGCAGAATTTAGAGGAAGAGAAAAAGATTAGTTCTCTATATTATCACAGTGAAAAATTGGCTATAGCTTTTGCTTTATGGAAGTCTAGTGGTAGGACTAGTACTATAAGAATTTTCAAGAATCTTAGAGTTTGTGGTGACTGTCACGAATGGATAAAATTTGTTTCTTTGCAAACTGGGAGAGATATAATTGCTAGAGATGCAAAGAGATTTCATCATTTTAAAGGAGGGATGTGTTCATGTAAAGATTATTGGTGAATCACAATTGTTATATTCCAAATATTGAAGATAAATACAATTGTTATATTCCAAATATTGAAGATAAATTAACCGTGCAATATTATTCATATCGCCCTTTTATGATTGTGATAACTTTTAACTCTAATCCAAGATGCTAACTAGAACAAGACAAATGATATTTTTAGACATAAATTTGGAATCAAAATTTGAAAACAATTTAGATATATATATATGAACATAATTTGGATAATTCATGGTTTAATAAAAATATTTGAAGTCTTGAAAATTATGATTAATGACATTTAAAGTTGTTAATTGTGTTTAATAAATAATTAATGAGTTACAATACAATTTTATATTTATTAATTAACAATTCATTTAATGAAATTAGCCAACATTTGAATTCTGTCAACCATCTAAGTTGTTGAATTGAGTTAACCATCTAAGTTGTTAAATTTTGATGTAAATTTTGTGTCAACATAATACAACTTTGAAAACAATGAGCAAGATATTTTTCTATCAAAAGGGTTAGCCTAAGTAATTATTGGCAAATATTTATGGGTAAGAGTACTTAATACTAATTTTACCCCATCCCATATGATATAACTGTTACATTTCTAAATTAGAATTTTTATATTTTTAATATTAAGTTAGATTCTATGCTTTGAAGTACTAGATTTTTCAAAATTAATTTTGGCATTAAAATAACATTGTTATACTTTGTAAAACAAAATATACATATCTATTAATGGTTCACCTCAATGTAATTAAACTTAAACCGGTCAGTAAATGCAACAATTGCACCAGCCTTAATTTTCAATGCAACAAAAAACCTCACAGCAAATGAAATAATAAATAAATGAAAAACATTGAGGATGGAAGAATATTGAAAAACCAGATTCTGTTACATACAAAACTCTAACGTAGTTATTTACAGTGCCTCTCTGGGTTACTAAAACTGAAGTATAAGAAAAGGTGTATACAAAACAAGATTGAGTCTTAATATCATCAGTATCAGTATTGGATGGTGTGATGGCGTAACCAGAGATCATACATAACCATATGGAAAGCATCATATCTCACTGGAGGCGAATTCCACTGGAAGTGTTTCTGAATCTGTGATACAACATTAACAAATAATTCAATTGTCATTGCCAAACTTACATATTAACTTCTTTTGAGTTCTACAACTATGCATTAACAATATATTTTTTTCCACAATCATCCAATCAAATTTTACTATAATGTCACTTATTATATTAATACAATTCACAAAATATCTCAACAAACATCTATATTAAAAGATCTAATTAAACGATTATGTAAAAAAGTTTTACGCTGTCATTGCATTGTTTTTAAACTCTTTTTATTTAAAACAAATTTAGTGTAATTTCTTTTTTGGGTTATATACCAACTTTACATCCTGGTGACTTTTGAAACAACAGAAATAATGATGAGAAGTTCCAGAGTAAAATTTAATCATATAGCATTGAAATATTTCCTGAACTATAAGCAAAGGGTGATAAAATAAAACTTCATCACATAACGTATTGAGAGAATTACCTTTACTAAATTATTATGAAGTGCAACAAACTCAGCCTGAGATATTTTTTTGAGGATTTGTTTAAGCTGGTATACATCACTCTCCTTGAGTACAACAGCAAATTTTCTCCAGTCAAGAATATCATTAAAAGGAAGGTCATAGTAATTTGACAATATCACTGCAAAACAACATTATCAACTTGAAGTTAGTTAGACAGTTGTCTATAGACTCATACATCTCAATCCCATCCTCAAAGCCAGAACATCAGAGTCAAAGTTAAACACTTAATGATAATTTTAATCAAACCAAGTTATATAGTTCAAGTGTTACTTGTGTAACAATTGGGATGAAATATAGTAATTTGACAATATCACTGCAAAACAACATTATCAACTTGAAGTTAGTTAGACAGTTGTCTATAGACTCATACATCTCAATCCCATCCTCAAAGCCAGAACATCAGAGTCAAAGTTAAACACTTAATGATAATTTTAATCAAACCAAGTTATATAGTTCAAGTGTTACTTGTGTAACAATTGGGATGAAATATACGTCCTATTCGATAAGCAAGGTTCTGCTGAATTTGAGAATTATTATATCACTGAATAATATAGTACTTCAACCCAAGTGTTATCAAATAGCAGTTACAGCGTAACAAAATTTGAACAAATCATTGTTGTTCTTAAGTACTCCAAGAAGGCTGGTCTTGAAATTTCAATGAAGGCACATATTCCATTCTTTTTGGAGTAATAGTGCAGTGGGTTGTAAAAGGGATGCATCCCAGTTATAAACACATTTCCAAGTCATATCTCATCAAACGCGGAACTCTTAACACGCTATCATCACACCCAAGACTGAACATCTAGAGCATAACCCGAGTGACTCAATAGCGGATGACCCAACAGATCTTCAATAGGCTTTATATCATCTTAAAGTTTGAGTGGGACCTAACTCAACCCTACAAAATCGAATTATAAGGTGAGAGATGTGTCCCACAAACAAATAAAGACATTTTCATCCAAATGCGGGACTCTGAACATTTCTAATGGTTGAACAAGTGAAGGAGTTAGACAAGGTAATGGATGAACAAGGGGAAAGCTTTCAAAAGTTGACATAATCCTGTTTTTGGGGAGTCAATGGGGTTGAGTTTTATTTTGAGAACCCAAAGGAGTTTTGAAAAAGGAAAGATTGCACGCGGTAATGGTTGCCATGAACGAGTTTTCAAACCAAATTGTAAACCAAGCTAGACTACACCAAAAACAACTATATTATCTAAATCGGTTCAAGAATTTGAACCTATTTCATAAACAAGTTCAATATCCATAATTGAATTTCTGGTACAATCAATAAACCGGTCATAACTCAACCAAAATTATCTAACAAAATCCAATAACAAATACATTAGGAATCATAAATTCGTGAACCGTAAAATCCCAAATTATATCTCTAAGAACCCAAGCCATTCATCACATGAATACGAGACTATTAGCTTTTCACAAATACTAATATACTCTTTGCTATAAACAGTGGGGAGAGGCTTGAAATCAATTAATTGATGCCAAATTAGGCATTGTCTTCTTTTGTTGCTTCATGTGATGCAATGCAAATGATATTTTGGTTATCTCACTTGAAATTCAACGGAATTTCATTCCACTAGATGCTTGACTTTTTTTGCGATGCAAAAACTTGAATTGTCAAAACTAGCTTCAAAATATTAAATCCGTGTGGTTTGAAAAATTGATCCATAATATTGGTTTAGTTCATTTTGCTTTTTTTTTTTTTTGCAAAAAACATTGGACCACCCACCTTGCCTCCCTTATACCTTTTCTTCTTAGTTTCCCCTTCCTTCCCACCCACCTTACCATGCAGGCGAGTCCGGAACAATCCAAATCCTTCTTTTACCCCTTACTCATAATTCTCACATTGTCTAACACTTCATTAAATTACAATTCCAGTCTTAGGACTGATAAAGGCAACCAAATGTTAATCAGAATGGACAAGGGTAAGGGTTGCAAATGATTTGCAACAAATATACGAGAAACGCAAGGTAAATCTACCAATCTAATATCATTCATGAAACATGACAAAAACCAATATGTAATAAATATACAGTTTGTATATGCTTGCATTTATAAGCAACCAAAAAATGAAAAAGGTTAAAAAATATGAGAAATGATGATTTACCAGGTATGCATCCATAATGGATAGAGTCTGCTATTCGAGCACTATTAACCTGCGATCCACCAGGGCATATACAAAACTTACTCCTGTAAAATCTTTTCTGATACACTAGATGCCCAGTAGCCCTACTAATTCGGTTATTTGAAATGTCAAGTTCTGTGTCGTTTTCCCATACACGTGCAAGAATAACTCTAATTTTAGAGTTACGATGACCAGCCCAAAACCCCAGAGTAGTCCTGCAAAGCACAAATTTTCACAAAGGTTAAATAATCATGTAGAACCATTGTTATTAAATATTAATCTTACAGAACAACTATATATCAATGTACCAGCACCACTATTTGTTTATCTCATGACATAAATCATCCCAACCAAGTGGGAAAAGTATGAATAGATTACTGAAGTGCATTTGTGAGCAAGTTTAAGGTAAAGGTGTCTGAATCTGAACATTCTAAGTATCAGGTTATTTTCATCACACTCATCAAGGACCACAACAAGATTGACATGCAACTTAAAATATAGATCCACAAATCAGGAATAATATTCTAACTAAGTGGAAGAGGCAAAAACCAAAAATCTTAAAAAGCTTCACCTATTTTCTATATCATTCCCTCCAGATGGAAGAGCAAATGGTTGTAACACTTGAGGGAGAGCAACATCTTTGTGTGGAATGAATCCAACATCATAGCTAGGGGAGCACACTGCTCGAATGGCATTCTTCACAAGAAATGGAAGTCCTTCTGTTGCCCTTACACCAACATCATGACAAGTGACAAAGAAGTGATCGGCACCCAAGGTTCTGTTCCAATATGGATACTTGGATATCAAGCTCTCCACGTAATTTTGTACAATTATGGTCATATTCTCATAAGACGTGCCCTGCATAATATCCAAAAATGAGACTGACTATTCCACCTAGAACCAGGAACTTAACCATCCAGGCTAAACATTCTAAATCTTTCATATTAATTATCATTATCATTTCCTTTTTAGCTATGTATTTACATCACTATGGTAACAAACCATAAACAAATGTTCGATTATTTCCATCTCAGATGTTTAAAAAGATAAAAGTTAGGTACAGTACTATAAACATCATTACCATAGACACCATTTTTCAGTATACAGATGAAAAAATACTCATAAAACATTTGACACAATCAACCACCCCTTAGAATCGGTCAAAAGCAATCGGTGACAGTTTTGATATATTTTTAGTGAAACATGGTTTTAAATAAAGGTCCAAAACCAAGATCTAAATATCAATTTTTTATGTTGCTGAAACCACAAGACAACCGCGATTTGGGGCCACATTTGACCCTAAATCTCCATAATATCAAGGATCATGACATGACCGCAACTGTTACCGAGACATCGACATAAGAATCTACATGTAATTTTTGTCCTGTTAATAAAAGATCCAAGACAAGACCTTAATCATCAAGATTTTTTTATGTCTCTACAATCGTAACACAACTGCGATTGATGCAGCATTTAACTATGATTCTCTACAATATTAAGGATTACAACACAACCACTAAAAAATCAAGCAATAAAGCAGCATTGTCAAATAACCGCTACACTGGCTCTATAGCATAGAGGAATTTGAACAAATTGTTAAAGCTCCACGATAAGTAGTGTCAAATAACCGTTATTGCAGCTCTACAGCACTATAGCATAGTAAAATTTGAACAAATCTCTATTTTCCGCGATCTGCAATCGACAACATTGGAATAAAGCACAAGATTACAAACAAATTAGAAAATGCAAAATACCTTGCCGCGCATCTTGTGACACGAAATCGGAATAAAAAAGAGGTGAGCCTGATCAGGATGAAGAGTAAGAAAACGACTCTCCCTAATATTCTGAAAGAAATAACCTTCACTAGCATACTTCCCTGTAAGCTTCCTCGGAGTTTGATAAAAAGTTTTCGAATCCCCATCTGGGTAAACATAAACCTTGAACTTCTTCTCCATCTCTTCGTAATTCAACTTGAACACGCGCGGCGAGTGATAAACATCACCAAATTCATCATCATCTTCTTCTTCCTCTCTTCTTTCCGCATCTACGAGCTTCCCAACTGACTCTGAAACCTTGGAAACAAAACAAAACAAAAAAATTAACCAAACGGGTGATTTAAAAATTGAAAATTAAGAAATGGGTTAGTTTGAGTTTATGGAAATTGGTTACCTGTTGTGAAGGGGTGGAATATTTGAGGGAGAGATAGGTGAATGAAAGAAGAGTGAGGATTGCGAGGGTTAAGAGTGAACCACGAAGGGAGAAGAGAGTGTGCAATGAGGGTTTTACAGAAGACATTAGCATTGGATTGAATGAGATGGAGATGGAGATTGAGATGTGTGAATCTGTGATTTGAGGCTTTGCTTGAGAGTAATGGAACCTTCTTTAACTGTTCTATTTTTCTTAACTGTTTTCCTCTTCTTTTTTTCTCTGCCTATAAATTAAATAAATATAGCATAATTTATGTTTTTTTTTAGGAAAACAAATTCAATGCATTTCATTGCACAATAATAAAATAAAAAATATTGTGATTAGGATAGAAGTGAGATGTTGGTACTAAATCATGAACCACTCGATTAGCTTGATTCTCACAAAACTTATTTCAAAGTTTCAATTGCTATTCAATATATCTTTACGTTTCTAAGTGAGATGTTAAACTAAGTATTTTTATTGCCTCGGATCACTTAAAACATTTACTATTGTACTATTTGAAAACAATATTTCTCAATTTTTTAAAAGACGTATGAACTAAATCAGTGATGCTATGAATTCGGAGATTCAAATTAAATCAATTAAATTGATTTGTATATGGGTTTTATATCATTTAAATCGATCATCCAAATTAAACTATTATACGTTATTATTATATCTTGTATAGTATATTTATCTTACAAAAATATGTTAAAAATATGTTGTATTTATGTAATTTTTTTTATAAATATATATTAATTTTTTTCATTGTAGCTTATATACTTATTTTATTTTAAGTGTATTTTTTTATATACTTTTCGCATGGTTCTTAACTTAACCAATCATGATTTTATCAAATTTATAATTTTTTCAAGGTTTGTTATAGCTACAAAAATGAGGGTTTCATATCAAGAACTATACGGAAAAATACTTAAGAAAATGCACCTAAATTTTAAAATATCAATTCCATCGAACTAAATTAAATCAATTCGTTTTTCATCGATTTAATTTGATTTGAATTTTATGAGTAAAAGATATTAAAATCAAATCAATTGTTTCGAGTTTATTTTCTCCCAACAACATAACCAAATTGACATGTTACCCCCTAAATTTCCTTATGCCTAGCTTCCATGTTTTGCAGCCATTTTAAGACCACACTTAGGGACCATTTGCTTATGCCTCCTTCACATTCGAATTGCCTTGTGATTATCAGTAAAGGCTTGGACAAAGCTGCCATTTGCATTCCTAACACCACCTTTCATATTGCCATGGCTAAGCGTGTTAAATTGTCCTTATCAAGGTTACTCAGTAAGTGAAACACAATCTCAATGACAATATGTGTGGGGATTAATCTTACTAGACCTTTGATACCGCAAGTTGAGGTGAGAAGAGATGT
This sequence comes from Cicer arietinum, assembly GCF_000331145.2. NCBI lineage: Eukaryota > Viridiplantae > Streptophyta > Magnoliopsida > Fabales > Fabaceae > Cicer > Cicer arietinum. The sequence goes on along the minus strand of NC_021167.2, from coordinate 9,338,167 downwards.
TCTCAATTTGAAGTATATAAATGGTTACATTCAGTTTGTTTCAGTGTTGGGCTGTATGATCATCATGTGAAACAATGTCATATCAATAATGAGTATGGAGGAGGCCAAGGTTTCAAAAAAGGAAGATAAAGACGCATTGATAAAGGAAATTAATTTTCAAGATTTAAGGAGCAATAATGATAGCCGTCAGAATGGATGGAATTAATGAGGAAAGTGAAAACCATGAATTAATTTATTGGTTGTGGATGATTATCAAGCAGCTTGCTAGGAAGAAAAACTAGGGAGGTGCTTTTAGTAAAACAAAATGGAGCAAAATGAGACACAACTAAGGAAGAGGCCCAAATCAAACAACATGCTAAATTTCAGGACTATTGGCTTTCGTACTCTCCAATTAAACTTGTACTCTCCAATTAAATTTTTTTGATTGAAATACCCAAAATAACCTTAAGAAAATTAGTAAAAATAAAAAAAAATGAAAAATGAAAACAGTTGTACCCCCACATTGAAAAATCCGAAAAAGTGAGTATTGAGGGAAAAACAATTTACTGAAAATTTCAAAAATGAAATTTCTGGGAAGGTTCACCAGAAATTTGAAAAATCCGGTATACATTTTCAATACCGGAAATTTGAAATTTCCGGATGGATTCTCGAAAATTTCAAATTTCCGGTATGTTCACCAGAAATTTCATTCCTCTTTGAAATTTCCGGTACAATGTATATTTTTTTAATTTTTTTGTTTTATATAATTTTTTTAATTTTTTTTATTGAATTTTGTTAGTGAGGACTAGAGGAGCAAAAACTGACGTTGATCGTTCTCGAGTTCGACCTCCTACACAATCAAATAGGAGAGATGATGTTGAAAAAAGAAGAAAGGCAGGCGCCCCAGGATGAGCATCCCCAACAAAATCCTGTGTTTGATGAAGAACAGGATGACCAGCCCCAGCAAGATCATGTGTTTGATGATGAACATGATCAGCAGCAGCAACAGTTTGATGATGAACATAGTCAGCAGCACCAGCCTGAAGAACTCATATTTCCTGGAGGTCCTTATGATCTTTCTGTCCTTAAAGATTATGAGCACCATATTGCAATTAATGTGTGGAATGGACAGGTTAGTAAATAATTTATTTTATTACATATTATAATATATTTGTAGTATAAATTATTTTATTACATATTATAATATATTTGTAGTATAAATTATTTTATTACATATTATAATATATTTGTAGTATAAATTATTTTATCATTTACCTGCTCAAATAGATCATTGGATTACTATATCTGGATTACGTCCTCTAAGAAGATGTAGTTTGCATATGATTGACGGTAATATGATATTTGCTTTTGCTGAGAGATGGCATGCAGAGACTAGTTCATTTCACCTGCCATTCGGTGAAATGACTATTACTCTTGACGACGTTAGGGGTCTTTTGAGCATCCCATGTTCTTGAGAGTTTTTCACACCTCCCGCAAATGTCAATGAAGATTTGGCAATTGCTGCTGCTGTTGAGTTGTTGGGAGTTGCATATGATGAAGCTGTCACTGAAACTAGGACCTATAGAGGTGCCTCGTATAGTTTTGAGTGGTTGAAAGAGGTATTTTTCAAGAAACTTCATGAAGGACGATATGACTGTGCAGCGAAGGCATACCTACTTCATTTGGTAGGGTGTACCATTCTAGTTGATAAAAGTTTTACCCTTGTATCTGTAAAATATCTGTTTTTGTTTCAAGACCTTGATACTTGTGGTAAATGGGCATGGAGACCAACTGCACTTGTTGTGTTATATCACTATCTTATAGTACATTGCCTACAACCAAACAGATTGGAGGATATTTATCTTTATTTTAGGTACTATTTATATTTATTATACTTATTATTATTTGTTTAATTATTTCATCACCTTAATAATTTTACTATATTTCAATTATTTACAGACTTGGATTTATGAACATTTTCCTGATATTTGTAAACGGGATATGGATGAGTTTATCTCCTCGATGCCACAGATGTTTCGTTGGACTACAAAACAAACATTTGGACACGTTGCATATTATAGGGTAAAGTTGGATGCTTTGAGGGATACTGATATTATCTGGACGCCGAATTACGACGAGAACTCTATGACATGATTTCAGTCTGTGTCATTGTTTACAGGATACATTCGTTGGTGTTCCATGATGGTTCCGTATTTACCAGAGAGGTGCATACGACAGTTTGGGTATACTTAACACATTCCTCCTACATCACCGATGCTTGTTGTACGTGATGTTGACGTTGAATGGAGTATGTATCGGAACTCTGTACGATCACTTCGAGCTAAATTGCACCCAACTGCATATCCACATGAGTGTGTTGAGGGATACATCCAATGGTATTATAGGATATCTCATCCTCGGATGATCTCTTATGTTGCTGCATATGTTGGTCCTAGTTATGATGCTGATGCTGATACTGGTCCTGATCTTGGTCCTGATGCTGGTCATAGTCATGATGTTGGTCCCGATACTAGGTGTACACGGTGTCACGCAATTGTTGGTCTTATACAGCAGAGTTTAGACTTACATATGGGTGGTCCCGAAGATCAGATGTGTGTCTTATTAGAGAGAGCTTTACACATTTCTAGAGGAAGAGATTATCAGTAGTATTATAATTGTATTATTCAGACTTATTTTACTATTCGCGACTTAATTATTATTCAGACTTATTTAATTAGTGGCTTATTTTATTGTATTATTCGTAACTTATTTATTATTCAGACTTATTTTATTATTCGCGACTTATTTATTATTTAGAGTTATTATTTGCGACTTATTTAGTTGTATTATTTGTATTTAATATTTATTTAAGGTGTCAATCATATAAATTTCAAACATATCATTTAAAGTGTCAATCATATCATTTAAAGCATCATAGAACACTTAATTGAAAACAAAATTGACAATCATCTAAATTGAAAACAACATTTAAATCATCTGAATTGAAAACAACATTTAAAGTGTCAATCCTATCATTTAAAGCAACATACAAATCAAAAGTGTCAATCATCTGCCAAAGACATATAATCTAAATTATTTTCTAAATCTAAAGAACCCCAATGTTGTAGACGTCCTGCATAAGCGATAGCCCATGATGTAGACCCATCACTACGATGGTTCTTCCAATGCCATGCAAGTGGAGGTAACAAACATGCAGATTTCAATTTAACTTGAACCCAATGATTTTCGTTAACAAAACCAATGTTGATAACACGATCACGTGACAAATCTCCATTATGTGCATCCCTCAATGGGAAAAAAGTCAAACAAAAAGTTTTCGCCAATGTAACAAGAACGAGATTATATTTTGTTGCTATCACGTAACTCATATCAGGAATAATCATCCACTTCTCGTCGGCTTGGTTTTCCAACTCAGTTACAAGTAAAGACTTTGTCACTTCTTGCAAACGTTCATTGAATAGTGCAACATATAAATCAGGTTTGGACTTAATCTCTGTATACAACTGTCGACGTACAATGCTCTAGTATTCTTCACCATGACCAAGTAAAGCAACAATATCACGATATCCACAGTTTCCATCTGCTTTAACATTAACTATGTCTTCAATATATGGATGAATTAAAGGAGGAAACTCGTGGAAATATTTTTTAACCTGATGGGAGACTCGTTTGGATGTTTTATGGGAGACTTGTTTGGATGCTTGCTGGGAGACTTGAGTATCAACATGCTCAAAGTATGATGGGTTGCGATATATGTCATATCCCTTCGGCTTATTGCCTTTTTTCTTCTTAACACCACATTTTGTTTTGATTTTATCCACTGGTGCACACATTGATGTTGTCTCCGGATATGCTATTTCACGCAACTTGCTCTTTAATGCCCTTCTTCCAGAAATATTAAGTGTTTTCCATGTTTTCCAAATTATATTCATCTCCGATGTAATGTCCAACTCTGAATCATTTGTCAACTGTTCTTCCTCTTGATCACTATTCATGGTTAATTTCCTCCAATGTATATGAACAACATCTAATGGGATTGGAACACCTTCCAGCTTGTATCGTGCCAACTCACATGCACAAGGTAATCCATGAGTGTTTCTAAGTATACAACAACACACATCTTTATCGTTACCCACATAGCTGACTCTCTTGTATTCATGAACAATATCACCTAAGGCTTTCTTGGATACAACCCAAGTCAAATTTTCAAAGAATGGATTGTTGTGTATATGCTCTTTGCGACCCTTACTTATCTCAAATGAACCTTTTATCTTAATAATTTGAAACTTCAACATGTCATTCATACCATTCCATGCCTTACAAAAATCTCCTTTATTGTGTTCCAAAAATCTCTTCAATGACCAATGAGCAGACTCAACCATAATATTTAAACAAAAAAAATATAAAATGTGAAGTTTTAATCATATATCATGCATAAAATAAAATACAAAATGTGAAGTTTTAATGACATACCTATTAGTCGTAGTATTTTCTAGATGCAGTACTCAATTGGTCCATGCTTCAACAAATATTTCCTTATGCGGATTCAACCATGTGTCTCTGACGTAGTCAAAGAAAATAATATTATCGACACATGCTTGCTCAAACATTTGCAAAAGTTCCTCGTACTCATTCTCTTCAGAACAATAAACAATTTTCCTCCACAACTCAAGAATGAGTTCTTGCATGTCTTTCTTTAATATATATTGTTTGCATTTGCCTCCAACATTTTTGTTAATATGAAGCTGACAAAGTAAATTTGTTGAAGATGGAAATACAAATTCAATTGCATTCATTAAAGCAAGTTCTCTGTCAGTCACAATCACATGAGAAAATGACGTGTTTGAAACAAACAACTCTTTTAACTTCTCCAATGCCCACCAAAAGTTGTCTTGACGTTCAGAATCCATATAAACAAATGCAACATTAAATGTCAACCTAGTTGAAGTTACACCAACAATTTCAAACAATGGTAATCTATACTTGTTGGTTTTGTAGGTGCTATCCATGATCAATACAAGAGGGAACATGTTCAACAAAGTTATGGAACCTGGGTGCTTCCAAAACATATCCCTCACAACGTTGGAGTCCTCATGAGTCCTACTCCAACAAGTATATTTCTCCACTTCAAGTAACTTCAACAAATGTTGCATATCAGTTATAGGTCCTTTTAAATTATTCCTGTATGTACTTCGTCGCTTGTAAATTTGATAAATATTAGTCACATTCTCCATATCTCGATCTCTCAAAGATGACAAGATGTGTCTCGGTGCAACGTGATATTTTGTCAACTCGTCAACATCTTTCTTATCTTCTTCTGTTAAGCATCCCATAAAAGTATTATTCTCAAAAGTAGCTACTAACTCATGGTTGTGAAGTCCACAGATTAAACTAATAATCCATCCTTCAGCATTTTTCAATGGTCTCGATCTAAGTTAAACGGATATCCACACCTTTTAGTTGAAGTACTTGTGTTATTTTTATTTGACTTATATTGTCCACCTCTATCACCACCAAGAATTAATTTTGACTTTCTTCCTCTCTTTCTAGTCTCTACGTCTGATCGAGTAAAGATAAATGCTACTCGATTTTGTTGGCCGGTCTCTCTTGCCCATGATATGACAGCTTCTCGTGACTCAAAAATTTGATCAGTTGTAAATGTTTCAGTTAAATCTATAAATATTAGTTGTGTGTTTTTCATCCCTATTTCAAAAAAAAAAAAAAAAAGACAAATTAAAAAAATAATAAAAAAAAAAATTTATTAACTACCGGATTTTTGAAATTTTCGGATTAACCTAACTACCATATTTTTCAAAAATTTGAAATTTCTGGTAGCTTCCGGAAATTTCAAATATCCGGTATTGAAAATGTAACTACCGGAAATTTCTCTGACCAAATTTCCGGTATTACAAATAACTACCGGAAATTTAGTTGCCAAAATTAAACCTACCGAAAATTTCGTTGAGGGTGTGAAATTTTGGAATTATTTTTTTTTTACCACTCACGTGAATGAATTTATTAAGAATAAAATTGAATTTTTAACAAATTGGGGGTACAAGTTTAATTGGGGGTACAAAACCTAACATTCAAATTTCAGAAATGGCAAGTAGTCCTCCGTGTGGGCTGAGATTTATGGATGTTAACAAATTGGCCCGTAATACACAAGCTACAAGAAAGAGTATAAATTATAGAAATTCACTTTTCACACTTTCATTCTCAAAACATATGATTTTTTTTTTTTTTTTTTTAATTTGATAGTCAATTTTTTTTTAAAAAAAATTTAGAAGATTTTTGAAACTTTGCGATGCAGTTTTTTTTTTTTTTTTTAATTTTATAAAAAATTCGAAACTTCGATAATGCAATTTTTCAAAAAAAAAGTTCAAAAATTTAAAAATTTAAAATTATCAAAATATTAATAATTTAGAAATTTTTGACTATCAAGTAGTAAGATGTAAAATGATATATGATATTTTCAAGTATTTTGAGAGGATAGAAGGGAAAGGTGAGGGAATTAAATATAGATTTCTCTATAAATTATTGACTGAGCCCATACTTTAGAGCTTAGGGAAGTGACATATAATTGTTTAAGTCACACTTAAAGAAAAGTAAATGTAAATATTTTTTTAAGTGTTTTTTAAATTTCAAGGTCTTCATTATCTTTAATTGAATTTGTCATATTTTTTTTATGCATCAACTATAAACATATATTCTATGATAATTTTTTTTATTTTTTAAATATTTATTAATAACAAATATATATTCCATATTTTTTAATATTTATCAATGACAAATATATGTCTCATGTTTTTTTTTATATATAAGTGATAAATATTTATATCATGATTTTTTATATTTACCACCTGAAAAATATTATCAATTTTTTTTTTCATGTATCAATGATAATTATGTAATTCACATTTTTTAATTACAAAATAATTCTATGATTTTTAAGTCAATAAATCTGTTAAAGCTTTAATGTTAGACACCAGTTATGTAATTTTTCATTGAAATTATAAATCTCTCTTTATATAATTATATTATTGTTTTATTAATGGATCCAATAATACTTGTGCTTTAAATATCAGTTATTTAGATGACAATTATGTTTTTTATTTTATTAATTACAATATTTATAACATGCAATATTTTAAATGTTAATTACTTTTATCTCCTTATTAATGATCCAATAATAAAATTAATTAAGACAATAATGTAATTTTACTAATGCTTATTTTCTTAATTTTAAATTGATTGCTGGTTAGTAGTATATCAAAATTCCATCCAAAAATACTGTCGCAAATTCCATCGAAAATTAATAACTTTCTAATTTAGGTAATAAGAAAAAAGGTAATAGGAAAAGTAAAGGCAAAAGTTTAACGTTCGGTAAATGCAAACGACATTCAACGGTAACGAAATTCAAATTTGAACGATCCTATCGCTCACCCAAGCTAGAACCATTGTCTAATCTCTCTCGCTCTTCAATTTTTTTTTCTGTCACCAACAATTTGCTCTATTTCCATCTCACTCTAAATTCCTTCTTCATTGCAAAAGACTCCGTCTTTACATGGATCGGATCCAATCCAACGATTTTCAGAACTACCCACAAACCCTAATTTCAGACCAGAAAGATTCAGTGATGGAAGATGCCCAAGACTCCTTGTTCGATTCCATCATTTGTGATTCCACTTCAAGAATAATTCCAACTGGGTTTACCAGATCTCAAAACGCAGGTTAGAATCTCCCAATTTGAGTTTATCATTTTTACACACATTAGGATGAATATATGAAAATTTGATTGGAAAAAAAAGGTTCATTTTTCACTCTTTCTTAAGTCCATTTTTCAGTTACACTTAAAAGAGAGTTGTTTCTCAATCGAATTTCAAATTTTTTCAATCTATTCTCTCTACTCACAAAATTGTTGGCTGGCTGTGGCTATTATACAGTAAATTAGGGTTAATTGGGGCTTTAGAATTCTGGTTTAGGTTTTGATAAATTGTAAATTCGGCTAGTTTGAAAAATGTATCTTAAGTATGAAAGAACTTAAGATTAATACTTAAGTATTAATGTGTTGAATCAAGTGTGATTTTCTTCTTCTTTCTAATGTGTATCTATTGAAGCAGAGGAGTGTGTCATGTTTGTAAATGCGGGAGGAGAAGCGTTTAACGAAGCAGATGATGGAGTAAAATTCCTCGGTGATACCTTTTATGATGGTGGCAATGTTTTTCGCACAAACGAGCAAATAGTGGCAGGTGGAGATTACCCATCTATTTATCAATCAGCTAGGGTGGGAAGTTTTTGTTATAGAATTGATAACCTTCCACCTGGAAACTATCTTGTTGACCTTCATTTTGTGGAGATCATTAACATAAATGGGCCAAAAGGAATGAGGGTGTTCGATGTATACATACAAGAAGAAAAGGCAAGCTTTTCCACACAAACTATACCTTTTTGTTATGATTTTACTACATTTGAGTTGAGAAACTTATACATATAATAGCTTGAACTCATTTTTTTGTTTACTCAAATAATATTACATAATATAGCTTGACCTCATTTTTTATTTATTCAAATAATAATATGGCAGGTTCTATCTGAATTGGACATCTATGCAGTTGTTGGAGTCAACAAGCCACTACAATTGATTGATTCTCGGGTCACTGTGAAGGATGATGGGGTGATTCTCATAAGATTTGAAAGTATAAATGGAAGCCCAGTTGTTAGTGGGATTTGCCTTAGGAGAGCGACAAAGGCGTCAGGTACTTAATTTCTTTTTACTGTGCTTGAATAATTTATCCAGTGGAATTGATGTTACTCAGCAACTTGTTGTCTTCAATATTTTGTTAAACAGTTCCACCAGAGATAAGTGATTTCATAAAATGTAACTACTGTGCTGCGCAGATTGAAATTCCTTCATCACAGGTTAGAGGTGAAAACTAGTTGATAAGTGTCTGTTTGAGGTGTGAAGTATCATAGACTCACAACATTTTGTGTTTCCTTCTTTTTATTGGAATGTTTCAGATGAAATTTATGCAGACAAAATCTACGGCTAAGTATGAGAATAAGATAAAGGAGCTCACTATGCAGTGTGAGCTCAAGGCAAAAGAATGCTATGAGGCGTGGACTTCATTAACTGAAACCAGTAGAAAAATGGAAAAAGTTCAGACAGAGCTTGATCAAGTGACATTTAAGTCACTCACTACCGGTATGCTTTACTTTTACACGGTCTTCCAACAAGAGAAGTATGGAAATTAGAGTCTTTAGAGAACTTTCTCAACTTGGTTAATGAGATTTGTCGTCATGTATATGTAGGAGCTTGAAGATCTGATTATTTAATTTGCTATGCTTATGGTCGTAAATTGTGATAAAATTACCACAGTTAGATGTGCTCGTGTATCAATGCCATCACAAAGCTTTTTAAATTTCAATTGTTTATGGTTCCAAGTCAAAATATTCCTAATTTTATTGTCAATTTCTGTCAGAACAAACTGTGGAGAAACAGGCCGAGAACCTGAGGAGTATTTCTAACAAGTATGACCTTGATCAGAAGAAATGGGCTGAAGCGATTACCAGTTTACAGGAAAAAGTAAAGGTAAATGGCAAGTTTATAAAGAGTGATGCTTTAAGTTACCATCCCCCTTCTTTTATTATTCGCAGGAACACATTAAGAATATATGCATTCAATTTATTTTGCAGTTGATGAAGAGTGAGCAATCTCGGCTTTCCCTTGAAGCCCATGAATGTGTCGATTCAATCCCTGAATTAAACAAAATGGTTTTTGCAGTACAGGAATTAGGTATGCTTCAGTTACATTATTCAATCTCCATTTTTCTTAGTTTAAACTGAAGAGTTGCTCTTAATTTAAAGTTTGGAGTATGAATAGTCAGTGTTAAGGGACTAAAAATTATTTTCTGCAGTTAAGCAGTGTGAAGATCTCAAGGTGAAATACTATGAAGAAATGACACAGAGAAAGAAGCTCTTCAATGAAGTTCAAGAGGCTAAAGGTATAATATCATGTATACATATTCTCCATAGTATAAGTAGACTTTGTTGCTATTTGAAAAGAATTATTACATGTCAAAGGTAATAAATATTAATACGCTTCTCTTATGAATACCTAGGGAACATTAGAGTTTTCTGCCGTTGTCGACCACTAAATAAGGTTGAAACATCAGCTGGGTGTACAACTGTTGTGGATTTTGATGCAGCAAAGGATGGATGCCTTGGAATTTTGACTACTGGCTCCACCAAAAAATCTTTCAGATTTGACAGGGTTTATACACCAAAAGATGATCAAGGTAGCAAAGTGTAATATGTTTGCTTGACCAACATAAGTCATTATTTACACGATTCATATTATTATTATTTGCACAATTGGAAGTGTTTTAAAAGACGGTGTTTACTTTGTTTGACAGTTGATGTTTTTGCTGATGCATCATCAATGGTAATCTCTGTGCTGGATGGCTACAACGTTTGCATCTTTGCTTATGGACAAACAGGAACAGGAAAAACATTCACCATGGAAGGAACACCGCAGAATAGAGGAGTTAATTACAGGACTCTTGAGCACTTGTTTAAAGTCAGTAAGGAAAGGAGTGAAACATTTTCATATGATATATCTGTTAGTGTGCTTGAGGTTTATAATGAACAAATTAGAGACTTATTAGCTACAGGACCAACATCAAAAAGGTAATTCAGTTGGGTTTGTCATTGATTTTCCATTGGTATAGTAATTATTAATGCTTTGTCAAGCATGCTAGAATGCGCAATAGTACTAGTCTGAGTAGGAAACTAGTAAGCTGAAATGAAATGAATTCTCTTGAAATTGCTATCAGATTGGAGATAAAACAAAACTCTGAAGGACATCATCATGTTCCTGGTGTTGTCGAAGCGAAGGTCGATAACATAAGTGATGTGTGGAAGGTACTGCAGGCTGGAAGCAATGCTAGAGCAGTTGGAAGTAATAATGTTAATGAGCATAGCAGTCGATCCCATTGGTACCAAGCTCATGCATTTTTTTCCCTATTTCATTACAATTTCTTGTCTAGGACCTCTACATAGATGCCAACTTTTCTTTTTCTATACTTACCAAATATCACTTTTTTCTTGTTCAGCATGCTATGTATAATGGTAAACACTAAAAATTTGATGAATGGCGAGCGTACCAAGAGCAAGCTTTGGCTTGTGGATTTGGCAGGTAGTGAGAGACTTGCAAAGACTGAAGTGCAAGGGGAGCGACTTAAAGAAGCACAAAATATTAATCGATCTCTTTCTGCTCTTGGAGATGTGATATCTGCTTTAGCAGCCAAAAGTAGTCACATTCCGTATAGGTATACCCACCGTTCTCTTTATTGTTACCCATCGTGATATGTAAAAATGTAAGTTTCAATGATGCTATTTTCTTTTGGAGGTTTCAGGAACTCTAAATTGACACATTTACTCCAAGACTCACTAGGTATGTCTAGCTATTTCAGCTTTCTTTTAGTTTCTTGTTCATTTTTTACTAGTAAGATCCAGTTTCTGTAGGATTGATTATATTGGTAAATTTTGATGCGTATTTTTGTGTCTATATTGGCAGGAGGTGACTCAAAAACTTTGATGTTTGTACAAATAAGTCCATCAGACCAGGACGTAGGTGAGACTCTGAGCTCACTTAATTTTGCAACTAGAGTGAGGGGCGTTGAGTTAGGTCCTGTTAAGAAGCAAATTGATACAAGTGAACTTCAAAAGACAAAAGCAATGGTAGGATGCTGATCCTTACTAGAACATATTGAATTTATTTCACCATCTTTTATAGACAAATTTATGTGTTCTTTCTTTTACACTTTGGCATAGCTTGAAAAAGCGCGAAGTGAGTGCAGAAGTAAAGATGAATCAATGAGGAAACTAGAAGAAAGTTTGCAAAGCATTGAGAGTAAGGCCAAAGGCAAGGATAATATCCACAGAAATCTACAAGAAAAGATTAAAGAACTTGAAGGCCAGGTTGAGTTGAAATCATCCATGCAAAACCAATCGGAGAAACAAATTTCTCAATTATGTGAAAAGTTGAAGGGAAAAGAAGAAACCTGCTGTACTCTCCAACATAAGGTTCCTTTTCATATTCAAGATTGCTATTTGACATGTGGCTCATCTATACATTATTTAAATAGCATAGGTTATTTGCCTTGGTTAATGGGTCTTTTGACATTCATGTCTCTAACTTGATACTTACTTCTACTGAAGGTCAAAGAGCTAGAGAAAAAAATAAAAGAACAACTGCAGTCAGAGACAGCGAATTTCCAACAGAAGGTCTGTAACACATTTGGAAAACTGCTTCCTCCTCTCTTATCTAATTCCTAATTCTTGGCAAAACTTAAGCATAGAGCACCTGACATCATCTTATGAGATGGTGCATGTTTGGAGAAAAGTTTACCCTTCTTCGTTTGACGGAACAGTTAGTTTGGTCCAAATAAAGTTAAGTCAGTTCTTGTATGTTATGCAGGTTTGGGATCTAGAAAAGAAGCTGAAAGATCAGTTGCAAGGGTCTGAGTCTGAATCTTCCTTTCTAAAAGATAAGGTTGTCAAATGACTAGAGTTGCTCTTTTAGTATCTATTCTGCGTGCATGTTAAAGGAATATTTTCAGTGACCTCTTTTTATGTTCATTGCTTCATATTCTTCAGATCAAGGAGCTTGAGAGAAAACTGAAAGACCAGGAGCAGAACTCAGAAACCTTGCTTAAACAACAGGTAATAATATGTTAAATGTTTGATATTTGTTAACAGTCACATTCACAAGCTTACCATGAGTGAAGGAGAGTATTAGTAATAATAGCCTTATATGTCTAAACTCCCTCTATACATTGAAAGGATTACTATTATTTGTTTTTGCCATTTTTCGATCTCTGGCATCTGTTGAGCGAGTTTGTTTTATTTTTATCTTCATTGAAAATTCACGCGACAATGTGTCATTGCAGGTGAAGGAACTAGAAGATAGATACAAAGAGCGAGAGCAACAGTGGCAACAAACTCATTGCTATGTTGAAGCAGTAAAGGCCACACCTGACATAGGTAAAAGCCGTGGAAGCGATGGATGTCCAGAGGAGATTGAGACTCGCATTTTATGCAGTTCAAACACAGTAAACCGCCAGATAATTCAAGGTTCTGCTTTGTTTAAAGGGAATGATTCTACTCATCAGATGAGAAATAGAAGGCAGTTCAGAAGCAATGAAATTGAGAACCATTTTGCCGTTCCATCATCCTCTTTACATGATCGAAAAATCACGAGGAAATCTGACCCACCTAAAATTGTAAGGACTGGGAGACTAACAACAACAAAGCAGCCAGTCCTTGCTAGTCAAGTTCCCTTGTCTCATAAGAGAGCTAGCACAAGCAGAGATCAAGCTCAAGGAGTTAAAGAGAGGGAAAGTAAGAAGAAAATATGGTCAAGATAGGAGAAAAATCTCAATCTCTCTTGAAACAACATATTGGATATTGGATATTATTTGTGTAATTTTTACGTAGAATCTCCATCTTCTCTTATGAAGTTATGATGAAAGCATGATTTGAAGTTGATTGTTTTCTTTGTTTGGAAAGTACAATATACATGGTCATGATTATGTCATATTGAATGTACAATTTTACACTATCTCAAGTAATGGGTATTGTTTTGTAACTATGTTTTCTGAGACGATATTATTTAGACACATTTATTTAATAAATTCAAATTGTCTACTTTTGAATTATCTATTTTTGATAACTTTATCCCTAAGTTATTAAATGTGGATGATTCTTATTTATCTTTGAACGATTTCAAGTTGATAACAAAAGTAATATTAAAAAGTGATATAAGAGCATACTTCTATGCAACTCTTTTGTCATTTTTTTATTATAACACAAATTTAGATTAGAGGAGGCATACTTCCATGCAACTTTTGTTGAATTGGATGCAGTTTGTCAAAAAAGTTGGAATTAACATGTAAAGAAATTTTTGGAATAATAAATAGATTTTAAAATATCTTTATTAACAATAATAGCCTAAAAATGTGAGTAATGCTTTCCTCTTGGTCACCATTTCTGTTTTATTCAATTCTTAATTTCGTCCACTGGTATTTGGACTACTGTATGAGAAGATTCAAAATCGATATCCTAGACCAGCCACCCTACCATTGAACTTCTTGTGCTTTTGTCCACTTAATTCTATCTTTTCATTTTCCACTTTCAAACTTATCTTCATTATTTTTGTTTAATTATCTTTGTTTAACGGAAAATATTTGATATACACCCATACACTTAGTATACATCTTGAGTGATAAAAAAAATAGATAGTGTGACGTGATACGTCAGTAGTAATATAATAGAAGAAAAAAAAATGAAGTGTTGAATAAGTACTTCAAAAATTTGAGGTGTACATGTATGGTATTTACTAACATCTAGCTTGTATTTGAGCCTTCATAAAATCACGTCCAATTCATGCTTTTATATATAAGCCATTAATGGAAGTTTCTCAATAACACAACCAAATTTACATTGAGATAAGAAATTTATCGATGAATTGCTAATCCAAACATATGCATAATCAGTTTTTCACAATGCCTAACAAGCTATAATTAAAAAATAGTTAAACATACTCAATGACCTAATTTTCTAATTAGGCTTTAATTTATTTTTTCATTATATCATTATTAATGTTTTTGAAGTGTTGTATTAAACTTAACCTTATCAAGCATTGTGTGGCAAGCAAATTAGATAATCATGGTCAGACATTCAATTCTACAAGCCATAATGATCAAAGATTCCATTCCTAGATGTAATTCTTTATCAAATTAATTTCAGATGTACATCTTTTAATTAATAGTTCATAAGTTTGTTGGGTATGTTTAACTTAATTATCTTTTCTAGGTAAATGGATTGTGGAAGTGGAAATATTGTCAAAAAATGGAAGTGGAGATGTTTGGGCCTGTTTAAAAAGTGATTTTAAATTCTGTTTTCTATTTTTGAACTAAAAAAAAATCTGTTGGATGAAACTTTTCTATCAAAATTATTTTGCAAAACTGACTCCTGTTTTATCATTTTAAAAACTAAAAAATAAAATTGACCTATTGATGTTTTTTTTTTTCCCATTTATGTCTTAGTCAAAAACAAGAACAACATGTTGAGAATAATATATTTCTACCTAGCCTAATATATTTCAACTCTTTATAATTATTAGTATCAATTATAATTTATATAGTTAATCATTTATTATGAAATTAAGTCTCTATAATTAACCTTTTACAATATTAATTTGGTTTCAAAGTAAAACATTAATCAACTGAGTTTGTTAAAAAGATGAATGTGAAAACAACCAAAACCATTGTAGTTGTATATATTTTATTTGTTTCACAATGTTTATTAAAGGTTATAGTGATGTAGAACTCGAGTTAATATTACCACTAAACAACAAATGAAGTATTAAAATTTATAAAATGATGTTATAGATATTTGTTAAACAACTAACTCGTCCAAAATTATTTGACAGATACGAATATAAAATATTTGTATTCTCAAAAATTATTTGAGAGAGTATATTAAACAATTAAAACAAATTTAGTCACGAACTATAGTTCTCGAGTGATCTAAGAAAATTTGTTGGTCTTTGTATATGTGGAATCATGTTCTTCCTTTTATGTTTCTGGTCATACATATGATTGCATGTAATTTGGTTTGGTTAGTGGGGGAAACTATCAAGTGATTAAAGTTGGTGTGGGGTCCAAAGTTTAATTTAATTTTCGGTGTAGGATAAGGTTAGGAACACGAATGATGATTGATAAGTATGGAGTATATAGTTTTTGGTCTCGTATATGTCATGAGTTTCTTGCACTATGTAAGTTGTAAAATGACGGTTTGCACTCACACAACAATCCAACAACAACAAAACTCACGTTAATCACGCACTACCTTCATGTTCTTCGTTTTTCTTAGGTCACTCTTCCACTTTCTCTCCTTCTCTTTCGTGACTCATGTGAATCATTTGAACCCCCAACAACAACAACACACATACGACATAATATAAAACACATTTAGCCCCTTCTTTTATTAAAATAAAAAAATAAAATTACACAAGTTTTACAAATATTTAAGATTTTTGATACAAGATATTTACATAATACTACCTCTGTATTTAATTACACCCTTACAATTTAGTAGATACATTTTGTTTCTTTTCCAAATATATACCTAATAAATACCTTAATAAATAGTACCAATCTGTCTTGAAAGCTGAAAATTTTATCTTAAATTCATTTATATATAAAATATTTTGTTGTTGTTGTTGTGAAATACACACAAAATATTATAGTAATAGTCAAAGGCGGATCTAGGGTGTATATAGTGGGGTTTCTTGTTCCTACAAAATTACAAAAATTCATTTTAATAAAACTATAATTTTATTATTTTAAGCCTCAGAAAAATTTATGATTTTAGAAAGCATGCTGTGTATCCAATAATATATTTACTTTAAAATTATTTTTATTTTTACTTTTGACAATTATAACTAACGATGTTCCTCTCACGAATTTTGTGATAAATAGAATATGCAATCGTATAATAGATGAATAATTATTAGTTGCATATATAAAAGTGACATATTTAATAGTGTCACAATAAAAAAAATTATTAAATATTTTTAAAATAGAAAATCTGGTAGAAAATAATTGTAATTTTTAATCTTATCTATTATGAGTTTGTTTACTCATTATATTTATATATTATATAAGAGTTAGTGATATTTTTCTTTGATTTAAATAATATATTATTTTATTATTTCCAACAAAAGAAATTTATGAATCCACCGTTAATCATACACAAAATATATACATTAATTATATTATTAAAAGACATAGAGTCAGTAAGTTTTATATTCAAGTACATCTTCATTGATTGATTTTTTTAAAAGAAGTACATATTCATTAATTGAACTTTACAATATACGGGTCAATTATTAAAAAAAAAAAACTAGGTGGGTGAATTTCAATTTTCACTTGCTAAGTACGTTTTACATAAAGGAAAGATAGTGCAGTTAGCATGAAAATACATGTGTATAGAGATATGTGAGGAATGAAGGAGTAAAGAGGTATAGCATACAATAATGCAAATATTTGACGCATTTGTGGGGTCAAAAGTATTTTCGCGCTAACATAGAAAGTGAGGAATAAAGATTGAGAAAAGAAAGCAAAGTTAATTGCTTTTCCTATCTCTGTACATGACACAGTATTATTGCAATCGATATTAATCAGTGGTAAAATAGCACGGATGAAATCAAAAGGCTCATTCTCCAATACTCTCTAAAGATAAATTAAACATTTTTCTTTTTTACAGCAACAAAAAGCCGAACCCTAAGCTTTTGATAGAACAAATGAGCATTTTGGTCTTTTTCAAAGTATAAAAGTCCAGCATTTAATACTCTAAAACTGAATAACTTAATTAATTTAGTTTTTCAATTGTAATATATATCTTGAAGAAATATTCATCTCATTAATGAGAAGACCTGTGTATTGGCTTGAATAGTTTTAATATTGTATTGAAATAAAATATATAGAACATTTGAAAATGTGTTATTAAATCTAGTTAAATGATTAAATTATTTGATTGTGTTCAATTTAAAGAATTAAATTGCTATATTAATTTTTTTTAATTTAGTTATGTTTATAATTTGAAGAACTAAAATATTAATTTATTTCTTTAATTAGATAAATGCCACATATATACAATCAAACGTTTTTTAAATAAAGAAATTGAAAGTTACGAAATTTATATAATTAATTAAAAAAATTAGTATTTGATTGAATAAATAATAATATTTTTATCACAGTCATTTAAATAAACAATAAAATTAAAAGAAAAAATTATAACATTTAATTTCTTGAAACGGTTGGTATTTTATTTAGAGGACTTCAACGTTATATTAATACATTTATGGGTTTCAATATATTTGTTTCTTTAATTAATAAATTAATAATTGTTTTGTGAATCAAAAATTTATTTGTAAACTTTTGTATACTTTTAAAATTTTATTTGTAAACTTTTGATAAATAATAGTATTTAATTATAATTTTTAAATAATATTAAATAATTTTTATTAAATAAGAATTTATTTAACTATTATTTTAAAGATAGAAAGTACCATTATATATTGATTTTTGTATATGTAGTAAGTAACAGTATATACATTAGAATTTCTGTTTTATAGGTACATCAATATATATATATATAATATCTTGATGTTTGTTTTATTGATTGAATTAATTCACTTTACAATGAACACTTTTTCAGACAGCACCAAATGTCACCGTACTGAAACGATAATTACGAATAGCCATAGCAAGATTGTAGAGAGAGAGAGAGAGAGAGAGAGAGAGAGAGAGAAGAGCATGCAGAGCTATATATGATATAGTGCAGTGCTATGAAGCAGCGGAACCTACGCTCGTCTCAACCACTGTGTGTTTTCTGTGTATTCCATTCCATTGCATTAATCACTTTTATTATATAATAATGTTTTTTCGAGTATATATATCAATATCATCAACTCAACATAAAACAAATCAAATATACTATTATCTTCAATTCTTCTCCGACTTCATTTCAATTCACAACACGCCAAAATTATCCATCACAGATCCCAATATTATGGTCAACTGAAAACGATAAAATTCACTACCACCTACATCCTGAAAATTAATTATAATTAATCTAATAAAAATTCTGATATCAATCATACTTTATTAAAAAATATTTAAAATTTTGAATAACTATTTACGTCATTTTTTAGAAGACAATAATATCTATTTTTATTTTATAATTAAAATTGTGATTTAAATTATATTAATTTAATTAAAAAAATAAATATATGTCTCATATTTATTGTTAAAGTTTAGGATTTAAAATTTTATATTGACATTAATTATGTCACTATTTTATCTATAAAGATAATAAAAATCAACAGTTATTACTGTAAAAAAATATTAGTTTTATTAAAATTTATAATAATTTTTAAATATTATTGTAATTACAATTGTATGTTTTTACAATGTGAAATATTGAAGTGCAATTGATATGACCTAAACAACAATTTAAAATCGTGAGTTAGGTCTGATTAAACTAGAAAAGATATGGAATGTCTTTCTTTTTTTTTAATTAAAAATATGGACTATCTTGTTCAAATACTATGTGTGATATGATAGAGTGTAAGTAAAGGAAAATCACCATTATTTGTTTCTCTTTAATGTAGGACCGATAGTAAAGGCAATATTTAATAAAAGGAGAAGGATCCACATAAACAAAAAAAACTGGAGGGCACAGCAAAGTAGGTACTATAGTATTGTACTCACTCATTTCTAGATTATAGTTAACTCACTCAATTTAAAAAATATAGTTAAATATATATACAAATGAAAAATTATGAACTAACTTACCAAATTGTCTTTTATTTATTAATAATATAAAAAAGAAAAATTAATAGAATTAAAATAAAAAATAGAATAATAAATAACAAAAGATATTTATTATAAGAAAATAAATATTAATGTTTTATTCATATTTTAAAACCACTTATAACTTGATAAATAATTTTTTATAAAGTGACTAATAATATAGGGGGAGGTAGCACTATCTAATATGAGTAATAATAAGAATATAGAAAGTAGAAAATTGATTAACATCTACTGAGAGTATATGAATTATGAACACACGAGGATGTTAATAATAAATTTTTGACAAAACATTATAGTCTTAATAATTTTTCCATCTGTTACATCAAATATGTGTTCTTTTAAAGCCAATGTAAACAACAATACATAACCAATTAACATATACCTGAAGGATTTTTTTTGTGATCCAAAATATGAAAGTTGCCCTATTAATTAATTTCTTCCTAAAGTCTTTTTTTTTAATGCCCTCTTTTTGAAAAAAAAACACCAAAATACCCCAATTTGAAAAATATATACCAAAATGCCCCTTTTTTTAAAAATCAAGTAGGAAGTCGCCATTTGAAACTCGGGCTTCCTTAAGGAAGTCGCCATTCCAAATGGCGACTTATAAGTAAAGAAAAAAAAAATGGGGCATTTTGGTATATTTTTTTTAAATGAGGGTATTTTAGTGTTTTATTTTTAAAAAAAGGGTATTGAAACAAAAAAACCTAATCTTGAACCTCCCTCAAGCTAGGGCAAAGCATTATATTGCTGGTGCACATCAGTCCAACCATTCCAGTTATTACTTCCTGCACCCCCATTACTTCCAGTAGGTCTAGCAGCAGCAGTAACAGTAACAGAACCATTATAAGAATTACCAAAAAACCACTCACTTGGTGTATCACCAACTTCTCTTCTTGAATTTCCAACACATAAATTATTTCCACCATTTCCCTTTGAAACCTCAACATTCTCAAACAAAATAGGTTGTGGTTTTTGTGTCTGATTATTATCTTTCTGGTTTTCTGCACCAAACATCATAGTTAACCTCTGTTGCTGTAGCTTCCAGTGCAAGTCTTGGTTCATAGAACTCAATGATTCAAGATTAGTATGAATATTCATTGAACTCATACCTTGTATTACACCATTATAATTTGAGAAAGGGTAGTTCATAGCAGCAACAGAATTTTGAGTAGAATCAAGGTTGAAAGTTGATGAAACAGTTGTTAAAGGAGTAGAGGAATTAGTTTCATCATAAGATGATGAAAATTGGTTAAACAACATTGGAGTATGATGATTTTGATGAAGTTGAAGCCTTGGAGGAAAAGGTAAATTATTACCAAGATGAAAATCTATAGAAGGAGAAATTGTGTGAAGGAAATTAAGACCACCAAGCTCTAATGAAGAAGAAGAAGCAGAGTCTTTTAAATCACAAGAGAGTCTTGAAGATGATGATGATTTCATTTTCTTGTTCTTTCTACAACCACCACCAATCGGAACGTTGCGTAAAGCACCGCCTTTTGTCCAATATCTTCTACATGTTTTGCAGAAGTATCTTGGTTGTGTTAGGCTATAGTTGTTGTAGTAACAGAATTTTGTGTTGGGTGAGTAACATCTTGGACAGTTCATGTTTTGTTCTTGTGGCCTTGTTGATGAAGATGTTGAAGAAGATGAAGTTTTCCGACCAAGTGAACCATTTTGGTTGTCTTTGTCTTTTGCAGACTTTGAGGGTTGTGTTTCATCAGGTGACATGTTTTTGAGAGATTTCAATGAATGAAAGTTTGATGGGTTGGAGAAAATTAAGAAACTTTGGGCTTGCAGGGGGTGTGAAACGTAGTTTTTTTTATTTTAGTTTCCTTTTGAAGAGGCAAAGATACTCATGAGAAATTAAATGGTTTCATGCATGGAGATAATAGACGAGGAAGATTGATGGATCATGGTGAATGTTGTTGAGTTTTACATGTGATGTTCATGAAAGAGGGTGTGTTAGTAAAATGAAATATGTGAAGTTGGGTGGTAACTAGTCTTTTTCAGATCTAATGGAATAAAGAAAGCTGCGTGTGTTGTGTAACTGTGTATATACACATGATTGTATATATAGACAGATAGATAGAGAGAGAGAGTGGGGTACATATGTCACTACATGATCCAAATCAGTTGTGTCAGTTTGAGGTGATCTACCACTACAACAAAATTAGTGTTAAACATACTTATTTAATTATGGTAAATGAGTTTTAGTTCAACATAAATAGATTAAATTGACAAAAGTTAACATTATCGAAATGAATTAGACTCATAGGACGTGTTGAATTTAAATATAAAAATTTATTTAAAAATATTCATATTTGATATTCATCCACCTTGAATAAAAGTATTATGTTGAAAGATAAAAAATATAAAAAAATTCAATGAAAATATTTTAGTAGGAACTTGTGAGTAACGACAAAATAAATTATTAGTGAGAATTGTTAATGAAGTTCCAAAATGCAGTTGAAAATTGTATGTAATAGAGGTATTGTTTTTGCATTGCGTGATTTGTACACATAACTTTCCTTTCTCAGTTGGGACATGTTTAACAAACTTTTTCGTCACACATGCATGTCCTTTCTTTCTCTTTTTAAGTTACATTGACGTGTATTTTGACACTTGTGCTTGGATATAAGTGTTTAATTATTTCATCACAAACATTCTTAGCGGACCAATATTATATTAATTACTTTATTATACTCATTAATCAATGTTTTTAATTACTATTGATTTTGGTAACTAGCTCATAAAAAAGTACCAAAATATCACTTAATTAATACACTTATGTTTGGTTTAACGTTTAACTTCTCAAATTGAATACACTTAGGTATATATAAATTTCTGTGAACAATATAGTGTAACCAAATATTTCTTATAAGAAGTGTTGAATAAAAAACTTTTGTTAGTAATATTTAAAAAGAAAAGAGCATTAATTAAGTCCTGCAGGGAGAGTTGAATACACTTGTGTTGTTTTAATTAGAGGCAGTAAATGATAAAAAGGGAGGGCATCAGAAGATAAAGAGGAGAGTATGATGAAGTGAAGAACAAAAAGTGAAAAAAGGATATGATAATTGAGATGGTACATAACCTAATAATAATAATAATAATAATAATAAAACAATTGAATATAAGATAGAATTGAAAGAGCTATAAGAAGGAATGAAATGATATATAATAGGGGTAGAGTGCAGTAGTAGTAGAGAATAGGGAATGAGTAAAGCGGAACACAACACAAAAACAGCAGTACAACATCACTGCCTGCTCTGTACACTGCCAACTCTCTATTTTCTTTCTTTGAAACGTCCCTTTTCATTCACCCTCTTTCTTTTACTTTTCTTTTATTATTTTCCACACACGTATCACTTTTTAATTAAACACTCTAATTCATTGCAGTTAACTACCGATGGTCTATTTTGGATTTAGTGCATGTGTCCAACACATGATTTTTAATATCAATTTTCTGATCTTTAATGTCGGTATGTAATACCATTTAATTTCATATTAACAATTAACATGTTATTACATATAAAATAATTTTTTATTTTTACAAAAGCAGTTTTAACTACCAAAACATTAAGATTGTATTTGAATTTTCTTAAAGATTGTATTGTCTAGTCAACTACGTAGACGTTGGATTATAGAAGAAAATCTCAAACACATGTCATATTTTCAATAGTTGAAATAAATATGCAGTAATGTAATTACACAATTTCAACCGTTCGATCTTATTCAAATATCTCACATTATAACTCTACGATAGGGTGTACAGAGTTTAGTTCTAAATTAGAACCGTTTGAAAATTAAATCGAATTGATTTTCAGTTTGAAAAAACTGAACCGAATTGGTTTTTAATTCAAAAACCAAACCAAATTGTTTTATAAATTGGTGCACCAATTTATTATTTGAATCGAACCGAACTGATTTAACTTTATTTATATAGGCCAAATTTTACATAACTCTCCTAATTATTTCTAAAAAACAAATCCAGTTCAAGTTTTTTGAAATAAAAACCCGTTCGATTCAGTTTTTTCGAACTGAAAACCAGTTCGATTTGATTCTAGTTTTAAAAAATCAATTCGAAAACAGTTCGGTTCTCAATTTTTATAAACCAGTTCAGTTCAAAAATAATTCGGTTCAGTTCAATTCTACAATTTGATTCAGTTTTTGGTTTTTTTGACACCCATACTCTACGAAGCATATCCTAAAACACAAAGTTAGCATGTAAATTGTATGATAACACGTTTTATTAGTAGTAATTTGAAATTAGATATAGTTAAAACTATTTGAAAGTTTTATGTATATTTTTTATGGGCTTTCATAATAGAAATATATGCAAAATATGCAAAAATGAGTTTTATGAACAATGTCCTAAAAATGATTATAGGATTCTTTAAATGTACCTATAAATAACCTCTTATTCTGAATTAATATCTTGAATAAAATAAATTGTAAGTTGTATCTTAAAAAAAAATATTCATTCCTTTAACACTAGAGTCCATAAATGAAGAATGTGAATGTGTGACCTAAGGCAATCCTAGTCCATGTGGATATGGCCCACTTCAATCCACCCTTTGTTCATACCACTTAAATTAATAAACAACAAATTTGGCAATAAAAGTACAAATCCTTTAAAAAGTTATGTTCACTTACAAAGTGAAAGTGTGATTAATTAATTGAACTCAAAGACCCAGATTTTCTTTTTAAGTATTAAAAACATACATACAAGTACTACTAGAATAGACCACACATAATATTAAAATAAAGAAACAAAAGATGAACTAATTACTTTGAATCCGCTCTGTTTTGACATCTGTTTCTATATTTGAATCTGACATATAGAAGGAAGTACATTTGTGTAAACCTTTCATAACTGCAATCTGCAAAGATACCCAATCTATTAACACCACTTTAACGGTCGTGATCAACCACTTACCTGTTTGTCTTCTATAATTTAACATGCAAATTTAAATATATTATTTAATTAAAAACCCTTTTACATTGAGATTACTATGCAACTCTAGTGTGCACAGGTCTCTGTTTGTAACACAAGTTAGGTAATAAGTACCCTTTTACAATTCAATTCATTAATCAGTCAATTAAAATATTGAGATTAATCTTCATTCTTTTTATTAGCAAAGTCTTATTACTAAGAATAACATGCAATGCATAGTTTTGAGCAAACTAAAGTTTTCAATTTTGATATCTCACTAACCACAACAAACTACCATATTCGATATTTTATTAAGTTGATAATAAATATCATTTTAATAAATAAAAACTATTAAAATAAATATTATTTTTTGTTTTTCATATAATGTTAACCATTATATTTAAATATATCATCTAACTTTGGATTTGTGATAATGATAAACACACTATTTATTAATAAAGATAATTTAATAAAATTATTCTTCTCTTATTTTAATTTATTGTCATTTTTTAATATGTGTGCAACGGAAAAAATATAATATTTATTGCAATACAGAAATAGTATTATATTCGTATGCATGTTTGAAATAATAGTGATTTTTATAAAATTAGAATAACATTGTGATTTATTTACGAAACTTCAAAATGTGCTTTTAACAAAATGATACTGCAACATCGAGCATCTGCTAAATTCAATGTCAATCCGAATATGCTCCAAATCAATTCAAATATAACTAATATTATCTTGCACATAAATTAAATGGTTGGACTCAAGTAGTTTATGATGTTTAGTAAAGATCGAGTCAATTGAAAATATTCAAATTTGAATTACTAATGGTCAACGCAACAAAGCAATCAACACTCCTTAGAAGTTGGTTAGAATAAACTTGTTGGTTAGTTACCTCTCATCTAGGCTTATTAGTTATTATGACCGTATATAAATACTCTTTCTTTTTCGGTTTTGATGTATGATACAATGTTATAATCATCCTTTCACTATATTCTAATAATAACAGGTATTTTTAGTGTAAAACTTTATTCAATAATACGAATCATAATTTAATCTAATTTTATTTATCTTTTGGTTGAAATTCAAATTACATATTCTCTTTTCTTTAAAATCAAAGGGTTAACCAAAAAAAAATTGACATGGCTGCATTTATTAAGGTGGAATGCTTTTTGAATTAGACCATGTGATAATGAGTATTAATTGACATATAAGTTAGCAAATATATAAACAAGATTAATAGTGTTGTCATTTTCTTGTGCTATTGTGAAGAAACAAGAGTTTAAAAGCTAGATATGTAGGTAGCACTAGGAAGAAAGTTAGAGATGGAAACGTGCAATGGCTTAGGATTACTAGTTTCTACACATTTTCTTGTGCTATTGTGAAGAAACAAGAGTTTAAAAGCTAAATATGTAGGTAGCACTAGGAAGAAAGTTAGAGATGGAAACATGCAATGGTTGAGAAGAAACGTGCAATGGCTTAGGATTACTAGTTTCTACACACGCTGAAAACACAGGCAGGTTCAGCCAGCAGAGAGAGAAAGGAACATGTGAAAGGCTTGGCTGGATTCACGTGAGACCAAACCAATAACCATGTTCATAGCCATAACATTACGTTACATAATTTATAAAATCATGTTCATAGCCATAACCATGTTCATAGTACTTTTATGTTTACTAATTTATAAAATCGGTTAATCTATTTTAAAGATATGATATTTTTTATTTTGATTTTTTAATTAAAAAATAGTGATGTGATATATTTTAAAAAATTAATGAATCTAAATATGAATAATTTTTATTTTTATTTCTATTTTTATAATTTAAATATGAATAATTAATAAATTTAAATGTTTCTATATCATGATATCGTATATTGTATTATTTAAAATATGTCAAATTATCATTTTTTATTTCAAAAATTTAAAAGAAATATTAAAACTGATGACTTTTAAAATAAATAGATCAATTTCGTACTAAAAATAAAAGAACCAGATTATAAAGAAGTTAAAAATAAGAACAGAACTTCCATCAATTGTTACATCTCATATCTCACGAGCTACATGCTTTCTTATATCAGCTTATAACTACTTTTACTAACTACATTTATGATAGATAAGATTAATTATTTAATTATAAATGAATATAATTAACTATTAAAAATTATGTATGAAATAAATTAGGGTTAATTAATATTAAGATTAAGTGTATGACGAGATATAACCTTTGGACAATAATAGTTCAAACTATTCTATAATATGTCTAATATGAGAGCAAAAACCATACAAGTAAAAAAATCAAGTGTTTTTATCTAACGAATCATAAGAAATCAACGTTTCATGATTCGGTTATGAAATAAACTCTAATATTTAAATTTGAAATTTCACCAAAAATTGAAACTAAAATGTCTCACCACTAGAACAATCGCCTAAGAAAGGATATCTCACATCTCTTTCTCAAATTTTATCTTTAAGAAGGGCATTTAGGAAAAGAAAAAGTTAATCTAAATTATGATTCTTGAAAAGATGAAGATGAAAAATTAATGCATATATTCTCCTTTGATGTTTAAGAGCAATTGGGTATATATACTAAATGGGTCAAATGAAAAATAAAATCCAATGAAATGAAGACTTGTGAGAGATTTTTCAAAATATATTTGAAAAGTTACATATGTTAAATATATTTAATGAAATTATTGTTCAAAACATTTCATGCGGTTTAGTGGAAATGAACTGTTGAACATGAATTTGGTTCACATCGGTTTTGTAGTTAATGTTATATTAACATACTTGTGTGTAGGTTTTGTATTTAATGTTATATTAACATACTGTGTAATTTGTGCGTCGTGTGGGGACAAATTATGATGTTTATAAATATATTGTTCTATTAATTTTTATATATCAACTCTCATTGATAATATATATATATATATATATATATATATATATTATATAATTTATTTAATTTTTGTGTATAGATTATGTAATAAATTTTAAATTTAAATATATTTTTGTTTTTTGTAAATATATTTTATTTTGATTTTAATCTCCATAATTTTTTATTTTATTTTTATCTTTGTAAATTCTAACAAATTTTAAAAAGGTACCTCATAAATCTATTTTAGTAAGAAAATAGTGACATAGCTAATTTTGGATGAAGTGGCACATGGTAACCATGTAATTTGTAAGACCCATAATTTTAAATTATACTTTATGTATTTTTGTGTATTTTGGATTTTGACTCGGAGGCTTTTTAGCCAAAGTTATTAATATTTTGGAGTTTATATGATCAAAAAGATATTTTGATGCCGATTAAAATTAATAAATTAAATTAAGTGCAGTGAATCCTTTACGGAGAATTTAATGCGTTATGGGTGAAATGGTAATTTGACAAATATCTAGTTATTTTGAGATATTTGTTAATTATAATTAATATATATAAACATATATATATGTTTGTGTGGAGGGAAAAGAGGAGGAAATAGAAAGAAGAGAAAATAGAAAAGAAGGAAAAAGAAAGAAAAGAAAAGGAAAAGAAAGAAAGGCAAAAGAAAGAAAACGTAACATTTTCCTTCTTCTTCCTATGCCTCGCGCTCACCCTCCATCTCCCTTTTTCTTCTTCGTTGATTTTGCTTTCTTTTTCTTTCTTTGGCTTCAAGAATAGAAACCCAAGGCTGGGTGGGTGATAGGACAAGGATTTCTCAACTTCACTCTTCCTCTTTGATTCGAAAACGAAGAAAAACGGTGTTAGGGATTT
>NC_021167.2:9307864-9309208 GCF_000331145.2 Cicer arietinum | reverse complement strand
CGTTAAAGCTAACGTTAAGGTAAAGGCTCCTTCCAAACTTTTAGTTTGCATTTAGGGACTTATCTGTGGTTGTGTGGAAAGGAATTTGTTAGGGTTGAAGTGTTGATTTGGGGGAAAATGAATCTAAGGCTTTATGGGTAAAATCTTAGAGTTAGGTTTTGGTGTTATTGATGAATGTTTCGTGGAAAATGACTTTAACTCATTTGTGTATGATTTTGAGTAAATGAAATTTGATGTGTTTGAGTGGTATATTGTGATGATTTGTGTTAATCGTGTTTGACGTGTTCATAATTGATGCTTATGAAATTCGAGACGTGAATTGGTGTGAATTGTGATTTGGTTTTGATAATAGGTTTGAGTTGTTTTGTGTGGAATTTTGAAAACCATTAGGGTTAAACGAGTATTAAGAATGGGGAATCTCTTAATACCTTGTTTACTTAATGTGTGTTTGCGAAAATCGTTTAAGTTAAATGAGTATTAAGAATGGGGAATCTCTTAATGTCTTGTTTACTTAATGTTGTTTTGGAAAATCGTTTAAGTTAAATGAGTATTAAGAATGGGGAATCTCTTAATGTCTCGTTTACTTAATGTTTGTTTTGGAAAATCGTTTAAGTTAAAAGAGTATTAAGAATGGGGAATCTCTTAATATTTCTGTTTGCTTAATGTTTCTTGTGAAAATCGTTTAAGTCAAATGAGTATTAAAAATGAGGAATCTTTTAATATCTGCATTTGCTTAATGAGTGTTGTGGATGGAGTCAGTATATGCTCATGCATTTTTATTCTTTTTGTAAATCGTGCAGACCCGTGATAGGTGGCACCTCGGTAAACGATACGGGCCCGTGATAGGCAATACGTTTATGGTTTACGCTTTTTAGTAAATCGTGCTAACCCGTGATAGGTGGCACCTCGGTAAACGATACGGGCCCGTGATAGGCAATACGTTTATGGTTTACGCTTTTTAGTAAATCGTGCTAACCCGTGATAGGTGGCACCTCGGTAAACGATACGGGCCCGTGATAGGCAATACGTTTATGGTTTACGCTTTTTAGTAAATCGTGCTAACCCGTGATAGGTGGCACCTTGATAAATAGTACTTTGGCCTGTGATAGGCGGTACATTTATGATTTACGTTTTTGAAGACCATGCAGACCCGTGATAGGTGGCACCTCGATAACGGTACGGGCCCGTGATAGGCAGTACGTTTATGGTTTTCGCTTTTTTGTAAATTGTGCAGACCCGTGATAGGTGGCACCTTGGTAAATAGTACTTTGGCCTGTGATAGGCGGTACATTTACAATTTACGTTATTTTAGTAAACCGTGCAGACCCGTGATAGGTGACACCT
>NC_021167.2:9265689-9307397 GCF_000331145.2 Cicer arietinum | reverse complement strand
ATAATTCAAATTTCACTAAAAACCTTTAGGAAATCGATTTGGAAATCGATTGGCTTAGTAGAAATTCCTATTTTGAGTTAGATAACAGATTGCTCAATTGATTTATCAATGTCTTGGTTAGTTATGGATTGAGAACCTTATTTTCGCTTCATTTTTAATTGGTAAGCATTATATGAACTTTTAGCTCATGGAAAATCCTTTTAAGGTGAATGCTTAGTTGAAAGGTTATTTTGTGCATTTAAAAACTTAAATGTTATGTGTTAACTATTAATTTCAGTTGGTGACCCTTTACAACTATTGTGGAAATCTGGGCTTTGCCCTCAGATGAGACCCATGACGATCCTACAGGTTCGTACCCTACGGATGGGAATGTAGATGGGAATGCTTGACTGGAGCTACGTTAGGAGGATCTCACGGGGCGCGTGGAGATCACTCAGGGTGTATAGCTATAGTTTTTTTTGAAGAATGATCAGATTAGGATGACATAGAGGGAACATATGTTTTTTTTAGATTACGTTATTTTGAACTGGAAAACTGTACCTTTACTAATATTGTCAGCTTGACATGTTATTTTCGATTGGTTACATGTACCACTTTTTGATGTGTAAATATTTTGGATTCATATTTTGAGAAACTTTTCCGCTGCTTGTAAATTATAATGACTCAATTATTTATCCAAAGGTATTACCTTATTTATTTCTCTGTTTTATTTTAATTTCTTTTAAAAAAAAATACACCCTCGCTTTGAAAAACGGGGTGTTACATAATTGTTGTTGAGTAGACAACATTTAATATTTAAAATTAAAATTCATTTTATTAATTTATTTAATTATTTAATAAAAAACTTAAAATTAATTAATCAATAAACTAATTTAGGTCATTTATTTCTTTCTCTAGTGCATACAAGTAAATGAAGAAATTTTTCTTGTAAAATACTATTCATCAGTACATTTGATATGAGTGTGGAGTTGATGTCAAGACTTCCAAAGTTGTCTAATAGGGATTCATCAATATGTCCGTTGTCATTCAATGTACATATATAGATTGATGGGTACAAATTAAACCTAAAACTTAGTGAGAAATACACGTCTTGAAAATTGTTTGTGAATTTTTTTTTCGTCTTCTTCATTTTTATCTTCTCTATGTTCAAGATTTACAACATATCTCTAATACAAGATCCAACATTAGTTAATTTGATTCGAGTGAATCCATTCACCATAAGTGATAAATGGATTCACAAGTGTACTTAAATCCTTAGATTTAAGTTTGAATTTCATGGATCTGATGTATATCAAATGTATAAATATCCATTCACCAATCAAAGGGTTTCATGATTTGATTAACATAAGAGGTGAATCAATTCATTTGCGTCAAAGTCCTAAACTCTAGGGTAGGGCAAGGATGAATCAATTCAATAATACCAAATTGGCTCAAAATAGTTTCAATTCATTTTCGTGGCTTCAAAAAATGATTCTAAGATACTCCTAATCAATGTAATGTATGATAAAAAGAAGTTTTCTTAAATATTTTTCTAATTCAATAGTTTTAGTTGATATAAAAACAACCAAAGTATAAAATCATCTAAATTAATAATAGTTTTAACATACATCCAAATACTAAAATTAATCTAAGAAGGATTGCATTCACAAATGTATTCACTTGTGTAAGCTAAAATTTAACATTTTTCCCACTATAAACAAGCATTAATTGGTAAAAATTAATTCACTATTATGTAAACAACTAATTTAAATAGATCAAGCTTTTTCTAAGCAAAACCTACTCTCTTCTTTTTCATCTTTAGATGAGTGGTTTAGAGTTATTTTTTTGGTACTAAATCATCCCTTCAAGTTAGTTTATTTGTCATTTTATTTAAATAAGTGGATTTTCTACATAATTTTATTTCTTTGTGTTTTATTTTTGATTTCGTCGTTTGAGTACATCGTTTAGTTTGTTCGTCATCATGATGTGGCATAGATGATTTTTTCATGTAACTGAGGTATTCACATAAAGAAATAATTATTTTGTCTTATCTTATTTTAAGTAAGATACTTATGAAATCTATTACCAAATTCAATATTTTCTCATTCATATGTATGAATTATCAACACGTTCTCGGATTGGTTATGTCAAAAATCACCTACGATTAATATAAGCAAAAATCAACAAATATAATTGTTTTTTTCTTTTAAAAATAGATTAAGTTAAAAACTGTAAATCTTACATTATTTTTTATCACTATGCATACCCAGAAGAAATTAGTTTTGTTGTTATTATTTTTCTTTGACTTTTGAAATCCTTAACTTTACTATTGGACATGTTTTTTATTTTTTTAATTAGATTTGATATCAAAATATAAATAGAAAATATCACCTGACGATAAATTTATTTGTAGTTATTAATACACAAAGATGAAGAATTAATTTATGAAATAATGGCTCCGTGGAAGGAATATATGTATTAACTTTCCTCCTCTGTTTCTCTGTACTTATTTACTTGCATGTTATTATTATTGATAGATTCGTACTTGATAGTTTATTTGATCGATGAAAATAAATGTTAACGACAAAATACAGAAGCACACTTTTTCCTACGCCAAGTATTAAGGTTCGTCAAATGAACAATCGCTTTCAATTCTGAAATGAAACATGGGTTGACTCAATATGAAACATGAAGGTAGCATACGTTGTCCTTTTTCTTGTATGCTTCTTGTAGTGCCAGCATCACCAATCTATGATACTGCTGCTGAAGCCGTCTTTGATTCATAATGAAATATCAAATAAAATTTATATGAAAATCTTCCAAGGATATGGCCAAAATCAATAAGCATGCATGCTACTTCTGTTCTGTCTCTGTTATGGAATAGCTCTTCCAATCCTAACTCTCTCATTAACCTCTCTTAACTTCTTGCTTTCTCTGTCCCATGCCCCTATTCTACCCTCTTCTGCTCACAATTATTTTCTTCCACAAATCACTACTACTCCACTCTTCATACATACTTATATATATTTGGATTTTTTTTACTTTATATTTATTGAAGAACTATAGACTCCATAAATAAATTCAACATAAATTACTTCACTTAATAACTTAATATAAATAATAAATTTTATTAATTTAACCGTTAATTAATTATCAAACACAAAGTTAAATATAAATTTAAAATTTATGGCTGTGTAATTTAATTATTTGATATTTACTTATATTTTTTAAAATTTATTACGTTCATTTGAAATTATTTAATGAATTATCAAATAGTTTTAAAATTTTATAAAAATTTGTATGATTGACTTAATAAATATTTTTGATTTGACGATTGAATTAATAAAAATTATCGTTTATATTAAGTTATTAAATATAGTAATTTAGTAACTCGTTACAAAGTTACTTCTAGATTCAACGAATGTCTTGTAAGATTTATGGGTCACATATGTAATTAATTAATAAAGTGTGTTAGGGTCATTATATAATTAGCCAATAAACTAGGGGTCAAATAATATATAATAGTTTATGGCTAAAGAGCATAATAGTTATGAAAATTAATAGTGTAGATACCAGACAGTTTCTAATTTAATGAGGGGCTGAATTGGAAATACTGCAATTTGGGATATAACTAATAATAGTTATATATAGGGGTAATGGTCCCCAAGGCAAACACAACAAGACTATTCAGTTTCAAAACCCTAAAGGAGAAAATTCTCTGGTTCTCTCTATCCCCATCAAGAGAGCAAGGTCTTCAGGGTGTTTTGCTGAGGAAGATCACCCAACCCATTGGCTCTATCATCATCATCTCACGATTTCATTAATGGCAATTCCCACAGGTATGCTTCCGCCTTTGGCTATTCATCATGTAATTGACATGGATTGTTGAGCACAACGTTATTAGGATTTTTCCAACATGCGAGACTAATAATTTATTGTTGTCTTTTTGTTTTTTCATAAAATTTATTGTTGTCTTGATACATGTAAATAATAACATTCAAATGACAAATAGATGGAGTATTATTTAAAAATACAAGATCAACACCATATTCGATTACAATATAAAAAGATGAGTAAACACCTTTTTTTAATTTTTAAATACGTTAGACATTGTAAATAAAATTTCAAAGTGTATTGGAATTATAAACATATGTCCTCAAGTGTTGTAGTAATTTATGTACTAAATTAATTAACAGAAACTAGATTGTTAAATTAATTATTAGAAGACATATTCGATGAATAAAAATATTGATAAAAAAGTATTTAAATTTTTTTTAATATTTTTAATTTTGATAAATTTAAGAATATATTATTGTAAAAGTGTCTCACATTTAATGAACAAAATTAGTGTTTACTCATAAAAATACCTTTTTTACTAAGTAAAAAGACATTATTAACCTCTTTTTTTCATGTGGAGAAGAATGAAAGAAAAAATAATAATAACTCAAACATTTCATATCTACTACGATTCCGCAATAAAGTGTATTTGGGCAAAAATATTACTAAAATTAGTGATCTTTTACGAAGTTTTCGTGTGTACTTCGGCCACTCTTTTATTATATATTTTGTTGATATTTTATTTTTTGTGGCAACGACATTTCTGATTATGTTAATATGGCAAGTGCTAAGGAAGGAATGTACAATTGTGTTTATTTATAGAGAAAAAGTACAAAACAGTGCAAACTTGCATCCATTGAACTAGAAAAAAATATTAAAAAAGCTATGAAGTGGGATGCAATTTGGAGGTCTTTAATCCTTTCCTTTAGAGAAATCATGTTTGTCTCATTTTGTTTTGCGGTTTGATAGAATCGAATCTGACATGTACCGAAATCACATCGGTGTTTTTTCTTTTTTTTCTTTCTATAATTAAATTTAAATATTTTATTTTAATATATACTAAATAAATTTACGCATAAGAATTTAGTATGATTTCATCAAATAAACAAGAGCTATCTTTTTCGTAAAAATATAGTAGCATATGATGATTTTGTTAAATAATAAAAATAATGGACATTATTGCAAAATGCAAAGCAATATTCATTGATAATATTATTTTTTATTTTAATCGATTCTTTCGTCAAATATAATTATATTTATGATATAATATAAATTAAATACTCATTTGCTAGTAAGATAAAAGACATAATAAAATATAAATTATCATATTATATTTCAATTATTATTTATGAATCAAGTTAGAAACTAATATGATATAATAAGAAAAGAATTTGCTGAGTTATTCTTATAAAATATAAAAAAAAAGGATAGCTAACAAAGTATGAATATAAATTAAATTTAAAAAATAGAATTTGATATAAAATTTAAAAGTAAAATATTGATTTAAAAGTATATGATTTTATCACAGTAGCAATTTTATCATTTGAAATATTTTAATAAATTAAAAAGCTATTTCTTATAAGACTATTATTTTCATTTACATATAATATTTATCATATTTTATTTAGCTTATTTAGCATTAAAATAAACTATGTTAAAAATTTGAAATTATTTAATATTAATTATTTTTCTTAAATATATTTTGCAAGTAATTTAATATTTTAGTATTTGTTGTTAATTTATAAATTTAAAAATATTATAAGTTAATTTGAAAATAATATATTTAATTGTTACAAAAGATAATTGTATCATTTAAATATGATATAAATTATATATCGTCATAATAAGATGTGCACAAAAAATATAATATAATAAAATAATATTATTTTATTTATTATCATTTGCGTATCAATTACGTTACATGATTATTATAAGTGTTTATCACTTTCTATCACATCATATTATTTTATGTTCTATATTATGTAAAAAATTTATGCTATCTTCATTGTTGAGATGGAAAAACGCTTTGTAAAAAGTGATAAGGCTGAAACAAGTTCTTTGCTTCAGAATTTAATTTCCATGAAGTATCAAGGCAAGGGAAATATAAGAGAGCACATTATGATGATGTCCAACATTGCTTCTAAGCTTAAAGGTCTAAAGCTTGAGTTGTCAGATGACTTACTCATTCATTTAGTATTGCTGTCTCTTCCTTCGCAATTCAGTCAGTTTAAGGTGACTTATAATTGTCAAAAGGAGAAATGGACTCTTAATGAGCTCATTTCATTATGTGTGCAAGAAGAGGACAGGCTGAAGCAAGATAGGACTGAAAGTGCTCACTTTACTAGCATCTCTAAAGACAAGGGCAAAAGGAAAAGAATTGAGGAGCCCAAGAACAAAGCTGCTGCTAAGGGTCCAGAACAAAAGAAGCAGACTAAGGATAACAACTGCTTCTTCTGCAGGAGTTCTGGACACGTGAAGAAGGATTGTGCCAAATATCACGCTTGGCGTGTTAAGAAAGGTATGATTCTGTCTTTGGTCTGTTCTGAGGTTAATTTAGCTTCAGTACCTAGAAACACTTGGTGGTTAGACTCTGGTGCAACTACTAACATCAGTGTTTCAATGCAGGGTTGCCTGAACTTCCGAAAGCCTAGTGATACTGAAAGATGGATCTATGTAGGAGATGGGAAGAAGGTAGAAGTTGAAGCCATAGGAAAATTTAGATTATTATTAAGTTCCGGTCATTATTTGGATTTAAAAGACACTTTTGTTGTACCGTCATTTAGACGGAATTTGATCTCTATTTCTTATTTGGACAAATCAGGATATTATTGTTCATTCGGGAATAAAGAATTTACTTTGTCTTTAAATTCGAATGTTGTTGGAACCGGTTTACTTTCTGGTTATGATAATCTTTATTTGTTGGAAACTGTGGCTAACTATAATGAAACCTTGAATGTGGAATCACGTGGTACTAAGCGGAAAATTGACAATTTCAATTCAGGGGTGCTTTGGCACAAGCGTCTAGGTCACATCTCTAAAAATAGAGTTGAACGACTTGTGTCAGATGGAATTTTAGATTCCATTGACTTCACAGACTTTAACGTTTGTGTAGCATGCATTAAAGGAAAACAGACTAAAGATAAGAAATTAGGCGCATATAGAGCTACAGACGTCTTAGAATTGATACATACGGACATCTGTGGGCCATTTCCAACTCCTTCTTGGAATGGTCAACAATATTTTATATCATTCATAGACGATTATTCTAGATATGCCTACCTTTACCTAATTCACGAAAAGTCCCAATCAATAGACGTGTTCAAATCCTTTAAGGCAGAAGTTGAGAATCAACTTAATAAAAGAATTAAAAAGGTCAAATCTGATCGTGGTGGTGAATACTACGGCAGATATGACGGTTCAGGTGAACAACGTCCGGGACCATTTGCCAAATACCTAGAGGAATGTGGAATCGTCCCACAATACACTATGCCGGGGTCACCCAGCATGAATGGTGTAGCTGAAAGACGAAACAGGACTCTTAAGGATATGGTAAGGAGTATGATTTGTCATTCCACCTTGCCAGAGTCACTCTGGGGAGAGGCATTAAAAACAGCAGCATACATTCTTAATAGAGTACCAACTAAGGCAGCGGCTAAAACACCTTATGAGCTTTGGATTGGGCGTAAGCCTAGTCTGAAGCACCTTCATGTTTGGGGATGTCCAGCTGAGGCAAGGCCTTATAGGCCGAATGAAAAGAAATTTGAACCCCGAACAATTAGCAGCTATTTTATAGGGTACTCAGAAAAATCAAGGGGCTATAAATTTTATGATCCTAATTTGAGAACAATTTTTGAGACGGGAACGGCAACGTTCTTTGAGGATATTGAGTTTGGGGGGAAGATTAAGGTTAAAGATTTTGTCTTTGAGGAAGAATCGGTAACAATTCCAGAACTGATTCTTCCACCAATTGACTTTCCCATTATTGAACAAACTCAAGATGATCTGGTTGTTCAGGAAGAACAAAATCCAGATCAAATTCAAGATCCTCAAGAACAAGTGCCTCAAGAGCCAGCTCCATTGCGGAGATCCACTAGAGAAAGGAAAAATGCTATTTCGGATGATTATGTAGTATTTATCAATGAGGTAGAGGAAAATGTTGGCATGACGGAAGACGACCCAGTCAACTTTCATCAAGCCATGCAAGATTCTCGTTCAGATAAGTGGATCGAAGCAATGAATGAGGAGTACAAGTCTATGCAAGACAATTCAGTTTGGGAACTTATCCCATTACCTGAAGGAAAGAAACCCATTGGTTGCAAATGGATTTTTAAAACCAAGCGGGATTCCAATGGTAATGTGGAGAGATATAAGGCACGTCTTGTAGCTAAGGGTTATACTCAAAAGGAAGGGATTGATTATAAAGAGACTTTCTCTCCGGTTTCATCGAAGGACTCTTTAAGAATAATCATGGCTCTTGTTGCTCACTTTAATTTGGAGCTTCATCAAATGGATGTAAAAACAGCTTTTCTCAATGGCGACATTGATGAGACGATCTATATGGTGCAGCCAGAAAACTTTGTGTTGGGAGACCCAAAGAATATGGTGTGCAAACTAAGAAAATCCATTTATGGGCTAAAACAAGCTTCTCGTCAATGGTACCATAAATTTCATCAAGTAATTCTCTCATTTGGTTTTGAGATGAATACAGTTGATGATTGTGTGTATCATAAGTTCAGTGGGAGCAGACATATTTTCCTGGTCTTGTATGTTGATGACATACTGCTTGCCACTAACGATATAGGCATGTTGCACGAAACTAAGAAATTTCTATCAAAGCATTTTGAGATGAAAGATCTTGGTGACGCCTCTTTTGTATTAGGAATTCAGATACACCGAGACAGATCTCGAGGTATTCTTGGATTGTCACAAAAGAGCTATATCGATAAGGTTCTCAAAAGGTTTGGGTTACAGGATTGCAAACCAGGGGACACCCCAGTTGCTAAGGGAGACAAGTTTAGTCTCAAACAGTGCCCTAAGGGAAGTTTGGAAATTCAAGAAATGCAAAAGATCCCTTATGCTTCAGCTGTAGGGAGTCTTATGTATGCCCAAGTATGTACGCGTCCAGACATAGCGTTCATAGTAGGGATTTTAGGCAGATATTTAAGCAATCCAGGTCTTGACCATTGGAAAGCAGCCAAGAGGGTCATGAGATATTTGAAGAGAACAAGAAACTACATGCTCACATATAGGAGGTCAGACCAGTTAGAGATCACTGGGTACTCTGACTCGGATTTTGCGGGATGCCAAGACAGCTTAAGATCAACTTCAGGCTATGTCTTTCTGTTAGCTGGTGGAGCAGTTTCTTGGCGTAGTGCCAAGCAAGGTCTTACTGCTTCATCAACCATGGCAGCAGAATTCGTAGCAATTCATGAGGCATCTGACCAGGGCATTTGGCTGAGAAATTTTGTCACGGG
This sequence comes from Cicer arietinum, assembly GCF_000331145.2. Classification (NCBI taxonomy): domain Eukaryota; kingdom Viridiplantae; phylum Streptophyta; class Magnoliopsida; order Fabales; family Fabaceae; genus Cicer; species Cicer arietinum. The sequence continues at coordinate 9,298,107 of NC_021167.2, read as the reverse complement.
GCTGCAAATAGTTGAAGGGATTGAAAGACCACTCAAGTTGTATTGTGACAATAGATCAGCAGTCCTGTATTCTAACAATAATAGGAGCTCAACCAAGTCAAAGCACATTGACATTAAGTTCCTAGTTGTTAAAGAGAAGGTACAAAGTGGACAGATATCCATAGAACACTTAAGGACAAACTCCATGATTGCGGATCCACTCACTAAAGGTCTACCACCCAAGGTCTTTCATGAGCATACTGCTCACATGGGTGTGCTACAGTTTGAGGAATCTTGATTTTAGTGGGAGTTTCGTCCATTATGTAATTCATGTTCTATGTTTAATTGTAAAGTACAAATACATTGTATTTGGACTTTCTGATCAGAAATAAAGTTTAAAGTATTCAGTTTTTGGTTACTTTGTACATTTAAGTTATGGTATGATCTCATTCGATAAAGTAGGACCAGTTGAAAATTGACATGCATTGACCAACTTCATGTAATTTTCATGCTACACTTTTCATAATGGGTCTATGTCATTTAGTTGTGTCAGTACGGGTGATCATTGATGGGTTTAGTTATGCTTATTATGACGAAAGCCTCTTTGGTTCCATGTGCTGATATGATTAATGGACGAGACAATTTGGATTATACTCAAGGTAATTATAATGACATTTTTGACGTCATAAAGTCTAACACACTCCTAAGGATACATGTGTGACCAGTGAGAGATTGTAAGATTTATGGGTCACATATGTAATTAATTAATAAAGTGTGTTAGGGTCATTATATAATTAGCCAATAAACTAGGGGTCAAATAATATATAATAGTTTATGGCTAAAGAGCATAATAGTTATGAAAATTAATAGTGTAGATACCAGGCAGTTTCTAATTTAATGAGGGGCTGAATTGGAAATACTGCAATTTGGGATATAACTAATAATAGTTATATATAGGGGTAATGGTCCCCAAGGCAAACACAACAAGACTATTCAGTTTCAAAACCCTAAAGGAGAAAATTCTCTGGTTCTCTCTATCCCCATCAAGAGAGCAAGGTCTTCAGGGTGTTTTGCTGAGGAAGATCACCCAACCCATTGGCTCTATCATCATCATCTCACGATTTCATTAATGGCAATTCCCACAGGTATGCTTCCGCCTTTGGCTATTCATCATGTAATTGACATGGATTGTTGAGCACAACGTTATTAAGGTTTTTCCAACATGTCTAACCAGATATATTATTTTAAACTAATTAAAATTTTAGTCTTTTAAATTATAAAGATAGATTAATTTAATTGCTCAGATTTGCAGAATAAAAATTTAGTTTCTTAAATTAAAAATGAAAGATAATATAGTCATTTTTATAAATTAGCACTATAAAAAAAAGTGACATATTTCGTTTGATATAGATAATATTTCGTTTCTATGTGGTGATAGTATTCAAGATAATATGTATTACTAATTGCTTATTTAGTTTTGCATTTGTTGGCCTTTTCTCGCATATGAATGATATGTGACTGTATTTTTTGCAAAACTCCAAATTGGAGATTTAACCTCGAAAGTGACATCAATAATTTACACGAATTTAAGGATTTAACTTATTTAAACTGAGCAATCATTAAATAAAAACAAATCAATAATTGATACTTTAAGGTTGTGGATGTTACTACTTTAGTTTTAAAGTGCGTCGCAAGCCTCATCCCAAATTCAGGATGGAAAGTTAGGAAATGATGGGCTTAGGGTAGGAGTGGCCCATGGAACTATGGGTTCTTTTAACTTTTAATGTATACTTCATACACAAAATTAAAGTTAGTTTTGTATACTTCATCTTCTCATTTGTATCTTCTTCATTTTTTGAAAATATTTTTATATTTTCATTTTTTTTAGTTTTACTGATTAATAAGAAATAAAAAATTTTTAAAGTGAATATTATTTACATTTAAAAAAAATGAAAATGCAAAAAGTAATTATTTTCATTGTTTGTCAAAATGTATAACTTCATTAACTACCATTTAATCTTCTCTCTAACAAATGATTTACTTCAAGAATCTATCGTCAAAGTAAAATTAATATGTATTTTATTAGAAAATAAATTAAAATATTTTTACAAAATAAAAGAGGCTTAAGTTTCAAAATTTAAATTCATTACCCTAATAGAAGAAATATCAAAACTTTTGACCAAACATTTTTCAATATTAAAAACCAAAAAATCAGGTAAAGTACTTCTAAATTTTTTTTACATAAGATAAATAAGTACTTCTCTTTTATTGCCATAGATAAATTAAAATGAATGATAACTAAAACTGCTTGCTAAACTGGCAAGCTTATTTTTTTATGCATTACATATAGTAGAAGATAACTAAAACTGATAATTGATTTTATGCACCTAAGTCGAAGACCGTTTTGAAGCTACCTATTAATTAATTAACATAAGAGAGATGTTAATTAAGAGTGTTAGCCACATCGATGACAAATCGATATTTAACATCATTCTTAGCAAGACGCTCAAAAGCAGTGTTCACATAATCCATGGAAATCACTTCAATATCTGCTGTGATATTATGCTTTGCCGCAAAATCCATCATGTCTTGGCTCTCTTTCATTCCTCCCCCAGCACTACCAGCAATTATCTTCCTCCCTAATTAAATAATTTATTCTTAATTAATCCCAAGATTAAATTAATTAATTATAACTTAAAATATCATCTAGTAGTATAAATCATTATAATATAAGATTATAACTTACCAAACATCAAAGGCATGTATGGCAAAACAGGAGGTGTAATGGATGCACCCACTAAAATCAATTTTCCACATGTCTTCAACATATCAATTAATGGGTGGAGTGAGTGAGGGCCTGAAACTGTGTCAATGATGCCATCCATTGTGTCCTTTGCTTCCTAATTAACAACAAAACTAACTATTAATTTGTACTAAAATATTTATAAAAAAAAAAAAAAATAGAAAAATGGTCGGACTAAACCACGAGTCCTTGTAACTTAAAAGGGTTGAGTTACATTTAAATATTAGCTGTTTATTACAAATTGGGTCGGACCGCATTGATCCATATATATATATATATATATATATATATATATTGGTTCATTTGAATTAGACTGAAATAAGTTGATCCATTTGACAACTCTAATTTAGAAGACTAGAAAATGTTTAGATCTTAATTGTAGTTCATTCATTCATTACCATATTAATAGTTTTCTAAAAAATGTTTAGAACTTAATTGTGATTACCTGCAATTGTTGTTGATCATTGATGAGCAAGAACGAATCCGCACCAAGCCTTTCCAAAGCTTCCTTCTTTTTTCCAGGGGAAGTACTTATGACACTAACTTTCATGCCAAAAGCCTTAGCAAACTTAACCGCCACATGACCAAGTCCACCTAAACCAACAACACCCAAATGTTGTCCACTTTGACACAATCCATGATGCATCATTGGACTATAAACTGTTAATCCAGCACATAGCAATGGTGCTGCACCTTCTAGTGGTAACCCTTTTGGCATTATAATAGCAAAATGTTCATTAACCACTATTTTATTTGAGTATCCACCATAGGTTATTGATCCATCATGGTCATGTGCATTATAAGTTAAAATGGCTTTGGAACAATAACTTTCCCAACCTTTCTCACAATTCGAACATGAACCGCATGAACCACAAAATGGACCCACTCCTGCTATGTCCCCAATTTTGAATTTTGTTACATTTGGACCTACCTTAATCACTTCACCCACTATTTCGTGTCTAAATTTGTCACCATTAAAAAAAAAACCAAAATTAGTGTATATATTAATATTATGACTTTGTTTGCAAAACATGTCTAAAATATAAAATTAGAATATGAATCGTCCAATCTGAAGTGTCCGATCAAGATCAAATAGTTCGTATATTTAAAATTGTTAATTCTTCAATGCATATATCAATCTTTATAGTTTAGAATCAAGTTCTAATTAATGTATTTTTGGATGTTGGAGAATGATTAGCAATAACAAGAATCATACCCCGGAACCATGGGAAAAATGCTATGGCCTAGTTCATCCTTGGCAAAATGAACGTCTGCATGGCAAATCCCACAATAGAGTATCTTTATAGTGATATCACGATCTCCATTGGCCCTATAACATTAAGTAAATGACAATAAATAAATAAATCATAGAAATGATAAGACATAAAAATGTTGGCACACAATATGGTATGAGATTATATGTTTGGGTCAAACGGGAACAAATTCTCACAATTTCCCTTTTTAAAAATATTTTTACTAGTAAAATAAAATCATATTTTTATAAGTCATAATCATACATAAATAGATCTCAATTTTTATATTAAAAAAATAAAAACCACAATAAAATCTGTTTGAGGCCTCTGAAAATGTTGGGTGTAACATTTTTATTTATGGCTTCACCAAAGAAAAAATTGCATACCTTCTAGAGAAACTGAAAGGGGAGAGAATTCCTGAGGAGTCTCTAGCAGCCCAACCAAAGACAGGTATTTCCTTTTCATTTGATAAAGTGTTTTCCATGTTGTATCAAATCAAATGAAAATGATAACAGAAAAGAGTATGAGAAAATGACACTTTTATTTTATCTGAATGTTATTTGAGAGGACTAATTAAGTAGGAACTTAGGATACATGTATATATAGACATATAGTTAGTGAGGATACGTGTTACCAAAGAAATTTAAGTTTCAAAATATTCATATATGTGTTGAACATAACACTAATTTAAGATTTCTTTTCAAACTTCAAACTTTTTTACTTTGAAAAGATCGAAGACGAGACCTTTCAGACTTCAATGTCAAAAAAATTCAGTACGCTAATTGCTTTTTTATTTTACGAGCGTTCAGTGAGGAATATTGTTGCGCCTAGAAAGTTTTACTCATATGTTTTTTTGGAAGATAATATCATTTCATTCACATTCAAATTCAAATTCAAATTCAAATTCTTATATAATTTAAAGTTGTTAAACTAAAAAATCAAAAATTTACTAACAAATTTGCAACATTCACATTAAAACAACATAATATATACAATTATGATAAAATTTATAAATATGAAAAAATTAAAATGCTCAAAATACATATGCATTCAAAGTTAAAGACGTAAAAATTATTGATTTAATCTGAACTTTCACTTAATCGAAGTTAATCAAACAATCTAAATCAAACGAACATTGCAACAAAGCGAAAAATCAAACGTCGCATCGAAACAAAATATCAAACATAGCACAAAGACGAAAAAAACTAAATATACATATAAAAAAAATTTATTTAATTAAAAAAAGTTAAATGAACTATTTAAAAAAAAAATTTAATTACAGTTTTGGTCTTACTATTATTACTAATTCACGATATTGGCCCCCCTATTTTAAAAGTCAACAGTTTTAGTTCCTACTTCAGATTTTTGAACTAAAAAATAACGATTTGATATATTTCTAATGACGTAACATACAAAATTATATGATATAGAACTATCTAGAAGTACTAACTATTCATATGTCATTAATTAAATTAATAATATGAAAAAAAATTAAAGTTAAAATATATATAAGTTTTTACAACGTATTAATCATTCTTATAGGGCCAAATTAAATGCTTTAAATAACATTAAAATATAAGTTTTTACGACGTATTACATAGTATTAATCATTCTACATCATCACATCATATGACGTTATTTAAAGCATCTTACGTTATATTTTTTAGTTAAAAAATCAAAAAGATATCAAAACTGTCGACTTTTAAAATTAAATAAAAATAAAAATTATGTAAATCAATAAAAACAAAAAAAAGTGAAACTACAATTAAACTTAAAAAAAATGACCTTAAATAATTTCTCTAAAAAGACTCTTTAATGGACGAAGCACTAAAAAGTAGAGAAAAGTACCCATAGGGGGCGGCAAAACTGAAAATTCTACCCATGTTGAAAAGTACACTCACAAAGATCTCTTATTTCTTTAATTTTAACACGAAGCTTGAATGAATATTCTCAGCCCATGGGACCCATCAACGTAGTAAATAGCTCATTCAATACGTCAAGTTTTTGTTTTTTTTAAGGTAAAAATCACCATTATAGATATTAAAAATGTAGGATGTTTTTATTTTGATTTTTTTGGCTTACTAAAAATTTTAAATTAATTTTTGAATCATTAAAGTAGTCATTAAAAGATATAATTTATTATCATAAAAGTTTTAGAAAAATACAATTTACTATCAAAATAATTTATAATTACAATTGAAGTAACAATGTCAATTACAAGAAATGAGAGTTTGAATTGTGATTCCCTTTTTATAATTAATTTTTGTATTAAAAAAAGTTTAACTAAAAAATGACCTTGGTTTGATAAACAATAAACACAAAACATTCTTCGTTAGTAATATAACAATAAAAATTTCACCATGTGATCAAGGCTAAATGAGTGATAAATAAATGGAGATAATAGAAAGATAATTCACACAATAATATATCCTGGTTCATCTAACTTGGATTAGTTCAGTCCTCACAACCGTGATATTTTCACTATGTGCTTCATAGCCAAGAATGTTCTCCTTCACACGTTTTCTCTTGATCACACATGAATCAATTACAATCTTCAATTTTCAACCTAAAAATGATTTTTACAATCACCTTTAAGCTTTGAAAGGATTTTTACAAACACACTCAATCTAACGTAAAAGATAGACTTGAGTTACAATGATGTATATGATAAAAATGTTTGAGATCTTAAAACTTCTCAATACTTGTTTGAGATAAATAAAGACAAACTCAATAAATGATGATCCAAATATATAGTGAAGAGAACTGAAGTTTGCTTGAAGAATTTTTGACTTGTTCTCACTTGAACAAATGTTGGTAGATTTGTAAATCGAACTATTGCCTCCATCTTGCAATTATTCTTCCATTTATAGATGATAAAAGGCTTTGAATATTCACTTTAAACTGAATATAGTCGTTGGACACACTTCCCAAGTGTTAAATATATTTTAAAGCAATTAAACATATGTTTAGATTGTTGTCCAGAACACTCTTGACAATCAAAGAACGTTCTTGTTTTTGGGTTTGATGGAAAATGTGAATTAGTTAGTGAACAAGATGTGAAATGTCTGTTTAATATTGTTTTCAATCAGAATTATGTAGAGCTTTTTGCAGAATATTGTAAGTACAATGTACTTGTGTTCTTGCTCACAACTCATCAATTTGAAGATCAATCTTGAGGTTGTTTTTCTCATTTGGGCATTCAACTTAAGTTTTGGGCTTCACCATTGATTTGAGCAGTCTTGGTACTCTTTAATTGTGGTTTGGACTGCAGAAAATTATCTGTTTTAATTATGCACTTGAAAGAGAATAACCAGAATGTTCATTTGTAAAACAAGAACATTCTTCGTTTCTGTTTTGTATGAGTACTAGATTTTGACAGTTGTTATATGTCATGCTTTTCTGCTTTGTATGTGTGTTACTTTTTGTAGAGAAGCAATGTTGTTGTTGTTTTTTTTCGTCTTTTTGGTAATTTTTAATAATAAATCGGGAGAATGATCTTGCTTTTTGTTCTTAATGTTTTGCTTTGGCTTTGTTGATCTTCTTTGAACGAATCTGTCCAAAACGATCTTTTGTAAATTATTAAATTCCTCTTTAATGAATATTGATGATTTGTGGTGTAGATAGATGTACTTTCGTAGCTCAGATTTGTATGCCAAGCTTTTCTGTTCTGTATGTGTATGAGTGATGTAATGACTTTATCCTTTTTGTCCATGTTGTACTTGCTTATCTTAGCCATCAATATAGATATTAATCTTGCTTGATAGATTATGAAGCATAGCTTGTGGCCTTTCCTTGTATATTTCTTGTGAAATTCTGGAAAAACAAATTGTAAATAAATTTGATGAACTGGATCTTCAATTTTCTGAATGAACTTACTTGTTTTTAATATCCTTGTTCCCTTATACAACTTACTTCTTTTTAATATTCTTGTTCCCTTATACTATTCATGTTCTTTAAATAAAACTCAAGGGTAATGGACAATCATTAGTAGATCACCATTCATAAAATTTAATCATTTATTTCATAAGGTAAGAGTTGAACTCTCACCTTTGTGGAGTACGAATCGACCCCTTACCAATTGAACCGATTTTTATTCATTACACTTTATTTTCATTTAACGTTTATGTTTCCTTCTCCTATTCTAAAAATTAATTATTAATAAATTAATTTTAGTTTAAAATGAACTTAAATGTAAAATGATGATCTTTGGTTATATTTATATATAACTGAGTGGAATATAAATTTAAAAATTATGTTTGAAATCAAAATTACAAATTCTAAAGATAAAATCAATTTTAATTAATATCTGTAAAAAATGTAAAAATCAATTTCATGTATCAAAAAATATATTTTATTCTTTGTATCGTGAATCAAACTGAAATTGAATGTTAGTTATACGAGAATTAAAATTGATTTTAAATAAATTGATTTTAGTTAGAGAGTTTTATCTAGCTTAACTTAATTATATATAGTAGTACTTAGGTCGTTTATATATGGTTTTGTCAAAACATTATAGCTGAACTGGTGTCAATACTTAATGTCTTATTAACCGCAAGACAACCTTGTCCCATGCTAATTAACTTATCAAAATACAGTTGAATTGGTGTCATTTCTAATGACTGACATGTTTGGTCTATTTTGTGAGGCATTTCTTGATTCCTATTTTGTTTTAGGCTATAATATAAACACGTGCTTCTACTGCATATAGCCAAAACATACCCAATAGCACATGTAATATTGAACACGCATAAACCTTCATTAAAGGAAGTGACGATAAACATCACACCAATTCTTAGTACATAACCCTTTTATACATGTATGATGGCAAATACATTTAGTCATCTTTGATAACTTTTGGACATCCAACACATGTATGATGGTAAACACATTTTATCAAACACCTTATAGGCCCCTTGAAGCACTTACAAAAATAGGACCTAAAAGAGCAACTTGCACAACTGTGGACATTTTATAATTGATATAACAAGGAACATTAAAGAATTCTTTAAATTGAACGAGTCGGTTGATAAGAGTTTATATTTTAGTCTACAACAATCTCACGTCAGGTCAATTTTTTTTAAATAGGTCAGATCAAATATTTTAATAATTTATTTAGTTAAAAAGATCAGATTACAAATATTTAAAAAAGTTTTTTAAACTTTTAAAATCGACTTTCAAACCTCTAAAATGTTATGTTAGATTATAAAATAGAACTTAAGTTTATTGGCATATTTAACTTATCGATCTATTCACAAGAGTCTGTATCATTTACCATTTGAATGGTATAGACTTTCGTAAAAAAAGATAGTAAAGTAAGATTTTAAACAAACTTCGAAAAAGACAAGACCATATCTTAAAATAGAATTGTGATAGGTAATAGAGTAATCTCATATTTAATATTTTAAAAATAAGTCAAATTTTGACCTCACAAAATCTAATTGAGATTAACTTATTTCCATGATACTTACAATATATATCTATGTGTTTTGTATAAATTAATATTAAAATAAATTATAAATATTAACAGTGTGAATATAAAAATTTATGTCATCTTCTTCAAATCCGTGCTTCATAGTTCATACAACTAGATTCTTAGTTAATAGTTTATAAATAGATATGTGAATATTATTTATATTTGTTGAGATTTACAATATATTTTAATATGTGACGATTATAGAAATTTCATTTTGTTTCTTTCATTAAGTCTCAAAATATATACAACAATATTTCTCTTTTTTTTTGTTTAACTCTATTAAGGAAAAATTATTGTAGTTCAGTGAACCGAAAATTTTTTTGCAAGAAAGATTTAATTTGATTGAACCGAAAACAATAAATATCGGTAAGAAAAATAAATGAGAATTGGAGGTTGCAATTTTGAAAATTTTAACACCATATTAGTCGCTGGCTTGGACCGTTTGTTGAATCAACATAGAGAGTTACTCCATGCACAAAACAAATATAGTTATTTTTAAAAATATTAGTTCCTATTATATTTCAATAAATTTTTTATTTTCTAAAATCGTATTAAAATGCTGATAAAGATCTTAATATATAGACCGCTAAAATTACAAATACCCGTTAGACATTAACAAATATTTCTAAAGATAAAATTCAAACGAAAATATGACCTTCAAAAATAAGATAAAATATTATATATTTAATATGTAAAATTATTCTTACACACACACATAGAAAGTCAAATATTATAATACCTAGTAAAATAAATAATCAACCACAATTTAGTTGGGGATCCAGGATAGTGAGCAACAACAACGTGAAATATTCTAGAATTAGAAGTTTTAATATGTCACATATTTTATATATTTAATATTTAATTTATTTATAGTCGATGTGATACTTAACTATTCATACTTGAATTTAACAATTTCGTCAAGTGTGAGTCTCTCAAATTCTTTAGGCCTTGCCAAACAATATTTTTTTACTCTAATTTTAGAAAAATTATAATTTTCAATTTTTAGAAGAATCATTATTTATTTGGATTGATATTTTTCAGTCTAGAAAATATCATAGTGAAACATTCGTCTTAACTTTTGTTATCAACCGATAAAATCTTGTATAAATTAAATAAAACATATTTTTGTTGTAAATTATTTAATAATCTTCTTATTACAACTAAATTGGCTAACGAAAATACTAAGGATGAGAGAAATATTAATTATAAATTGAGAAATTACGAGACAAAAAGTGAGCACATTGCCCAAATGAGAAATATTAGTTATAAATTGAGAAATCACAAGACAAGTCGTGAACATATTGCTAACATGAATTATTGGAGATAGTATACACACTATTTTCTTCTTCAACTAATAGATGAAAAATTTTACATGAGTTATTGATGTTTCTCTAGAACTGTTGAAATGTATTATTTTATTTTTTTTGAAAAATATAGATTTGAAAATGCTATTAATTCTACTATAGTTATTAAATAAAATATTAATATTTTATTTATTAATTTTTGAAAAGACCCTGTCTAATAGTTTCGCTTCAAGCCTCATAATTTTTTCGGCCAGCCCTGCATAACTGTTATACCCACGCGAAATATCTCTTGATTACACCTTTAAAAAGATGTTCGATACAAGTATTCAATACAACTATTTCTACTCCCTAACCAAACCAATTATGCCCTTAGATACCACTTTTGTTCGAGAGTCTAGGAATACGAGATCGACAACATGTCAAATGACTCTCTAGAATCACGAGATTTTGACGTAATGTCTTTAAAATTTTAAGTCAACGAATATATATATAACTCTCTCATATATTCAACATTTAATTTATTCATAGCCGATAGAGACGAAAGATAATATAAAATTAATATAACCAATTAATTTAATATAAAAAAATGTATTATTTTTAGAGGTCATAAAAAATGTATTTTACTTTATACCATACTCAAAATTTTAATGAGAGAGAAGAATTATTTATTTGAGGTACATTGGAAAGAGTAGTAGAAGATAAGTTATGAAAGGAGAAAAGAAGAACGTAACTAAATGAGTCAACGATGTCACACCGAATTAAAGATATCAAGAACGTAATCATATACGTCAATGTATGCCCCCACCTTTAAGTATTTATAAGTAGCTCTTCACTCTAAATAGCTCACCGATCATACTCATTTCTATAACGTATATCCATTCTGTACCAAGCAACAAATTAAAGTTGAACAACAATTGAAAATAGAAATGGCAAGACAACCTGAATTTGAGCATTCTAAGAAAGCCTTTGGTTGGGCAGCTAGAGACACTTCTGGTGTTCTCTCCCCTTTTAATTTCTCTAGAAGGTTCATTCATTCACCTCTTCAATCTATACACCAATTTATTTCCTTTTTGTAATTTTTTTAGAATGACAAATGTTTGTTGGTAGCAATTATTATCAGTTCCTTTTTAATTTTCTTAGGAAAAATATTTATATTTAACTGCTATTTTCAAGATTTAATATAACATTAATTATTAATTTTATCAATAATATTTTTATATATTAATCATATAAAATGAATATTTTAAATGAAATAATACATTATTAAAGATATTATATGAAAAAGATAAATAATAGTATCAAAAGTAACAAATTTTATTAATTATATTAGTACATGTAAAAACCAATAAAATAATTACTATTAATATTATTAAGGTATAATTGTTCATGCGGTCATTTAATTTAATTTCAGATAACACTTCAATCTTTTATCTTTTTTTTGTCGATTTAATTATTTATTTAATTTTAAGTAAACAAGTTAATCTTTTATGTTTTAAAATAATAACAATGTTATCATTTTTTCACAAAAATTCATCAAAATATTCAAATAAACTCATAAATTCAATTATCATCTTCAATATAATGTAAATTTTATCAAATTTATAACTCAAATATTCACATAAACTCATATTTTTGTTCTTTATTTTTTAAAATTTTAGTAATAAAATTAAATAAATGACCAAATTAAAAAAAAAATATAAAAAATTAAAATATTATTTAAAATTAAGTTAAAGGATCAAGGTATCAGCTATGTCTACTAATAATAATAATATAAGGATGATGACCCCAATTCAATCTAGTTTCGTACGTGATTATTTTCAGGAAAACAGGCGAAAAAGATGTAACCTTCAAAGTATTGTACTGTGGTATATGTCATTCAGACCTTCATAAGGCAAAGAATGATTGGGGTACTACCCACTATCCTCTAGTTCCCGGGTATGCTTTCTATTTATTTACAAAACGAGTTAATTTGTTACAACTAGCATAAATATAATTACTAATATATATAAAAAGTTTACTAATGTGTCCTTTTTATTAAAAGTAATGTTGTTTTCATAAATAAATAAAAGTCATAAATTTTGAATTAGAATCTTATATTAGCTTAAAAATATTTATAGGCATGAAGTTGTTGGCATAGTTACGGAGGTGGGAAGCAAAGTGAGAAAATTCAAAATTGGGGACAGAGTGGGCGTGGGATGTTTGGTTGATTCTTGTCAATCATGCGAAAATTGTGCTAATAATCTCGAGAATTATTGTCCCCAATTCACACTCACTGATGGTTCCAAAAATAGTGATGGAACCACTACATATGGTGGTTACTCTGATTCAATGGTTTCAGACGAACATTTTGTATTCAACATTCCAGATGTGTTACCTCTTGATGTTGCAGCGCCTCTACTTTGTGCTGGCATAACTGTTTATAGTCCTCTTAGATATTTTGGACTCGACAAACCTGGTCTTCATATAGGTGTTGCTGGTCTTGGTGGTCTTGGTCATATGGCTGTCAAATTTGCTAAAGCTTTTGGTGCTTATGTCACTGTAATTAGTACTTCACCTTACAAACAAAATGAAGCAATACAACACTTGGGAGCTGATTCATTTCTAATAAGTCGTGATCAAGATCAGACGAAGGTACTATTTCATCGTTTGAGAAACTAAAAAAAGGATAATTAGTTAACTTATTCATGTAAATGAATTTTGTAGGTTGCAATGGGTAGTTTAGATGGTATAATCGACACAATTTCAGCAGATCATCCTCTGTTACCTCTGATTGGTTTACTGAAGTCTCATGGAAAGCTTGTAATGGTTGGTGCACCAGAAAAGCCACTAGAGCTTCATGTTTTTCCTTTACTTGCAGGTACAAGAATAATTTGTTGCTACACTTATAGATAATTTATTAAAATTGAAGCTTATGAGTGTTTTACATTATTGATAGGGAGAAAGATAGTAGCTGGAAGTTTAATTGGAGGGATAAAGGAGACTCAAGAAATGATTGATTTTGCAGCACAAAATAATGTTAAGCCTGACATTGAAGTCATTCCTATTGATTATGTCAATACAGCAATGGACCGTCTTGCTAAAGCTGATGTCAAATATCGTTTCGTCATTGATATTGGAAACACTCTGAAACCGACTTCTTGATTTTTGCTGAGGATATTCAAATATTTCAAAGAATGATTTAGTGGTCAAAGATATTTAATAAAATGTAGGGATTAAAGAAAGAATAAAGTCAAAAGTAGATATTTTATAGAGAATATATATAACCAAAGTTAAAAATAATGTATAACATTCACATTTTAATGTATCACTTGCCAAGGACATTTTATAATTGCATGTTTATTGTTTTTCACTTTGTACCTTAAAATTTCAAAAATATATATTAAATGAATTTTATTTAACATTGTTATGATGTAATTTTTAGAGTATAAAAAGAAGTTTAGCATATACTTTTGTGTTGCTTTTGTTGTGAGCAATGTTACTGAATAGACAAAATCAAGTAATTGAGTAGACTTGCGATAATGAGAGGGGTAACGAAGAGGCGGCGACGGAGGATCAACAATCGCAGGAGGTGGTTGAACAGCTGGGGGGACAAGGGGTTGTCATCATGTGGAGTAGTAGAATTTGTCCTGCAATTCTCAACATTACAATCACTAGAAGCATTATCATTAGGACCAAACGGATCAATATGGATTAGTTCTGAACTCTTAATCATCTAAGAATCATAGGAAACAAAGTAAAAATGAACGTGTTCAATAAAAACAACATTATGAGAAACATATAGTTTTCTTACATGAGGATTATAACAACGATAACCCTTTTGACCATCCTCATAACCAAAAAAAAACACACATGGCAGAACCAGAAGACAAATTATTGCGCTCTTGTGGACGAAGAACAAAACAAGTAGAACCAAAGACTTTCAAAGAATAGTAATCAGCGATAGAAGCATACAATTTTTTAAAGGTAGACAAACCTGATATGAAAGACGATGGAGTTCTATTAATAGCATGAACATCAGTAAGAACCGTTTACCCTCAAAACTCACTGGAAATCGAAGCAGACAACAAAATGGAACGAACAGTCTCAATAATAAGACGATGTTTCCTTTCACCAACTCTATTTTGTTGAGGAGTATCAGTACAACACTATTGATGATTCTCTCAACAATATGGTATGGATTATGAATAAACTTTTACTCTTGTAGCCAAGATGACCACTATCCATACTCTTATTGCAGTTGCACCTATTCGTCATTGACATATAAGCTGATTATCGTGCTATGTCATCCACTACTGTTGAAATAATTTGGTTGCATTGGCTTATAGCTGATATGGGTATCTCACTTTCTGAGCCAACTCTAATGCCCTATGATAACAAAAGTGCTATTCAAATTGCTCATAACTCGATATTTCATGAACGCACCAAACACATTGAGATTGATTGTCATCTTACTCGTCACCATTTTCAGCATGGAATCATTACTCTACCATTTGTCTCATCTTCTTTACAAATTGTTGATTTATTCACAAAGATGCATTCCATTAAACTTTTTCGTTTTTTAGTTGACAAACTCTCGATGTTCCATGTTAATGCATCGTGAGTTTGAAGGGAGATGCTAGATAATGTTATTATATATTAGTAGTACGAGTAATTTAGACATTTCTATTCTCTTGTATATATACTCATTGTAACTTTATTAACTAAAGTTTGGTTCATTTGTTTATGAAACTTTAGCCACTAGTTCCTTCTCTTCTCCCTTTCTCTTCTTCCTCTTCTATGTTTATGTTAGATTATTATTGTTAACAAGCAATAATTTTATTTTTTATTTTATGATTTTGAGGAATTTTCGTGAAAAGAATATTAAAGATATTAGTGTAATTGCAAACCAAATACATGGATCGTATGAGATACAAGAAGGATTTTCAGGATATCAGTGGTAAGAGTAGTAGTAGATTTACTTTCTTTGGGAGATGAGGAGATTACGGGTCGGCAAAATTTGATTCCGAACTAAAATAAAATTTGAATTGAATTGAACTAATTTTCAATTATTAAGAAACAAATTGAATTAGTTTTGATTCAATCTAAAATAATTCAAAATATTTTTTTAATTAGTGAACAAATTTTATGTAGTGAACTATAAACAAAACTGTTTTTAATTTTATTATTTTTATTTGAGGTATATTGAATTATTACAATATGTATTAAACTCAACTACTATTGTTCCTATTAGATCATATTGTTTTTCAAATGAAGGAGAAAAAAAGAAAGATCTCCTCCAAAACATAACAGAACCAAATATAATTATTCAATGATTTATAAACTTAAAGGATTGTTTTATGAATGATAATAAACATAAGGATGTTCCTTTTGTTTTAGGTAGTTAATTAGAGTGAATTTACAAGTAGTCTTCTGTTGATACTTAATTTTGAATTCTTGGAGCTAATATCTCCGATCCAAATCCTTCTAGATAAATAGGATTTTATGGATATTTTGTTGCATATCTTCTTAACAATGAAAAGAGGAAGAAGAGAGACAACCACTCTAGGGTTTCATAACATAGAATGAACCAAACTTGAGTTAATAGGGTTACAATTAGTATATAACAAAATAATAGAAATGTCTAAAATATTCTTACTACTAATATATAATAACATTATCTAACATCTCCCTTCAAACTCACGATGCATTAATATGGAGCATCGAGAGTTTGTCAACTAAAAAACGGAAAAGTTTAATGGAATGCATCTTTGTGAACAAATCAGCAATCTGTAAAGAAGAAGAGAGAAACGGTAGAGTAATGGTTTAATGCTGAAGATGATGACGAGTAAGATGACAATCAATCTCAATGTGTTTGGTGCGTTCATGAAAGACCGAGTTGTGAGCAATTTGAATAGCACTCTTGTTATCGCAATGCATCGAAGTTGGCTCAGAAAGAGAGATACCCATATCATACAAAAGCCAATGCAACCAAATTATTTCAGCGGTAGTGGATGTCATAGCACGATACTCAGCTTCTGTAGAGGAACGAGAAACAATGTCTTGTTTCTTACTCTTTCAAGAAATAAGAGAGTCTCCAAGAAAGATACAAAATCTTGTGGTGGATTTACGATATGTGGTGTCACCAACCCAATCAACATCAGAATAAGCTCATAACTCTAATGAGGATGACAATGGAAAGATAAGGCTTTGAAATTGAGTTCCTCGAAGACAACGAAGAATTCGAATAACTGCTGCCCAATGTACTGTAGTGGGAAAGACAACAAACTGACTAACAACATAAGCAATGTCAGGTCTGATAATCGTAAGACACACTAAGTTGTCAACCAAAGTACGATAAAAAGGAATCTGGTAAAGGAATACCATTTGTGGGAGCATATTTCACATTCAACTCAAGAGGAGTATTTGCTGCTCTAGTATCAGAAAGACGAGTCTGGTCAAGAATGTTGGCAATGTACTTGGATTGAGAAAGAAGGTAGCCTCTAGGAGAGTAGGCAACTTCAACCCCCAAGAAATAGCAAAGAGTTCCCAAGTCCTTCAACTCAAACTGTTTGGCTAACTGCAATTTCAACTCATTGATTCCACTAACATCATCACCTGTAATAATCTTGTCATCAACATATAGAGAAAGTATATTGCGACCATAAGTGGTGGACCTTATAAAAAATGCAGAATCATGTTCACTAGAGTGGAAACCAAAATAAGTGATCACAGTAGAGAATTTCTCAAACCAAGCTCGAGGAGCCTGTTTAAGACCATATAGAGCTTTTTTTAACTTACATACTTCCCCTTGATTATGAGAAACTCCTTGTGGAGGGACCATATAGACTTCTCCATGAAGCTCACCATTTAAAAATTTGAATTCAATTTGGGAAATATGTCATTGACGAATAGATGTAACTGCAATAAGAGTACGAATAGTGGTCATTTTGGCTACAGGAGCAAAAGTTTATTCATAATTCATACCATATTGTTGAGAGAAATCCTTAGCAACAAGACGGGCTTTGTAGCGCTCAACTGACCCATTAAACTTAGTTTTGATCTTGTATACCCAACGAGTCCCAATAGCACGTTTTCCAGGAGGAAGATGTACTAATTTCCAAGTATTGGTTTTGTGCAATGCATATAGTTCTTCTGCCATAGCCTGCTGCCAAAGAGGATCAAGAACAACCTCTTTATAGGAAGAGGGCTCAGACAAACTATGAATATAGGTTAAGAAAAAAACAAACGAAGTTGAGTAAGTGGAATAGACAAAATCAGGTAAATAGACTTATGTTGACGAGAGGGGTAACGAGAAGGATCAACAATTGTAGGAGGTGGTTGGACAACCAGGGGGACAAGAAGGATGTCATCATATGGAGTATTAGTATTTGTGCTGCAATTCTCAACATTACAATCACTAGAAGCATAATCATTAGGACCAAACAGATCAATATGGGTTAGTTCAGAACTCTTAGTAATATGAGAATCAGAGGAAATAGAGTAAAAAGGGATGTACTCAAGAAAAACAACATTACGAGATACATAAAGTTTTCTTCCATGAGGTTCATAACAACGATAACCCTTTTGATTATCCCCATAACCAAGAAAAACACACATGGCTGAACGAGAAGACAACTTATTGTGTTCTACTTGAGACAAACCTAATATGATAGAGGATGGAATTCTATTAATATCATGAACAACGGTAAGAATTGTTTCTCTCCAAAACTCACTAGGAACTGAAGCGGACAACAAAAGGGAACAAGCAGTCTCTATAATATGATGGTGTTTCCTTTCAGCAACTCTATTTTATTGAAGAGTATCAGTACAAGATGTTTGGTGGAGGGTGTCATCATAAGCAAATAATTCAGAAAATTTATTAGATGTATATTCACCACCTAAATCACAACGAAAACACTTTATAACAGAATTATGTTGAGTTTTGACCATTGCACAAAACATATGATAAATGTCAAAAAATTCATAAGATAAACCTAACAATAACGAGTGTAATCATCAATAAAAGAAACATAATATCTAGATCCACCTTTGGTGTGAACTGGTGATGGACCCCAAACATCAGTGAACTAAATGAAAGGGCGCATATGAAACGGAAACACTTTTACTAAACGGTAAAGCTGGAAGTTTAGCAAGTTTACAACCACAACAATATGAGATATCATAGGTTTGTAACTTTTCTAAGGCTCCAGAAGAAGCCAAATATTTTAATCTAGAAGCAGAAACATGTCCAAGGCGATAATGCCATAAATAAAAACTAGAAGATAAGGAATTCAAGCGAAAACTAGATAATAAGCCAACAGTAGTTGTTGAGGATGCATAATTTGGGAGTCACAGGTCATCCAAAACATAAAGTCTCCCCTGTCTATGACATGTCACAATCAACCTCCTGAAATGTGAATCCTGCACACAACAAGAAGTAGAAGAAAACATAACCGAATAATCGAGATCACATATTTGACTAACAAAAGCAAGACTCAAAGTAAGATTAGGAATATAATAAACATCAGAAAGAGACATGTTAGGTGTGGAGACAGAACCAACGCCTGCTAGTGGCATAGGAGCGTCATCAATAGTCATAACCGACACAAACGAGACAGGTTTCACAAACACAAAAGATTTATCATCGTATGTCATATGATGAGATGCTCCCGAATCAAGAATCCATATTGAAGGAGATATACCAGACATATCAGAGGAGTTCAAACCTTTAGAAGAGGTGTCAGACATGACATGTGATTAAGTGGCAAGAAGTTTTTGAAGCTGTTCTACAATATCAGATATTTGGGAAGCGGTCTCAGATGAGTATACAAAACCAGAACTAGAGCCAATGGTAGGAGGAGCAGAAACAACAACATTGGACGATGTCCCCCTAAAATTCTTCTTATGTGCTCTCCCCAATTTCGGACAATGTGTTTTCCAATGTGCTTGAAGTGAATCATCCTTAGCACCAGTCATAACAAATAATGACAGTAAAATACGACAAACACAATTACTGAGACAAAATAAATTAGGGATAATCTAGTGTTGTGCAAGCACGATTTCTCACCCTCCATACGTCGTTTCGCCGATCTGACCTTTAAAGATGAAGACTTGAATGTTGCAAACCTGTTGTCCAAAAATCAGCCCGATCCAACAGTTAACGAATGCGCAATCAATGTTTTTGTGAGACTGGTTTAACAAAATCGGAAATAGGATTACTCTTCTCTTTTCTCTTTTGGTGGTTGCCTTTCCTATCAAAATAGTATCTCTCTTCTTTATAGTAGATCACAAAATCAACCAAAGCTCTTTGATATCATGTTAACAATGAAAAGAGGAAGAAGAGAGACAACGCTCTACGGTTTCATAACATAAAATGGACCAAACTTGAGTTAATAGGGTTACAATAAATATATATACAAAAAATATCTAAAATACCCTTAATACTAATATATAATAATATTATCTAACATATCTAATATATGGATCTAATAATATTAAGATAACGAAGATGTTAAATATAAAGATGAGATGTTTATGCATTTATAACTATACCATCGATACTAACAATTAATGTAAAAAATATATTATTTTGAAAACTTAAATTCTTAAATAATACTTGAAATCCATACTTGAAATAGGGAAAAGAGATAAGAAAGGGGAGAGGAGAGACATTTTAGGTAGACTGAATAAGATTTTATTTTAGTTGGAGATGGTTCCATTTAATTTCATTTTAGTTTTTAAAAAACAGGTTGATTTTTAATTTTTATGGATTGGTTTAATTTAAAAAATGTTTGGTTTGATTCTAAATTTTAATTCAGTGTTTGATTTTTTTAACACCCTACTAAAATCGATGGTCTATATAATTGCAACTGATTTGGCATTCTTAGTGTGGCTGTTAACAACTTGCAAAATGCTAGAGAAAGCTATAATACATAATGAACCTTTTGTTGAGGCATGTGGCTCAACAATTGAAGTAGCTGTATCAAACTTCAATGCAAATGATATTATTCACTTGCGAATTTTAGGACTTTTGAGTGATCGTGCTGAAAACACGTTTACTATTGTAAAACTACTTCGTGATTATAGATAGTGACTTTTCAGTGGTTGTCGCTAAATCGAAGAGAAAGAAAAAGCAAATTTAATGTCACAAAAATGATTATAATATGCATTTCAGGCTAATTAATAATTAGTTTTGCCATTTTTACTGTCAGAAATTTGGATTATTATTTCTTTCCTCCTGAATTTAGTTTTGCCCCCAACTATTAATATATATTATAGCTTATCAAAAAAAGAAAAAAGCGTTTGATTGGTTTTCAAAATCTGTATTTTAGTTTTTAAAAATAATAAACTAGATAGCTAGGTCTAACTAAGTCTTAGTTTTTAAAAATTATTTTATAAATTTGACTTAAAAAACTGTTTTAAAAAATAAAATTAAAGAAAAAAATTTGCTTGAGAGAGTTATTTATAAAAATTGATTTAGAGATGAGAAAAACAGAAAACTTATTTAATAATATAATATTATAAAATAATTTTTGACTAGAGAATTAAAAAAGTTGAAAAATGAAAAATAAAATATTATTTATCTATTTTTCTTTTAAAAAATATAATATTAAAAATAATATTACAAAATAGTTTTTAAAAGTAAATAATTCAAATAATTTTTTTAATTTTTAAATATAAAAAAAGAAAAATAGAGTTCTTGAAACAAGTCCTTAGTTTGGCAGGGCTTTTTAGATTCAATTGTTTTCAAAATTTGTTTTAGTTTTCTGTATTTAAAAAGGAAATAATAAATGATAATAAATAATAATATTGATTTTATTTTTATCAAAATACTTTTTTTCCATAAGAACAATGAGCATATTATTAGTGATTTTGAAAAATAATAATATAAAAGAATAATATTTAAATGATTATTAATACAATACAGTTTTTTGAGACGTGTTTGAGTGTTATTTTGTACATAAGCTAAGTTTGTTATTTTAGTGTAAGAAGAGTTTAAATTTTGATTTGTGTTAAAGGTATTTTACTTTAGACAGTAAATTTTTTTATAAGCTTAAAAAATTGTTTATTTTAAAACATAAATTTTTTTACGAACCATATTCTAAAAACCATTTTACCAAACAGTTTGCAAACAAGTTCAAATTTTCTTACTTTAAATCAATTTTTAAAAATAGAATTACCAAATAGATTTTTTTTATTGTCTTTTAAAATTTAGTTTTTGAAAATTGATTTGTAGAACAGTTTTTTTAAAAAGAAAGTAAAAGTCAATCAAACAAAAATATATTATTTAGAATACTCTGAAAAGTATAATTTTTTTGTTTTTCCTTTTCTGTAAATGAACCACGATCACGATATTTTTTTAATGTTATCTATTAATTATAATAAGTTTAATACATTTCAATTAAAAATTGTATTGTTTCTTTTATAAATACAAAAATTTCCAAATATTTAAAGTGTTTTCCTTGAAGGCTTGTTTGATTGTGTTTTACTTTTTAATTTTTGAAAATTATTTTATAAATAAATTTTAGAAAACTACTTTTAAAAAGAAAATTTTAAAAAAATCTGTTTGATAACTCTAGTTTTTAAAACAGTTTTTGACTATAGAGTTAAAAAAAGTGAAAAATGAAAAGTAAAATATTATTTATCTGTTTTGTTTATTTAGTTTTTTTTTCTAAAATATAATATTAAAAATAATTTTACGAAACAGTTTTTAGAAACAAGTGATCAAAACAAGTTTTTAGTTTTTAAATTTTCAAAAACTAAAATAAAATTTTTGAGATGTAAATAAAAAAATGAAAGCTTTATGAATTTCCAACAAAATTCTTATATGTGATAAATAATGACGTTGAAACTTCTATTTTTCTGGGTTATTTCTAGTGATTTGATATCATAATATCATTGACACCCAATAACCAATATATGTTTAATATTGTCATTTTCTATAATAAATATTTTTTTTAATAATTTAGGACTTATTTGATTGTGTTTTACTTTTTAGTTTTTTAAAAATTATTTTATAAATAAATTTTAGAAAACTATTTTTAAAAAGAAAATTTGTTTGCCAACTCCAATTTTTAAAATAATTTTTGATTAGAGATTTAAAAAAACTGAAAAAAAAAAAGTAAAACACCATTTATCTGTTTTGTTTTTTTAGTTTTAAAAAGTATAATATTAAAAATAATTTTACAAAACAAATTTTAGAAACAAGTAATCCAAACAAATTCTTTAGTTTTTAAATTTTAAAATACAAAAATAGAGTTTTTGAGATGTAAATCAAACAAGCCCGCATAATAATTATGATTTTTGATTTTGTTTCTTTATTTTACTTTTCTATTTACTCTCTTTGTCTTAAATTATAAATTTTTTGATAGTAAGTATTTCCTTGATAACTTATACTTTTTACTTTTAATGTTTCTTTATTGTACTTTTTATTTATTCTCTTTGTCCTTAATTATAAATATTTATTGAAAAGAAAATTATCCCTAAATGTCATTTTTCTTTCAAATTATTAATTTTGTTTATTGTTTTTCTCAAACATACTTCTTATTAATATTATGAATATATTATATTTTTGCATATTAAAAATCAAGTTGAATACATTTATTTATAAATTGTATTTTTGAAAAAATATTTATGAAAAAAACAAAATGTACTCGTAAAAAGGGACAAAGAATACTAAAAAAAATAAATTTTTATAAAGAAATTCGAAGTTAATGAAAAGTATACAACATAAAAAATAACCATTTCACAAATTAAAAGCTATTGTAGTAAAATTGCTAGTAAATGAGGTTTGCGTGCAGGTTGTCCAGTGGTGTTTTCCATGGCTTTGATAGTGGCTGTCTTGGAGATTTTTTTAAATTCATTGGTAGTTGTAATGCATATATTATTGAGCTTTACACTATGTTTGTTTCAGAGGAAAAACGGTTGAGAAAGTTGAGGGAAATAATTATTTTCCTTTGTTTGAAATAAATAAAAATGACAAAGGAAAGAAAGAAACAGATGCTCCACATAAATATTCTTTCCACCTATAAGTGAGCTGAGAGTGGTAAGTACTCAGTTCTTAGAACAAAAAGACTATGCAGCCTATGTTTTATTACATATTTTTATAAATGTGTATAATTATAAGGGTGTTTATTTCATTTACTAAATATATATTTTTCTTTTTTTTTTTATCAATTTCACTCCTATCAAACAATTAGAAAATCTTTCACTTTTTACGTATTTACAATCCTTTAACATTCTTTTCTTTTAATTTCTTTCTTTTCACTTTCTTTTATAATTCAAACACATAATTAAAGAGAGTGTACGAAAAGTTTGATGTTGTCATATCGACTAACTCTTGAGTCTTGGCATCGATAAAAAATTCTTTTTATTTTTCAAAACTTAATTACTAATGTTTTGAATTATAAAATTTAAATTATACAATAAAAATATCATAATTTCTAAAAGATATACATCAAAAGTTTTAGTAAGGAAAGAAATAGAGAAAAAAGTTTTTGTAATAAAAGAAATAGAAAAAAGGAAAATGAAAAGACTTTTAAACCTCTTGCAGCTAAGGATGACAATTAGATCCAACGCGTATATGTAACAAAATCATAATTAGTACGATGAAAACCCACATAATAAGTATGGACACGGGGACAAGTAATTACCCGCAAAATTAAGCGGGTATATAGGTGCAGGTACTATAGTATCCACTTTGTCTCGTATCCGCACTACAATATTTATAATGAAAGATAAACGTTCATAAACTTTTTAAGAATTTGATTATGATGAATATGTAAATAATTGTGACTTTATAATTAATTGTTATGTCTTATTAATTGTGACTTTATAATTATACTTGCAACTTCCTATCAATTGTTTTTACATATCTCGAATAATATTATCGTAGGACTTGCAACTTAATAAAGTATTATTATAGATATTTGAACATGTATTGTAACGAGTGTTCATTTGAAATATTTTGAGTTAGAAAATATTTTGATTTATAATATTTTATGATTGAATTTAAGATATTTGAATAATTTTAAAATTTAATCACAACAATATCATTTATTTATCGACCTTTTTAGTTAAACCGTAAATAATAGGTATGAGTATAAACACTTAAGTACCTAGAGGATAAATGTACATATATTAAAGTTGATATCTAATAAAATATGTGTATAAGTATTTTTTTAAATTACGAATTGCAATTAAATTGAATTGATTAGTTAAGATTTGTTATTATTAGCGTAAAGAAAACTTTTGTATTAATGTTTTAACTAATATTGATTGTAATAGTAGACTCTTGTCAATCTACTCCTACTCAAATTAGGTATTCGTAATAATAGAATTAAAAAAAAATGTTCTCCATACGATTGTTTTGTATTTTTCTTTTTCGAGCTTAGACCTTATTGGATTCCAAAAGAAAAATTAAAAGTTATAAAATAGTTAACAATAATAACACACTTGAATTAATTTAAATTTATAATTGAATCAAATTTATTAGTTAAATTTAAATGAAGAAAAAAAAATACTAGCATAATAATTAATAATTAATTATTAACTTTATTCTTTATAATATGTATAAAAAACAAAAGCAATGAATATATTCGGATAACGTAAGCAATATTAAGAATTTTATTTTATTTTATTGTATCTGGTGACGCTATTGCATCATTGACTCATTTGTATCATGTATAATTACAATTGAAAGAAGTATTTGATTTCTTAAAAGATTTTAAATAATAAAATATTATTTTGGTGTCTATCATGTGAGTGTGAGCTACGTAGAATTAGTCAAATTTACAGCAACATGGCAATAAAGTAATTTTTTGTTGGAAGAGATATCTTCATTTAATTTATGATATACTTTCAATAAAATTACTTTTAATTGAAAGAATTAAGATAAAGTAAAAATAAAAAGTCAAATTTACATAGTACATATTTTATGAACTTTAAAGGTAGAGAGATTAATATCGAAACAATCTAAATTAAGTCGTAAATTAATCTAAAAAAATTAAAAAGTGTACAAAATCAAATATTAAAAGATATTTTTAGATGTTATTTAGTAAAAGCTATGCAAAATTATGTTATTAATTTTTTTTTAAAACTTAAATCAAACTAAATCATAAAATTTTAAATTAAATATGCTACTAGTCTTAATAAAAGTTCAATATTTTAATTTTAGGGCACACTACAAGAAAACATTTGTATACCTACGGAAAATTAGCCACGGATCAGAATCCGTGGGAAAATTAGTTGTTACCCACGGAAAAACCGTGTGTATTGTTGTATAAAATAATTTTCTTTTTTTTAATTAGTTACCACGGTAATTCCGTGGGTAAAATTAAAAATATCTGTGGGTAATGAAAAAAAAATACAATCCTAACTTAAATTTTGTCAAAAATTTTCGTATTATTTTTCCTACGGCTTATCCGTAGGTAATGTCTATTTTTTATAAAAAATTTCTGTTTAATTTTTTAAAAAAGGTCCCCAACAGAAACTAAATTAATTTTATCAAGTTAACATAGGCTGCCTTCCAGAACCCAGAAATTTCTCAATACCCAGAAATTTCTCATACCCAGAAATTGTACAAGGTAAACCCAGAAATCGTATGAGCCCTAACCCCTTCTTCTTGTCCGAATCGCCTTCTTCCCTCCCTTCTTCTTGTCTGAATCTCCCTTCTTCTTGTCTGAATCGTATGAGAGCCCTTCTTCCCTCCCTTCTTCTTGTCCGAATCGTATGAGCCCTAAGCTCATCCGCATCCCAAAGCCCGTCTCGTTCCTCCGCATCCCAAAGCCCGTCTCGTTCCTCTGCATCCCAAGTTCGAGCTGCTTTGCTTCGCTCCTTCTTCTTGTCCGAACCCTCCGCATCCCTGCTTCGCTCCGCCGTGATGATTGCTATCTCTTAAGGTAAGTTATCTTCCTTTAATATCTTTTCATTTTCTGAAATCAATTTTTACTGAAATCGAGTCTTACTGAAAAAGCCCCAATTTGTATTGAAAGACAACTATCCAAAAAAGTGCACCAGTGAGTCAGTGTGTTTTATCGACTGAATAGAGCTTTGTTTTTACAGTTGTACAGTACCGTAACATTGCGCCAGGGAGAGAAAAAGCACTATAACAACAAGGTTGATGTGTATAGCTTTGGGATTGTTTTGTGGGAGCTACTAACAAATCGCATGCCTTTTGAAGGAATGTCTAATTTACAAGCTGCTTATGCTGCTGCCTTCAAGGTATTCAATCCGAAATTACCAAGTGTTTGTTTATTCATCAATCAGCCTGTTTACTTTCCATGTTTCCGGTTTTCATTTTCACTTGAAGTAATGATGGAGAATGAATTTTAAATTCTAGGGATCAATTTTTAGTCTCAGTTAACAAAATTGAAGATTTAATGAGTAATTAGTTGAATGCAATCTAATAACAATAGCAATAATTAAAAGAAAAGTGGGGTTTGTGAGAAGATGACCTGTAAATAGTGGGGTCTTGGATGAGATTAGGGTCATAAGACCTCAAAGGCGGTTTCGTCATCTCATGGATAAGTTGTTCAGGCAGGTTGGGCAGTGCTGCCCGGAGTTTAGGCACAGTGTCAGATTTGAGCTGAGCTTGTCTTCTTAGAAGCTGAGCAACATAGGCAAATTAATGATCGTTATCAAATGTTTAACTTTCATTTACTTTTAAATAATTAATGATCTAATAAACATACACAAGTTTTGTGTTAAAAATATGTTGGTTCTGTTATGATTCTGTTTATTTACAGTTCGCAGGCTCTGTTGTTCTGCATTGCATTTATGCATTATGCTTTTTCCATTGTTTTTACTTGTCGGAGAAAAATCTAAGTCATACATTGTTTAGAGATAGATAGAGCCTAATTATTTATAAAATATGCACAATTTTTTACCTTATAAGTTGGTTAGTTTTATAGAAATGAGTTAGATATTTAATTGTTGTCTTTGCAATCTTCAATCTTCAACTTATAATTCTATTTTTTTGAACTAAGGTATACTCAAAATCTAAGGCTATCCTTGAAAATTTATTCTTTTTTCTCCTGTTTCATCCCTCTGTACTCCCCTACTTCAAGAGTAATATGATGGTTGTATATCTTATAATTTTTGTTTGCGTGACTTTATGATACTCTGCTTGTCTTTGAAGAGCCCTATCAATTGTAATTGACTTGGTTAATTAATATCTGTACTCTGCTTGTCTTGTTAATGATCGAAATTTAGAAATATTGTATTGAAAGTTGTATCATTTAACTGTTGCATTTTTATTGTTTATTTACATCTTGATATTAGGTATTGTGTTCAGTTTCATTGTTTATTTACATGTAGTTGTTATGTGAGTTAACTGTTGAATCTGAGAACTGATGGTGAGTCTGAGAGAACTTGGTTGCTGTTCATGTTCAATTAGGATAGTTAGGTATTGTGTTCATGTTTAACTGTTGATTTCTAGCATGTGTTAGTTCTTGTTCCATCTGATTAAGCCTAATCCTGCTTGATTCAAGTTGCTGAATATATGCCTGGAAAAATAGAATAGAATGAATGGACATATATATATAACTCATAAATAAAGATACCTATGAAAAATGCTTGATTCTGGCTGCCTCTCTATTCTGGCTGCCTCTCTATGAAAAATGCTTGATTCTGATATTTAGGAATATGGCAGATTTTATTACCGGAAAAAGGGAAGCAACTGAATTTGTGTGTGTGTATACATAGGCTATTTTGGGAAAGCAGATACTTAACTTGGATGAGCTTTGTGGAGTTGCTTGTATTCTGTTTGTTTCGATTCAGATTCTTCTTTATGCATTCCTACCTCTATTTGTATTTTTTATACATATTCCTTTCTTCTATTTTGCTTAGGGTGTTTTGGACATCACAACAACAGAGGTAGCAGACTACATAGTTGGAGGCGTAATGGCTTGTGACAGTTCTCGCTTTGATGTTATAATAGAGAAGAAAATCCCCCTGGTCCTGAGTGTGGGAGCATTAGACATGGTTAACTTTGGAGCAAAAGATACCATACCACAGAATTTCCAGCAGAGAAATATATACGAACACAATAATCAGGTGACTAGGTGATGACTACACTACATGACTAAGGTGTTCTGTTTTGCTTTTGCTTGAAAACTACTCATATCTGCCATGATTACTATATCACTTTTATTACCCATATTGATCATATATTTCCCTCTATCCCACAACTTTGACCAAAGCAAGATTTATCAGTGATGTTATATTGGACTACTCAAAATGCATTTTATAATTCACTGGAATTAAAAATGTTTGACTTGTTGAAATGGCTGATTTTGTCGTGCTAATCTAATAAATCAGTTGATTCTCTTTCCAGGTTTCACTCATGCGAACAACAGTGGATGAGAACAGAAAATTTGCTGATTTCATAGCAAATAAACTGAACAGTTCATCTTCTAAGATTTGTGTTTGCCTTCCAGAAAAAGGTATATCTGCTTTAGATGCACCAGGTAATCCTTTTTATGATCCAGAGGCAACTGATACTCTTCTCCACGAATTACAAAGGCTTATTCAGACTGATGATAATCGACAGGTATTTGTGAACTGTAAAGTTTCAATTTTGCTTGGGTTTTATTTTACTTGTTGCTAGGAAGACATTTTAAGGTCAAAAGTTTTGTACTGTGCAGGTAAAGGTGTATCCCCATCATATTAATGACCTTGAATTTGCAAATGCACTAGTTGATGCTTTTTTAGTGGTTAATGAGCAAACTGGTAAAGATTCTACTCATCCACCAGTAGCCATTCCTGAGTCTGTTGAACACTTCCATGAGGATTCTGTTTCAAATACATCAAGCTTTGGGACCATTGTCTATACACCTAGAGAATTCCCAGATGCAAAACCAGGTTCTCATTTCATTTAGATTTGCATTATGCTTTACTTATTCAAAATATTTTGTTAATGACAATTCTACATGTGAATAAATACTGATTTTCTAGTGATTTGGCAGTTCAAATAATATGCATATTCTTTTTCCAGGTCTCCAACAATGGCTACCACTTTGCAATAAATAGTTGTTTTTTCCTCATTATTCATGTTAATTTTTCTGTGAAATTTAATTAGTGTCGGGATGTTCGCCAGAAAAAATATCTACTCAATGCCAATAGCTTCTTTCTGTGTTAAATTTGGAAAAATAATTCGAAAACCAAGTAGGTTACATTACCCACGGACAATTCATGGATAAAATTATCAATATTAAATATAAAATATTAGACTTGTCACGGATGATCCGTGGGTAATGTAACCTACGACTTTTCTGTCGATAACTATCTACTATTTTATCTACGGCAAATCTATGAGTAACGTTACCCACGGAGACTCAGTGGGTCATATTACCCACGGACAATCCCTAGGTAAGTGTGTCCCATAGCTTGTCCGTCGGTAAATATTTTCCTACGAGCGATTTAGCTACGAACTCGTGTCCGTGGGTATTCCGTAGGTAATTTTACGTTACCTACGGATAGTCCGTGGGTAAAGATAAAATTTGCCGTAGGTAATAACAGTTTTTCTTGTAGTGGCATATCTAATTTATACAAAATTATTACAAATGTGATTTTAGTCTCTATTGTTAAATCAAAATAAATTTTTCAATAATTTTTTCCAAGCATATTTACAATGAGATAAAAAAATTGCTCTATAAAAGTTATATTTATATTTTTACAAGGACTAAAATAAAAATATTAAAATTTCATAGTGACTAAAAATAAATTTAAACATAAACTTTTTTATTTTTTATTTGTATATTGCAATTATATATTATTTATTGATTTTAAATTATTTCCTAATAACACCTTTTTTAGGGGTTCCTAATAATACTTTGTAGTTTTATTTAATCTATTTTTTATTTATTTAATATATTTATAACATAATAGGTCATTGTTACTTTGCAATTTAAATTTTAGTGTATTAAAATTAATATTTTATATCAAACCTACTACATTAGCATATTTTTATATATAATATTAATATATATTTTTAAAATTGTAATTTTCATATATAAAAATTGATTCAAATTAAATCATCTGTAAATGAGAGATAAATGAGATATTTTATAAATAAAGAAAGTAAACAATGAAATCTCTCATTGGAGTAAAATTTGATGTAGCTAAATATCACTAAAAGGGGGGTTGAATAGGGATTTTGCTGTTTAAAAATCATTTTCACGTGTTTTAAAAACTATCCTCTTGCAGAGGATGGCAAGCCCGAGGATGGGTTTTTCAAAACCTTCAGATTAGAAACGAGTTAAAGAGTGAAGGAGAAATATAAGATTGACACACACTGTTTTTATACTGGTTCACCCAAAGATGGTTACTTCCAGTCCTCACACCCTTGTGAGATTTCACTAATGTTCAAAACAGATCAACCTCTGACCGAGGATGATTACAACTTGTATATTTTCAAGCTTCACCAAGCTTACAATCAGATTTCAAATATTTCCAAATGTACCTCACATGGAAATTACAATGTGATAAGAGAGTGATTGATTCTAAATACTTTCTCAAAAGATTAACAAATATCTAATGTAGGATTTGTAGAAAGTATGAAGATATAATGGATGTTGCTTCTTGAAAGCTTTAAGATCTTTGATCTTTTTTAATGCAATGTGTTGTGTGTTGATGAAGATCAGCTTGCTGCAATTTATAGAGGTCTTGTGATGTTCATTTCATAAGCCAAGCCTTTTATGACCGTTGGAAAATTCATTTGAGAAATGCCAAGGTTTTTCTTCATATTTACGAAAATGTCATTCAACTCATTTGAAAATATGCATTCCATGTTCAAGTACGAGGTACTGTTTTCTTGGCACTTGGGTGTTGAGACAAACTCTCTATTTTAAAGTTTTGATGAAAATAAACAAAGGTTAATTAAGAATGTTAATTATGATTCTAAATGTTATGTTAATTTAACTTGTGTTCTTGAGTGGTTTTAATTAAGAGCAGAATCAAGCAAATACAAAGAAAAGACAACAACAAGATCATTCTGCATCATAAACAGAGAATGATCTTCAGCTTCACCGAATTATCTATCACAGCATGTTGTTCAAAGTTTATCTACATCGTTAACAAAGAATCTGTCCTGGAAATGTGTTCATATCTAATCAGTACATGGAAAGGAACAAGTAGGATTCATCCAAACTCAAAAAGGCTAGTTGATCACAAAGATCAAAGGGTTCAAAGATGGACAAAAGTCATGACGGCTTAAGAACTCCAAAATTCAAATGTCAAGAAAACTTGATCAAACTGGGTATATGACAAGACAAGAACAAAGGAAATACAGAACATTCAAAACAGGAACTCCAGAATGATTATTGAAGCTCAAGAACGTTCAAACTGATAAAACCAAGAACGTTAATCATTCTCCGTTTTCTGCACATCAACAGCAGCCTTGCATCCTCTCTGTTTCAGTCTGCAATTCGATTCAAATCTTCTCCAACCTCCTCTAGCTACACTCAAGACTCAAGACAGATAATGTACCATCCAAGATCAATGAAGAAATGTCAAAGAAAGGACAGAAATGCTTTCAATGCTAAAACATCAAAAGTCAAAAAGCTGTTTTCAAAGCAACATTATTTTTATTCTAAAAATAATGTTTTAGTCAAAAAAGCATGGCCTCTC
>NC_021167.2:9238465-9265581 GCF_000331145.2 Cicer arietinum | reverse complement strand
TGCAAATTCGCGAAACAGCCACTGCTGCTCATTCATATATCAGCTGCGAAATTGTCATTAGATACTCTGTAAAGAATCTATTCTCAAACAAGAGTTGAGCAATATCAGATTCTGTCAAATTCAATCATTTGTAAAAACTCAAACTATAAGAGTTTCTTTATAGTTTGTTTAAGATTGCTTCCTATCAAGGTTAGATAGGTGTTGTGATTGCTTTCTGGGTGGAAAGTAATTAAGAAAGAAATAGATCAAGGTTGATTTATTCTAGGTGTTGTAAGATTAAGAAGGTTCTTCATTTTAAACACTTAGTGGAAAATCTCACAGTGTGAGGACTGGACGTAACCCACGTTGGGTGAACCAGGATAAATCTTTGTGTGGTATTCTCTTTCCTTTCTCCTTCTTTATTATACTGCATTAATCATTTAAGATAAAATAGAAACTGATTTTCTGCTAATTTAAGAACGTTCTCTGTTTTATAACATAAACCAAGAACGTTCTCCGTTTTCTGTTTCGTAACCAAGATCATTCTTGAGTTATTTTCTGAAGTTTTAACAGGAATTTTTAAAAGGCATATTTACAATTCAAACCCCCATTTCTTGTAAATCGACATTGTTACTTCATTGGGGACACGTGATGTCATTTTCTTTTTCCTTTCTTTAATGTTTGAATATTGTGTGGAGTCATTTTCATTCTCTTTCTTCAATGCCTTCATAAAGCTTCACATGTGAGCTTTTTCTCTTTCCTCCATTTAATGTCTTGTAAGAACATGTGATGTCCCTTTCATTCCTTTCTTCAAGGCTTCACGTGAAGACCTTCTTTCTTCTTTCCTTGCCTTAAGACATGTGATCAATTTATTTAAGACTTGTTTGTTGTTGCCTTTTTGAAGATTGACTTTATAATCTTATTAAAACACATAATGGTACATGTAGCCTTTTGCCTATGACATGATGAGTTGCTTTCATAAAGTCTTGGGATGCTTTTCAAGATGTTGACTATAGGCACATGCTAAGATCATCATTCCTCGTACCTTTCTCTTGCATTCTTGCTACTTTTCTTCAAAGGTCTTTCTTTAACCATTTTTTAATAGTATTTTGCCTTTATTGAATGAATCAAACAATTCATTCTTTAATACTATTCAGTCTTTGTTGAATGAATTCAAATAATTCATTCTTTAATACTATTATGCCTTTGTTTAATGAATTCAAAATCAGCGAAGATGCAGAACTGCATTTTCACCAGCTCGCGAGGCCATCCTCGGCATTTTCATACTTAGCATTTAACTCAGTATTTTCTTCTTTTTCCTTAATGAATGATAACCTGTTTTCTTATATAAATACACTCAAAAGCACAGATTAATCATTAAACACAATCATAATCTTTTAATTAATTTTATTATCATTAAAACTAATTTAGAGAGATTTTGTCTCAACAAAATTGACTAGGCATCCAAAATTTGAGTTGACCCCTTATTATAAAGTGGGTTTCTTTAAATTTTATCATTAGTCCACCCAACAATTAGAGATGTTTTTATAGACACGGAGGAATCAAAGAGTAAATAGTCGGTGCTTTTAGTCTAAAAGTTTATAAAATTAAAAATTTGGGTAGTGAAAATGAAAAAAAAAATTTATATAAAAAAAAAAAATCATTTTCTAAATAGTCTTAGAATGGAAACACGACATATCCAAAAAAGTGAGATAATTTGATTTATAAAATTTAAAGTAAATTATATTAATTAATTCTTAAAAATAATAGAATATAATAATAAAAAAAGAAGCATTGACGATATACACATGGCCAGCAAATATGTCGACAACATATTATAAAAACAAAATGTCGGCAACACTCTCAATATAACAACATTAAATACGTGGATTACAATTTACAATGAAGTCGGGACCAATTTAATTAAAAATCATAAGTAAGTTTTATGATGAAGGTTTCTTAAATAAAACATAACAATATATATTTATAAAGGAAAAAACTTAAATGTATTTTTCTTAATATAAAACACACATTTTATAACTCTAACAAATTAATTTTATCTAAAAAGTTTGAAAAATAATTTTGAATTTTTTAGATTTTATTTTATCTAAAATTTTGAATATAAAAACTCTAATTTAGGTTGACCCTTAGGAGTTGAGTCAGCAGGATTAGAACTCAACCATCACATCACAACACAACCCTCATAAATATACCATAAAGTAGCTCCCACTTCCTGGTAGTAATGTTGATAACGTCATCTTATATAAAAAAATTGATATGATAGTTTTTTCTTAATAAATACTACATAGAAAGAAGCTGATCATTGAATTACAATAAGAGAGTTTGAAATGGCAAAAGAAGGTGAAGTAGTAGAGCATCCTCATAAGGCTT
This sequence comes from Cicer arietinum, assembly GCF_000331145.2. NCBI lineage: Eukaryota > Viridiplantae > Streptophyta > Magnoliopsida > Fabales > Fabaceae > Cicer > Cicer arietinum. The sequence continues at coordinate 9,263,211 of NC_021167.2, read as the reverse complement.
TTGGATGGGCAGCTAGAGATTCTTCTGGTTTTCTTTCCCCTTTCAATTTCTCTAGAAGGTTCACTTCAATGATTTAATGCATATTTCTAATTTATTATTTTTTCCATATTGTTTAATAATTAGTTTAATTTTTCTTTTTGTTTTTCAAACAATGAATTGGATAGGATGTTGTTGGCTACTAATTAAATGAATTGTTCTTAAAAAAAAACATTTAGGGAAACAGGTGAAAAAGATGTAGCATTCAAGGTGTTGTATTGTGGGATATGCCACTCTGACGTCCACATGGCAAAGAATGAATGGGGCAATTCCGTCTATCCACTAGTTCCTGGGTATGCTTTTAATTCCTTCTCAATAATACTTTTATTTCTAAATATAATTTCCAATATATGATTTTGGAAACTAATTTAAACTACCTATGTAGACATTCTTCAAAATTTAAAGATTTGATCGGACTCGGCCTGGTTATTTTAATTTGAATTTTTAATATGATATTTAAAGTAATAATATAAAACAAATTTAATATTCATAATTTTACACCACTAAATATAATTTTATTAAATTATTTTAAAAATTTGGGTAGTGAAAATGAAAAAGAAAAAAATGATTAAATTAAACCATAAAAAAAATTATTAAAAAATTGAGGAGACAAGTAAGAGAAAATCAAAGAGATCTATTATATTTTGTTTATTTCTACAATTTTGTAAGATAATTATTAAATTTTTTTAATATAATAATGGTAATTATTATTGTTTCTTATATGATAAAACTAAAAACTTAATTAATATTACACCACGTCTTATCAAAACTAGCTAACACTGTTCTGCTACATCGGAAGTTGTGCGAAACACTATGCTAAAACTAAAACTAACAATAAAACACATACACTATTATTACGACCAACAACTTCCAACTTTTGCATTTCTTTATTTTAGTCACTTTATTTTAGTACCTGAGCATCTGCCAAATGTCTTATAAATTTAAGTGTACTATATTATAAATTAAGTTTGTCTCTGCATCGGTGTTTTGCATGTGTTAGACCGACTATTCAAAGAAATGTTTATAAAATTCTTTTATGTGGCTTTGACACTCCTTGGACACGTATCAAGATATTTGACACTAAAACTTTTGATCCCTAAAACTTTAAAAACATATTTGAATTAATAAAAATAATAATTAAAAATTATTCTTAAAACAATTTTTAAAATAATAAATTTTGAAATCAGTTTTTAAAAAATAATAAGTAAAATTATTTATATCATTAATTATTTTTTAAATAATATTTATAACAAAAATATTTTTAAATAAATATCTATAAGATTTATAAAATATCTCGATTTTACGAAATAGAAAAATTAAAATTAAAAAAATTAAAAATAGAGAAATCAAAATTACAAATCAATAAAAATAGAGAGATTAAAATTGTGAAATTAAAAATAGAGAGATCAAAATTACGAATCAGTTAAACTAGGAAGATCGAAATTGTGAAATTAAAAATAAAAAAAATTAAATTACAAATCAGTTAAAATAAAAAGTCAAAAATTATAGAATTAAAAATAAACAGACCAAGATTATGAATCAAATAAAATAAAAAGATTAAAACTTTATTAGCGCCAAAATTATAATATTTTATTTAACTATTCAATAGTGAATTAAATTGCTCAATTTAGATATTTTATAAATAATATTTATATTTTATTTAATTATGACAAATAAATAATTATATATATTAGCGTCATATGTGATAAAGTTGTGCTTCAACAGATAGCAAGGCTCACTTCACCCAAAATGAAAAATAACATTTTTAAATTAGTTTAAATTTGTTAAGTATATTTTTAAATAAAGAGGAGAATATTGGAAAACCTGATCCAACTTTTGTAACAGGCTCAACCACTAATTTTGACGGTTTTTGAATTATCCAGTTTACCGATTTTTTCCTGCTTAATTGCTATTCAGTTTCAGGATTGATTTACAAGTCTAGTCCCCGTAATCCAATTTTAATAACCTTTCGTTTTTGTCTTTAAATATAAACCTTATACGATATAATAATTGCTGATTTAATAATACAGGCATGAACTTGTGGGTGTAGTAACAGAGGTAGGAAGCAAAGTAGAAAAGTTTAAAGTTGGAGACAAAGTAGGTGTAGGCTACATAATTGATTCTTGTGGGTCCTGTCAAAATTGTTCTGAAAATCTTGAGAATTATTGTCCCAAACATACAGTCACTTGTGGATCCAAGTATCGTGATGGTTCCATCACATATGGAGGTTACTCTGATTCAATGGTTGCAGATCAACATTTTGTGATTCGAATACCTCATAACTTACCACTTGAAGCTGCTGCTCCACTCCTCTGTGCTGGAATCACTGTTTATAGTCCTCTTAGACATTTTGGACTCGACAAACCTGGTTTGCATATTGGTGTTGTTGGTCTTGGTGGACTTGGTCACATGGCTGTCAAGTTTGCCAAAGCTTTTGGTGCTTATGTCACTGTCATTAGTACTTCTCCAGACAAAGAAAAGGAAGCTATACAACACTTAGGAGCTGATTCATTTCTCATAAGTCGTGACCCAAATCAAATGCAGGTACAAAACTGTTGGAATTCAATTATGAGTGGTTAGTCCCACATTAACTAGGAATGGAGGCTACATTAGATATATAAGAAGAATGACTCATAATTCTAATGCCTTAAGGTTTTGGGTTGAGATGTGGTGTCTAAGTTTTTTATGAATCCTTGTTTAGCCCGTCGGGTTCCCCCGGACTCCCCAACAAAAACTAAGATATTTTTCATTTAAAAAATTGCATTTACTAATATTATTGAATTTCTATCTTGTAGGCTGCAGTAGATACTTTGGATGGTATTATTGACACAGTTTCAGCGAGTCATCCTCTGTTACCGCTTATTAGTTTATTGAAATCTCAAGGAAAGCTTGTAATGGTTGGCGCAGTAGCAAAGCCTCTAGAGCTTCCTATATTTTCTTTACTTACTGGTAAGCATACGAATATATTTCATAGGTTGGAACAATGTAGACTTTGATGCTCACTTGTATTAATTTCAAATTATTGTTAGGGAGGAAGATAGTTGCTGGAAGTTTAATTGGAGGGATAAAGGAAACTCAAGAAATGATTGATTTTGCAGCAGAACATAATGTAATGCCTGAGATTGAGGTTGTTCCTATTGATTATGTCAACACAGCAATGGACCGTCTTGTTAAAGCTGATGTCAAATATCGATTCGTCATTGATATTGGAAACTCGCTGAAACCGAGCTTATAAACTTTTCTAGGTATTCTTTCTACAGTGCAATATATGAGTATAAGAAAATTTGATGTATTTCACTAAAATTTAAGATAAAACTTATCAACTTTTTAAATACACTTAATTATATTTCATTTCAGAAAAATATATTTCATACAATGCTTCCTGGAGAACAAGTAAAAGATTTCTATCTTTATTACTTCAAAATTGTTGTGATGTAATATTCTAAAGTAGAAATAATAAGTTTCATGTGTATTGAAAAAGTTATTCATTCTATTGGAGTTGTACTACTAATCTTTTATAGAGTGTCTTCTGTTAGATTATTTATATAAATGTCAATTTCACAAGGAGATTAGTTATTAACGTCGATCAATATATTATAAGATAAAAATATTTTATAGTTAAAAATGCTTTTAAAAAAGAAGTTTCAAAGGCTAAAAGGTCTTTAAAAATTTTATGGATTAAGCTGGGTCTATAAATCTAATTTTTAAATTTTTCTTTTGATTTTTTTAAAAAGATATATGATAATTTTTTTTATTAAGAAATAAATTTTTTTTGTCAAAATTTTCTAATAAAAAGGTTTTGATTTTTGTCAATAAAAAATAATTTATAATTTTTTATTTGAGAAAAAGAAATTTTTTTCACGACTTCTCGAGAAAAAATAATTTATTTATTTTTTTCAATTTTCTCCAAAAAATAGATTTAGATTTTTATTAAAAAAAGAAATTTTAAAAAATTTTCAAGTCAAAAATATCAATTAACAAAACATTGATCCAATAAATTCTCTCACTTAGGCCACAGACAAAAATGAAATAATGGATTAGAATTTAAAGAATCATTTTAATTGAGGACTTAATAATAAGGAACTTTAGAGATTTTTTATGAAGTGATTTAGATTATAAAGTTTAATTGATGACTCTAGATTTAATCATAATATTTGTAATAAAATTTCTTTCTATTGAAAATTCAATGCCCCTAGGTACTTGATTTTTAAAAAAACATTTATTGATTTTTTTATACTCATTTAACATTTATCTTTTATTAGTAAATGTATTTAATATTTCAAACTTTTTTATGAGAGATATATTTATAAAAATATTCAAATAATAATAATAATAAAGAATTTTATTGGTATTGATTTTTGTATTTCTCTTCTTATAATTGGAACTAAAGGGATTTTAGATTAAAAAAAGAAGTGTTAACATATGACTACTCTCTTCATTTATTTTCAGTATTTTTCATTTGTATTTATTTTAAACGAGACGCATGTTATAAGAGAGAGAGTAATAATAATAGTGGTCCATCTATGAAACTTTGTTTGGTCCACCATAGATAGGGACCCTTAATTTTACAGTAATGTGTGATTAATAGCTCTCCAAAATCTGCGTGAGATTCCCCAACCTATAGGTAAGTTTCCAAACAGAATAAAAGCATCGATTAAATAAGGCATGTTTGGTGTAGAGTGAAAAAGGGAAATGTTGATAAATGCTTTAAAAATATATTTTATGAATTTAATGTAAAAACAAATCTTGAAAATTGTTACTTTGATATTTTGAAATTGTAAAAATTTATATTTTTCATTCAAAAGTTTTTTATTTTTTTTTTATTTTTGGTTTTCTTAATAAGTACCATATGACATTTGTTAAGAAATTCAAATTTAAAAATTTTGCACGAAAAAGCACAAATATTTTAAATATTCAAGAATTCGAAAAAACAATTTTCAAATTCAATATTTCTATTTTTTTTTTAATGAGTGTCATAAATGTACTTCTTCCGATTGTTTGGATTGCATATATTAAATATGTGATCAACTACATTTTTTAATATATATAATATAATTTTATTTTATTTATAATTTATTTTAGACAAAGTATATATGTTTAGTTATTTTAGTGTTTTTATTTTAGTTAGATTAATAATACTTGCCATAAAATTATGTTTAATATATTATATGTATAAATTATATATATATCAATATATTTTTATTAAAATATTAATTAATATGTATTATATTATTATATCGGAGTTGTAAGTGGGAAAATTAAAGGGTGGAAAAAAAAGGAACACAATAATTGTAATGATTTATTAAATAGTATAAATGCAATAGTTTCTACTGGTATAAATTAGTTTAGATTAAACACTCTAATTGAGTGACAAATATCCCACTTACCCTAAAACAAACCTATAGATAGATATTTTGTTTTTCAAATTTACCCTTAAGGCCTGTTTTGTTAGATGGAATGCATGAGAATTGAGAAGGAATGAGAGTTATTGCCCATGACATTCAATTTAAATATTTAAAATATTATGTTGCATTTAAAGAGAGAGTGGAAAATTACACATTTATACTAATAATATATTGCTGAATATTTTCTATTTAAATTTCTTTCATTTAATATTGTAATCATTACGAACCCTTTATTTAGTCAAATAAAATCAAATTGATTTCCATCAATAAAAGATTAAATATCTATATCAATTAATTTAAAAGATATGTGTTTAATAATTCTGATAATTGTTCTTGACTATTAAATATTATAATATATAATTACTTTATTCCAAATTCAATATTGTATCTCAGCACACGGTCGATTTACGGCCGATCTAAAGATGAGATCACTAAATCAACCACTTAAATCTTTATAAAAAATAAATCTTTTATTTAATCAAAAGGCCTAACAAAACAAACATTACCTAATAAAAAAGTCTCAAATTTTAATATTAATCTTTTCTAAATTTAATATTAAAGTCTCAAAACAAACATTACCTAATATTAATCTTTTTTAAATTTAATTACAACAGTCTCATATAGAGTGAAAACATAACCATAAATTAATTTTCTAGTGTCCATGTTTCCAGCATAAGCCGAGTCCACATATCCTTTGATTGATTCCTTGTCATGATGAGTCTTTTTGAATTTTAAACTTGTTGTTAGTGAGCCATTTAAGTACCTCATAATCCACTTGAGTGTTGACCAATGCAATGCTCCTAGATCAGTCATAAATCTACTGACAACATTCACAGCATAAGCCAAATTTGGCCTGCTAGAGATCATTCCATACATTATGATGCCAACTCCACTAGCATAAGGAATGATACTCATTCTTTGTCTTTCCTCATCAGTCTTAGGTGAGTCTTGCATAAACAATTTGTAATTATGTCCCAAATGAGGAGTAACTTGTCTTGTCTCATGCATTATGTATGTAGTGACAACTTTCTTCAAGTAGGTAGCTTGAGAAAGAAATAGTTCCCTCCCATTCTGTTTCTTTTTATATTCCATTCTTAAGATCCTCTTTGTCTGTCCATGTTCTTTCATCTCAAGCTCATTTCTAAGATCAACTATGAGCCTTTTAATCTGATCTTTACTTAAGCTTGCAAGAAGAATATCATCCACATAGAGTAATAGGTAAGTTGGAGAACATTCTTGACTTTCCTGAAAAACTGGAGAATGTTTTTGAGTTGGAGAATGTTCTTGACTTTCCTCTTTCAAAATGTAAACGCAGTTGTTAAAATTATATCTTTGGAAACCAGTTCTTATCATTAAATCATCAAACTTCATGTACCATTGTCTAGGACTTTGCTTTAGGCTATACAATGACTTTTTAAGAAGACAAACCTTGTTAATACTTTTAGCAAATTCTTCAGATTGCTACATATAAATGGTTTCTTTCAGATCACCATTTAGAAATGTTGTTTTGACATCCAACTGCTCTAATTCCAAGTCTTGTAGTTGAGTTACAATTGAAAGCATAATTTTGATTGAACAATATTTTACAACAGGTGCAAATACTTCATTGAAATCAATTCCTACAAGCTGAGAAAATCCCTTTGCAACTCATCTTGCTTTGAACCTTATCTTATCTTTACCTTGATTGTTTTCCTTTCTCTTGAACACCCATTTTGATCATATTACCCTTTGACACTTAGAAATATCAACAAAAATCCATGTTTGATACATTTCTAATGATCACATCTCTTCATTCATAGCTGTCATCCAAGCTTCTTTGTCTTCACTATTAATGGCTTCCATGTAGTTGTTTGGTTCATCTCTTTGAAGATCTTCAGCAACACTTAAAGCATAACAAATTAAATCTGCTTCACCATATCTGATTAGAGGCTTGATAATCATTCTTTCTTTATCCCTTACCAAGTTGTAATTGACCAAATCTGGTTCTGTTGCAACATTATCATCAAGTGATGTATCAGTTATGTCTTTGTGATTAATCTCTTGATCTTCAGGTGGCTCCACCTCAATCTAAACACTCTCATCATTGTTGTTTGAAGCACTGTTAAATGGAGAATGTTCTTCGTTTTTGCATCACTGAAATGGAGAATATTCTCCTTTTCTGCATAACTAAAAAATAGAATGCTCTTTGGTAATCATGGGCATTCTTGTTTCATCAAACACTACATCTATTGATATGATGCATTTAGGCACACCTTGGTCAATTCTCCACAACTTGTAACCTTTTATTCCTGTAAGATATCCAATGAAAACACATTTGATTGCTCTAGGATCCTATTTTACTTGCCTTGTTTGAGCAAATGCTAAGGAACCAAATACCTTCCGATTTGAGTAGTCAGTTAGTTTGTCATTCCACATCTCAATTGGTGTCTTAAATCCAACAGCTGATGAATGGCATCTATTGTTTAAATACATTGTTGTAACTGCAACTTCTACCCATAATGTTTGAGGCAGCCCTACACTCAAGACCATACAACTGACCATTTCTAAGATTGTTTTGTTCATCCTTTCAGCAATGCCATTTTGTTAAGGGGTTCTTGCAACTGTTCTATATCTTTGAATTTCTAAGTCCCTGCAATACTTATTAAACTGCTCTAAAAGATACTCCAGGTTGTCAGTTCTTAAATATTTCAGCTTAGATTCCTTTTGATTTCCAATTTGCATATGCCATTCTTTAAATTTCATAAAAGTGTATTTTTTATTTTTATTTTAATGACATAGATCTATACTTTCCTAGAATAATCATCAATGATGGTTAAGAAATAAGAACAACCAGCATGAGTCTTTGTCCTTGAAGGACCCCATAAATCAGAATGAGTATATTCAAAAGGTCTAGAGGTGTTGTGTTGGCCAACACCAAAACTGCCCCTCTTAGATTTTCCTAAAATACAATGATCACAAAATTTCAAAATTTCAATTTTGTCACCATTAAGCAAATTATGTTTTGATAACTCAATTAAGCCTCTTTCACTTACATGTCCTAACCTCATATGCCATATTCTAGTAGATGAATGCAAATTAGAGCTAGCAACTAAAGCTTGTGCAATTATAGTAGAACCTTCTAAAATATACAAGTCATTTCTTTTAATGCCTTTAACAATGATATCATCTTTATTAACAATAGTCATAATACCATTCTTTTTGTATGTTGAATATCCTAGTATGTCAAACATGCCAACATAAATTAATTTTTTTTTTTTAATTCAGGTATGTACGTTACATCATTCAGCTTTACCTCCTTGCCATTGAACATTCTAAATCTGATTGTTCCTTTGTCTTGGACTTTACATGATTTGTTGTTGCCAAGTAGAACGACTCCACCATCATGAAGATCTACTGATTCAAAATAATATTTTCTTAGAAACATGTGGAAAATACAACCTAAGTCTAATACCCAGTTCTTTTTACCTTTAGAATTTGAAATCATCAATGTCTCTGCAGATTCATAACCCACATCAACAAGTGTAGCATTTCCTGAATCTTGAGAGTTTCTTGATTCATTTCTTTCAGGACAATCTTTCCTAAAATGTCCCTTCTTATGACAATGGAAGCATTTATACTTCCCTTCAGATTTTGATTTTGAATTGGACCTATGTTTATTTCCATTTGACCATTTCTTGTAAGTTCTTCCTCTGGTCACATTCAGACTCTTAGCATGATTATCATTCTTGATCTCAAGTCTTTTATAGCTTTCCTTTGTCCGAATGGAGACATGCACTTATTCAAGAGTAATTGTTTGTTCTCTTCCAAACATGATAGCATCCTTGAAATGTTCATATGAACTTGGTAGGGCTCTAAGCAAGATCAAAGCTTTGTCTTCATCTTATAACTTGACTTCTAAATTCTCTAAATCATTAAGGATCTTGTTAAAACCAACAAATTGGACTATGACAGATTTCTCTTCATCCATTTTAAAAGAGAATAATTGTTATTTCAAGAAGAGCCTATTTGAAACTAATTTAGTCATGTAGAGAGATTCAAGTTTAAGCCATAAGGCTGCTGTTGTTGGTTCCCTTGCAACTTCCCTCAAAGCTTTGTCTCCAAGACACAAAATGATAGTGCTCTTTACTTTTTCAATCAGTTCTTCCTTTTCTCGTGCAGACATTGTTGCTGGAAGAGTTGATTCACCCATTAATGCATTCACCAAGCCTTGTTGTACTAGAACAACGTGTATTTTTATTTTCCATAGACTAAAATCATTTGATCCATTGAATTTTTCAATGTCATATTTTGTGGTTCCAACAATTTTTGCTCTCTTCTCACAGACGACGCCAATTCTTAAAATAATATTGAGATATGCAATAATAATTAACCAACATAATAGAAGAATAAACAATTGCAAAGAAAAAAAAACGGAGAACGCTCTTGGTTTTCTACTGAAAACGGAGAATGTTCTTGAACAGAGCGGAAAACCAGAAAATGGAGACTGTTTATTGTTCTAATTTTTTCTGCAGTTTTGACAACCAGTTTTTAATTAATGTAAACGTAAATCAAAGAGAGATACGAGAAGAATAACACCCAAATTTACGTGTTTAGTCTCAATTGATGAGACATACGTCACGAGCAAGCAAACAAGATTAATTCACTATTGTTAGTTGAACTTTACAAGATTAAGGTCTTCTCAAGGTTGATCTCCTAGTATCTATCACTGTTTATGAACCAACAATACTAGCCTTTTTACTCAATCTTTCTTTTCTCCTTTGATCTTTATTCTCTGAATTTCTTTGAATCTCGAATTACATATGTCCCTCTTTCTCAATCAACAATTATCACTTGCAACAACACATTACAACATCTACAATGCATTTACTGCTATAGTATTTAAAGATAAACTTTTTAACTAACTATAACTAACATTGTCTTAACTAAATTCAGTTATAACTAACTAACTAACTCTAAGTTGTTACTGATTTGAGACACACTTCAATAAAATCTACACATGTATTTAAAACGACTTTGTCTCAACAGTAAGTGTTGCCCATTTAATTTATTTTTCTATATTATATACTCAAAATTTAATATTATATGTCATGTAAGTTTTTAGGAACTAAAAATATGCTCCACTTTATCATTGGTTTTTGAGTTTTATTTTAACCAACGATTTATGGGCTCTTTTATTTTATTCTCCTCACACGATACTTTTGACTATTATTATTTTTTAGTAGGTTACTTTTGACTATTATATTTTTATGTTATAGTAATTTAAACCTACAACAAGATAAAAACGCAACAATAGAGAGGAGATAAAAAAGATGTCTAAATATAAGATTTTTAATCTTCTCTTTTTGATGATAATATATTTTTATTTATATGATGTGTAATATAAAATTACTTATTTTTATAGAGAAAATAAAGGATATGTAAAATGGACTTAGAGCCCTATACTTTTTGCTCCAATAACATGTTGTAGATAGTTAAATTTAATTATTTCTATTAAATAAATATTATAATGATAACTTATTCGGATTATTAAGGTGGCTCTTTGCATTCTCATGTAAAGGAATATTAATAATTTTCTCTTTTTAGTCTTTTATTATTGATATTTTTGAGTTTGACTTTATTTTAAACTATATTCATTTAAATAAATTGATATTTACTTTTTACATATATTGGTTATATCTTTAATTGATTTCATGCAAGTGTTTTTATGTAGTACAACCAACTTGTTTTTTACTCAACTAAATTTTCATTACTACTACTACTACTACTACTATTATTATTATTATTATTATTATTATTATTATTATTATTATTATTATTATTATTATTATTATATTATTATTATTACATTAGTTTTATAAACATTCATTTATATACACAATAATAATTAACACAAATATTAAAAAGTAGCTAAGCTTAACTACATTATTACTATTATTATCATTATTATTATTATTAAATAGAATAAAGAGAATTTTTAGCCAGAGGAACAGTCATATACCTAAGAATTTGTTTATCATTAACTACATGTTTTTACAGACAAGCTTAATTACAATAGATACCTACGGAGGTAAAGTATCACTACTCTACTCTACAATTGAGTTTAAAAATAGAAAATTCAATTCCTAAATTTTGAGTGTGCATTTCAAATCGATGTCATTTGATTTTTTTTAAGATATCGTGTTAGTTTGATTTTCTATTTTTTTTACGGTGTTTTCTTATTTAGATTAATAAATTAAATTCAATTAATAACTAAGTCGACTAATTACTAAGTAGACAAAGTCGTAGATTCGAAGATATGAGTATTTGAGTCACTTTGATCAAATTATTTGTAGTTATTATGTCGTTTTATACTATTAACTTAGATAATTTTAAATTTGTATTTTTATATGATATACTCTATCATTTGAATATATCAATAATGTTTTCTTTTTATAAAAAAAATGGTTTGTCCACTATAATTTATTAAATCCTTCCAACTCTTTTTTGGCTGTAGGATTCTTTTAGTCTCGTGTCTCTTTTCTTTCTAATACCATTAAAAATCCTAAAAATATATTTGGATGGAATAATTGAAAAATTTATATAAATAAAAATTCTAGTCAATTTAAATGCCTCAATTGATTTTTTTTTAAATTTTATTGTTTGAATAAATGAATTATTCTTTTAAAATTGAGCTATTTTTATAACTTTCAAAATTTATGGAGCCAAAACTGAAATTTTAAAAAAGTTGAGGGTTTATTATGCAAATTTTTAAAGATCAATTTGTAAAATTTGAAATTTTTAAGAATTAATTTGCAAAATTAAAAATATAGGGACTATATGCAAATTTTAAAACATATAATGTCAAAATTATAAATTTAAAATAATTATTGAGACAACTTCATGATCAATATTTTATAAAATAAAGAAAAAAACTTAAAATTATATTTTAAGTGATATTTGAAATTCTCACTTCAAATGATCAAAATCCACATGTAAACGTGATATCAATAAGTAAATTGTACATTGCATCGATTTGTTATTTGTAAATAATAATAATATTGATAAAATCTGAAATCTCCTCAACTAGTTGCACACAAGATGTTATCATATCTTAAAATGAGCACATTATTAATAAATAAAGAAAACAAAACATTAATTGTGATATTCATTTGAAAATATCTCCAACTACATAAAGTATAGTTCTGCAATTTCTTTTATTTTTGACAAATGGGAATGTGGGGCAAAATTTAAGAACTTGGTTTTAGAGTGTTTCCAATGTCAATCACAAATCGATATTTAACATCGGCTTTGAGTAGTCGTTCCATTGCTGTGTTAACATAATCCATAGGAATGATTTCAACATCAGGTTTTACATTGTGCTTAGCTGCAAAATCAATCATCTCTTGAGTTTCCTTCAGTCCTCCAATTGCACTTCCAGCTACCAATTTTCTCCCTACGCTCAATTAATGTTAGCATTAAAATTGTTTCTAATAAATAATTGATTAAAAATTAAAATCAGATACATCAACTTTTCAGATATAAATTCGTTTACCTAAAATTAAAGGAAAAGCGGAGATCTCGAGAGGCTTGGTTGGTACACCGAGCATTACAAGTTTTCCATGAGACTTTAGTAATCCAAGTAGAGGTAAGAGGGAATGATCCCCTGAAACTGTATCAAGAATACCATCCAATGTGTTCATTGCAGCCTATATAATTATTGACATAGTTAATTAATTAATTAATGGTGATAGCAAAATATATTTAATTTAGAATTTGAATGATGTATTGAATTTATACCTGCATCTTATCTTGGTCACGGCTTACGAGAAATGAATCAGCACCTAGGTGTTCCAAGGCTTCTTTCTCTTTGTTGGGAGAAGTACTAATGACAGTGACATAAGCACCAAAAGCTTTGGCAAACTTGACAGCCAAATGACCAAGTCCACCAAGACCAACAATACCAATATGCAAACCAGGTTTGTCGAGTCCAAAATATTTAAGAGGACTATAAACAGTGATACCAGCACAGAGGAGTGGAGCAGCAGATTCAAGTGGTAAACCATCAGAAATGTGAACAATAAAGTGCTCATCAACAACAATTGAGTCAGAATAGCCTCCATATGTTATGCTTCCATCACTATGCTTGCCACCAGATGTGGGTGTATAGGGTTTAGGGCAATAATTTTCAAGATTGTCACTACAATTTTGACATGATCGACATGAATCAACCATGAAGCCCACACCCACTTTCTCTCCAATTTTGAACTTTTCTACTTTGCTTCCCACTTTTGTCACTATTCCAACTATCTCATGCCTGTTTTTTTGTGTAAGTCACAATTAAATTAAAATACTGGAAAATATTATTTTTGTTTAATTACAATTTTGATCTCCTATTTTAATTGAATCACGAAAATAGTTTATCAATTTTATTTCGTCTTAATTTTGGTCTTAAATAGAATTTTAGTCCAAAACTTGATGAAGTGCCATTTTTTGTGTGATTATTTAAGCCACACTATGGTTAAAGATCTGTGTGCAACAATTGTACCTAAGATCTATGCTTATAAATTGTGTGGTGTGGCTTAAAAAAATGACACTTCATCAAATTTTGAATCAAAATTGTGTTTGAGACCAAAACTTAAAAGAAATAAAATGGAGAGACTATTTTTGTAATTCAATTAAAATAGATAAATTAAAATTACAATTAAACCTATTATTTTTAACTAAAATAGGCAGAAAAAATAGAAATTTAAAATATTTATACCCGGGTACTAGTGGATAGGTGGATATGCCCCAATCATTTTTGGCCATGTGGAGATCAGAGTGACATATGCCACAATACAAAACTTTGATCGCTACATCTTTTTCACTTGTTTCCCTGAAAGTTTTGACACACAAATGTGTTCTTTAGCTTCAAAATCAAATATTCAATTAGAGAAGAGTTCTTTTATTGTAACAAATCCAATATCGTATTTTTATGACTTACACATTCTGGTTCCTAGAAAAAACTAACTCTAATATTAATTCAAAGTACGGACAAGAAGTAAATTTAGTCTAATTATAATTGTCCAGTTATTTTATTTTATTTTTTTAATTTTGGTTTCTGTACTTTCAAAAATATTGATTTTTTTTTGTTTTATTTTAGAATTCTTTTATTTTAGAATTCTTTTATTTTATTTAAAAAAAAATAAATTTTATCATAATTGATTCACACGTATCAAGTTATCGACATTTACCAGTTGAATAATAACTTAAGAACTAATGTGACAAATCATTTTAGTTATGTATATAAAATAGTTTGGAATTTAAAATAAATAAATAATTTTAATGTTTTTACTTTAAAATTTCTGAAAGAAAACATTTGGTTAAATTACATTTTTCGTTTATTTTAAATAAAATAAAAAATCACAAGAAATTCTTTACATTTCTTTTTTTTAAAAAAGTTAAGAATCTGTTGTAAACTTTTTTATTTCTTTTTCAAAAAATTTAATACAAAAAACAAAAGTAACTTTAAAAAAATATGGGTTTGAATTTCTTTTAAAAAATTTTGAAACAAAAAGTAACTTTTTAAAAAATTTGATTTTTTTAATTTTTAAAGTAAAACAATAATTTAATTATTTTTAAAAATTATTAAAATAATACTATTTAATTTAAAAATAAATTTAACTTATCATCATATTAAAATAATTACCATGTCATCAAATTGAAAAAGATTAAAATAACAAAAAATTATTAAAATTATTTTATATGAACACTTTTGAAAATTAGATACTAAAATAACAAAAAAATAAATAGAGATTCTTCCGAATATGATAAACCTAAAGAACAAAAACTACATTTAAGTCTATAAAAGTACACAAATCACAATGTGACCGAAATAATATACAAAAACACATTACAATTGTAGAAATATCGAAATTTCTTATTCGACTACTACTATTGCATCCAATTTTTTGCATGGATCATGTTGTAGCGAACAAGATAAATATGCAGAATAACAAATTTATAGTTTTAAAAAAATGAATTAATTAAAAAATGTAAAGAATGTAGAGGTGAATGAATGAACCTTCTAGAGAAGTTGAAAGGAGAAAGAACACCAGAAGTGTCTCTAGCTGCCCAACCAAAGGCCTTATTGGGATGCTCCAATTCATGTTGTGTTGCCATTTCAATTCTTGTTTCAATTTTTTATTTGTGTGTGTGGAAGGGATACGTTAGAGTGAAGAGCTATTTATAAATGCATATACAAGGGGATGCATTGACGTATATGATTACGTAATTTTTTTTTTCACATTAAAATAGTTAAGATTTTAAATATTTGTTTATTCCAAATGAAGAACTCATCATTATGAGAATCATACAGTAAAAAGATTTTATTCCAAATGAGTGTCACTTTCCATTCCTATTTCTATTAAATGTAATATTAATTAGTTTTTTTTAATTATATCACCTAGTTTATATTATACGCATCACTTTTAAGTATGTATTCTCTGTTTTGCATTAAAATATGATATATTAATTTTTTTAAATAATGTTTTTCTTTGATTTGATATATGTGTGAAATAAAGTAAAGTAACCTTCTTAGTGGGACATCAAAGTGTAAGAGTTGAATCTTGCATAAGAAACAAAATAACAAATAACCGGTCATTTAACATCTTATTTTTTTTTCTATCTTTATTTTTATCAAAATACCAACATATCACGTCATTTTATTTATTTGTATCAAATTTATTTATTTATATCAAATCACTAATATATCACGTCACTTTATCTATTTCTATCTCTCGCAAAAGGTATAATATTTTTTACTTAAAAATACTTCTCTCGTTTCATAATGAATGTCATTTTAATAAAAAAAATTGTCTCAATTTCATTCACAATTTTCAAAATAATTTTAATTATTATTTTTCTATAGTACCCTTCAATAATTACTATATACACAACTTCTAAAATATTATTATATTTTACATTGATAATAACGAAAAACTCAAAAATAGTTAAAATGAATAGTTTGGTAAAATATATTCTATCTTTCTTTTAATTATTACATTTCTTAATATTTGTGCAAAATTATTGAATGACACTCATTGTAAGACATATATAGGCATAGCAACGGAGCGGGGCAGAGACGAGGGCGAGTTTTGCCTCATCCGCCTCCGTATCCGACTAATCGGAGAAAACAAATTTAGATACCATCCTCACATGCAATGGAGTTCGAATTTCTCCGCCCACACCAACACTCATTCATATATATATATAAAAAATTTAAAATTACTTGTCGAATGCATCGTGGATATTACCATCTCCAAACCATTTTAATAATAGAAATATTTGATTTGTTTTGTCCTCCTTTTGTCCACCAAAAATTAAATACTTGATTTGACTTAACCTTGCTAAGTTTTTAAAGAGGATAAATGCTTCGATTGGCTAAGGTATGTTTCAATAAATTATGCGATTGGAATCTCTTATCTAAGTTAAAAAAAAAAAAGTTTTCAATAAATTTATAGTCTACGTAATTCATGTTTATTTATTTTAACATTTATTTTTCTAAAATAATGTGTATATAGAAAAAGGCAATATATAATTGATTTTGTGTTATCAAACTTTGTTTTTAAAGAAATGAATGAATCGCTATACTTTAATCTGTTATAAGTGTATGAAAATAATAATATTCATTGTCAGTATAAAATTATTTTATATTAACAATCAATAATATTTTATCATGACTATATTAAATAAAATAATTATTTTTAATTTTAAAATTATATAATATAATAAGATAGATTAAATGATTATAATTAAATGCATTATCATTAAACTCTAAATGTATTTAAATTTAGATTTTATACATTCAAAAATCAAGGTCATATTATACACTTCGGGGCCGTATTTTAAATAAAATTAAATTGTATACATATTGTACTTTTATTTGTTCATTATTAATTGTTTAAATAATTTTACATTAAAATACATTATCTTTTATGAAATAAATATACAATATTTAATAATAGTAATAATAATAATATGAATTTATGATGACAATAGTAGTGACGATCGACAATGATCTAAGCAGTGATGTATTATGGACATTCGTCCAAATTGATTGAAAAAGTCAGCCATCACACCCATATAAGTAGCAAGCATGGCTAAGACACTGCCACATACACTCTTCTTATAACTTGTCGGTATTGAATTTTCCATAACATCAACATTTTTTTATCTTTCATTGCAATTGAAATGGCTTTACAACCAGAGGCTGAGCATCCCAAAAAGGCTTTCGGATGGGCAGCTAGAGATTCATCTGGTGTCCTCTCTCCTTTCAAGTTCTCCAGAAGGTCACACATCATTATTTCTTCATTCACTCTATTCATATTTTTCATTTTATCTATAAAGTTCAACACATCAAACATTGTAACAAATAAAATATGCATTTTACTATAAAACATTGGCAATGCATGTAAAATTGCCCACATAGTTTTTTGTTTTGTTTGTTTATTTTTCTTGTACCAATTAAGGTTGTTTAGATTGGTATGCTGATTTATGAAGACATAAGATATCAAATGCTGATTATTTTGTACTATATTAAAATGCATGATTTATTTATTCAGGGAAACAGGGGAGAAAGATGTGACATTCAAAGTACTATATTGTGGTATATGTCATTCGGATCTGCACATGCTGAAGAACGAATGGGGAAGTTCTATTTACCCTATAGTTCCGGGGTAAAAATTCTATTGAACCGACTCAACCCAATCCATGTTGTACTAGATAATAAAATAAAGTAACTTATTTTTGTTTCTTTGTGTATTGTGTAAAGGCATGAAATTGCTGGTGAAGTGACAGAGGTAGGAAGCAAGGTGAAAAAGTTCAAAGTTGGAGATAAGGTAGGTGTGGGGTGCTTGGTTGGATCATGTGACTCATGTCAAAGTTGTAGCGATGATCTTGAGAATTACTGCTCAAAGATGATTCTTACATATAGTGCCAAGAATGTTGATGGAACAGTCACATATGGAGGCTACTCTGACACAATGGTTGCAGATGAACACTTTGTCATCCTTATTCCAGATGGTTTACCACTTGATGTTGCTGCTCCTCTCCTTTGTGCTGGAATCACAGTGTATAGCCCTTTGAAGTATTTTGGACTTGACAAGCCTGGTTTAAATTTGGGTGTGGTTGGTCTTGGTGGCTTAGGTCATATGGCTGTTAAGTTTGCCAAAGCTTTTGGTGCCAATGTAACTGTCATAAGTACTTCTCCTAACAAAAAGAAGGAAGCTATTGAACACTTAGGAGCTGACTCTTTTGTGGTTAGTCGCGAACAAGACCAAATGCAGGTGCGTACTAATCATAATCATATGCTATTTAGTGACTGATTTCGAGACTGAAATATTTTGGTCAATGACCAATTTAAAAATCGGTCTCTAAATGAGTTTCTGACAAATTTAAAGGTGGTTTAATTTTAGAAAAGTTGCTAAATCGTGATAGTCAGTTTAGTGGTAAGAGTTTGACATTGAAATCTTAAGAGACTTCAAACCATGTATTGAACAATTCTAAGATAATCATTAATTATAAAGTTGGAATTAATGTTGTTGATTATGTTATAGGCTGTAATGGGCAGCTTTGATGGTATCATTGACACCGTTTCAGCAATGCATCCTCTGTTGCCTTTGATTGGTCTATTGAAGAATCATGGTAAACTTGTTATGGTCGGTGCTCCAGAGAAGCCTTTGGAGCTTCCAGTATTTCCTTTAATTGGAGGTAAGCTTATAACACAAAAATGCCATACTTTGTTGGTCAACATGTGCATCCTATAGGAGAATGATTTGAAAGATTAAAATATAATTATGAAGGTTGTTAATATTCCATATTAATTGTTGTTAGGGAGGAAGATAATTGGTGGTAGTTGCATTGGAGGATTAAAGGAGACACAAGAAATGATTGATTTTGCTGCTAAACATGATGTGAAACCTGATATTGAGGTTGTTCCGGTAGATTATATAAATACTGCAATGGAGCGTTTACTCAAAGGAGATGTGAAATATCGATTTGTTATTGACATTGGAAACACGCTGAAACCAAGCTCTTGAAAATGAAATTGGATCCTTTATAGTTGTTTCTGATTCTAAGAATAATTTTTGTAGTTCAATCTTCACTTATTAAACACTTAAAGAAATACTATATATGTGTTGTTTCTTCACTCTTTACATCCATCATTAGTATTAAAAAGTTGGACCAATAATTGATAATAGCATAAGGAAATAGAAGCACAAAATTGAAAGCAATGATTTTATTATTGAATTTTAATAAAGATAGGCATACAACACAACTAACTAAGTCATTTGTATTATGTAACATACAAGCTTTAATGCTTAAACTCTAGGACTTTCTAAACGAATATAATCATACATAACTCCTTGGAAAAAGGATTCACATCTTGTTTGCCTTAGAAATATTGTATTAATTCCTCTTACCATACGAGAACTAGGTAATGGTATGCTATAAAATAACTGCAATCCATGGATTCCATGTCTTGCTATTGCATTGTCATCGCCTATTCGATGTGTTGTGAAGTGGGGAGGATAAGCACTCATGTCATTCAATGAAACCTGATCACACATCATTCAAAATTCATATTATCATTATTCAGAATAGATCAAATTACATAAATCTATATTAAACAATTTGGCTTAAACTAAGAGGACATATGAATTATATTTAAAATATAAAAAAAATAATTTAAAGGACAAAAAATAATAATGACCTTATTTCGAGAATTAAAAAAATATAATTTAAGAGTCTAGATATTTTATTGTGTAAACTAAATTTGGCTAACAAAAAGGATGAACGTGAAAGAAATAACACTTATATTAATTACATCATTTAAAGATAAATTAAATTAATGTAAATAATCTATTAGAGTGTAATTAGAAAAAGAAGGGTTGTAATTAGTGTACCTGCACTTCAGCATAAGTGGCACTTGCAATTGCCAGTTGTAGTGTGTAGTTACCCCTCACTACATTACTTTTAAGATCAAATACAATCTTCCATGTGGTTGCTTCGAGTTTATTATTTGTTAACCTGAATAAATTATGAAATTTAATTACATTAAAATGCCACCAAAAATTGAACAATTATAACAAATTAACAAAACTAATTTACCTTGGAACATGAGCATAAAACCAATCTCTTCTATAATTATCAACACCAACCCTGTAAACGAGATCATTTTTTGGATATAAATCGGTGTAACGTTGCCATATCCCATATTGCCTAAACCTGTAATAGAAAAAATATTTTGTCTAAGTGAAAAATGAACATTAACATTAATAATAAAAGTTAGCATTAATTATTGAATAAGGAATAATCACTAACCTGTCTTCGAAGTCGTTGACGTATAATTTGTTTGTGAGGTTAGCATAAGCATCTGGTACATAAAATTCATGAGCTGATCGATCTGGAATGCCAATCGCCCATAGAGTAGGGCCATTTCTTGGAGGATAATATACTAGTGAATTCAATTTGATGATGCCTCCTACATGTATATATATATATACATTATTATAATATACTAGTGAGTTCAATCGTTGAAAATTTATTTCTATAATTTACCTGGTCTAATGGTGACTAAATATTTATATTTGTAATCTCCAATGTAGCCAGGAACCCAGGCAAACAAGTTGTATCTCCCAGGTACAATGTTTTTTATAACAAAGAATCCATGTTGGTCACTTCTAGTCCAGAATTGATAGCCCTGTAAATTAGCATATAATTAAAATCATATTTAGCTGCATATAGATATAAATATTGCTTCAAAGTTTAAGAAACTAAATTTCTTTGGATTCAACTTCAAATGTACCTTGCTTTCACTTTGCCATGATCCTGCTTCTCCAGGGCTTGCTAGACCAATGTAAGCATTATTAGCAGGAGATACTTTCCCCCTAATGAATGTGGTACAGCAAGAACAGATCAAAAACAAATCCAAATCCAAATCCAAATGAACATTATCTTTAGAGTGACCGATTGATTTTATAAATGATTTATAATGAAACACATTAATCAATGTATTCGTAAAAAGATTATTCACTCTATATTATCTAAAAAATTATTGACTTTAGAGAAGTTAAATTCGTTAATATATACCAGTCGTTGACTTGGAAAGACCCTAGTACTGTTCCCCGTTCATTAGCTGGAACAAAAGCCTTTGATTG
Organism: Cicer arietinum; assembly: GCF_000331145.2. Taxonomy (NCBI): domain Eukaryota; kingdom Viridiplantae; phylum Streptophyta; class Magnoliopsida; order Fabales; family Fabaceae; genus Cicer; species Cicer arietinum. The sequence continues at coordinate 9,241,592 of NC_021167.2, read as the reverse complement.
AACGAAATTATAAGGCCAACTTTTGAGTTCATTGGATAACTGATTAACCAAACAAGAAAAATAAATCATGTATAATTAGGTACTAGGAAAGAGATATAAATAAAATATAAGAGATTGTAAGAGAATAATATTCACCCTTTGCTTGGCATCTGACCATAGAGATGTGAAGTGAGCTTTACTTGAGGCAGAGTTCATGTAAACAAAAATAGGCCCAAAAACCTTTTTATAAGCCTCTCCATTTTGGAATACCATTTCTGTTTCTTTGCCACCATAGTGGGTACTCACAAACATCTACAGATAAATAAAATAAAATAATTAAGCAAAAGGGGAAATAAAAAATACTTTAATTCTTGTCAAAAAAATAGAAAACACTTTAATTGTAGCAAAGGTAAATAATTTTCTAATTGAAATATATAGATATTAATTCTTTATTACTCATGAATTGGTGGGCTTTTGTTGAACTTACGGATAGACAAGTTGGCCCAACATGAGATGTGAGGTCTTGCTTAATAGGCCCACCATTGCGGAATTCATTACTAGGTGTTATGATCCAGAAACCCACGGGCTTTTCAGAATCTGCAGTAATCCATCCATTAATATTGTTGTATTGGTTCTCACTTGAGTATTGATATTTGTCATCCACCTGAGCCCAACACAAACCATTCACACATTTAATAACTGGATTTTTCAAACTAAAATAAAAAAAAAAAAAAAAAAAAAGTTAGAATATATAAGCTATGCTCTAATTATTTTTTTTACCAGTGGTAAATACCATTTGAAACTTAGATACATTACTGTACCCCAATTTAAAAACTGGATTTTTAAAAAAAAAAAAAAAAAAAAAAAAAAAAAAAGTTAGAATATATAAGCTATGCTCTAATTATTTTTTTTACCAGTGGTAAATACCATTTGAAACTTAGATACATTACTGTAGTTCTCGGATTCAAATTCATGATATTTATTCGGTGTAACAATATTAATATTTGTTAATTGAATTAAACATATATAAGTAATTATTTTTTTACACTAATGGTATATAATCTATATAGTATTAATAAATATAAATAAAATCATATTAGAAACAACATGCATACTATATAAACAATCAAATACTTCATGTAAACAAGAGATCAAGTACAGAAAAAGAAAGTTACCTCTCCCCTAAATTCTGGTTCAGATGGATGAGTTAAGAGAACAGCTTCTTTATATGCTAAGGGTCGACCTCCTGCTCTATCTTGTGGCGATGGCATTCTTCTTTGTCTAGTATCTGAGATGGCCATATAGTTGAATCTGCATACATCATTGATTCTTTAATTAAACATGTTTTTGTAACAAAATTAAGAGACCGTCTACTTTATGAAAATATTTGTTATTTTAATTTCTAAAATTTTGTGTTAATTTTACTCAATAATATACATTTCATGAAGTTAAATCAATGAATATTGTTCGAATAGTTACTTACTGTTTTTCCTGAAGTTTATAAACAATCCTTATTTGATCAATTGTTACAGCAGGGAATCCTTCTAATCGTTCCATTATCACGTAAGAATAAAATCCTGAATCGCCTCTTCGTACTATATACCTATAGAATTAAATTTATTCAAAAATAATAATAATAATGAATGTAAATCATCAAAATAAGATACATGTTGTCCATGATTAATTTTCACAAAGTGTGACAAAATAATTTAAACTAAGAATTCACCTTTGGTCTATGTTTAGAGGAACTTGTGAGTGAGCTACTCTAGAATTCCATGTCGTTACAAATGAAACCTCAATTTCATTCATCGTTTGTGATACGATTGAGAAAGTTGTCCCTTGGACTCTGCATTAGTATTATAAATTAGTATATTGAATTTGTTATCAATAAAATAATATATAAATTAGGAGAGGATAAAAAATTAAATTAAGTAATTATACCTTTCAAAGCTGCCAAAAACAACGTCCAAGTACCTATAAATAATATGAAAGTCTAATTATGTCAATAGATCTAATTTTTATGCCATATGCATTACTGAATATAAACTTTAATTAATATGATTTATTTAATATATGAAATAGGTACCCTCTATCACCCTCTTCATTTTCAGTTGCAAGTAAATTCTGCATTCCACCATATGATATTCCTTTAACATACCCCCTGGGATTTGCCAAATAGAGGGTAAATATGCCATTTGTGATCACCACCTGAAAATCAAAGACAAAATCAGGACAAGTTTTTTCAATTTTCATTTTTTTGAATGAACTATATTTTTTTCCAAGAAGAGTAATGCTAATTTTTCATGAAATACATATCATTGCTAACATGTCCTGTTTTTCTAGAAACTAATAGTTTATCAAAAAAACAAAAAGAAGAAGTAATATCTCCCATAATTTGGCATAAATACCCAATCAAAATATTTAGTCACTATTTGTGAGTTAAAGCTTTGTAAGGGTGTGTTTGGTCCAACAATAAAAAAAATGATTTTATAAAATTAATTTTATTAAAAATAAATATTTTAATTAAAAATTAGTTAAATGTAAAGTGTTATATATTGGGACATGTTTCATTAAAATAAGTTAAACATGAATGTAAAAATATGTTTTGAGTAACAAATTATAAATTTTAATTTCAAGTTAAATTCAACTTTAAAGATAAATTAATTTTAATTAAGATAATTTAAATATGTTAGAATGCTTCAATTAATTTTAGTTCTCCCTAATATACAATAAAAATATCAAGAGTTTCTGTCTCAGAAAACTAGTATCACCTGGCTAGAATTTCTTTCATACTTAATACTGACTGGAGGATTAATTCCCATTAAACTTTTACTGCAAGTGAAAAATGAATAAAAAAATGAGTGATTAAAAAGAGTAAAAAAAATTCAAGTTTAAAGAATATATTACTACTTTTTCATTTCAATTAAAAAATCACCTATCAAAAGGGAAAATATATAGGTAGTTAAATGTGGAAGGGAGATAACAAGTCCATTCACTATCTTTTGTAAAATACTAATAATATTGTCAATTATAATTTACATTAATCAATGAAAAAGGAGAAAAATGACAAATTGACATAAAGGACAATTGAGCACCAAACACATATTAGAAATTTCAATTATGGTGAAGGGTTCAATTTTCTTTCCCT
>NC_021167.2:9199138-9238455 GCF_000331145.2 Cicer arietinum | reverse complement strand
AACCTATTGGAATTGGAATCAAATAGAAATAGAGAGGTCACCTAGAAGTGACAAGAAGTATCGATATTTGCATGTTAACTTTAGTTTTTAAAGCAATAAAATAAAAGCATTCTTCCTAACTTCTATATATTTCTTGAAACATGCAAACAGTTAAAATGATATAACGAATTCAATTCATTTTATTATTGTAGAAGAAAAAAACAAAGAGGACAAAATTGATTCTTGTTTTGAAAATATACTCAAACAATATAATTAATTTCCACAAATTTCATATTATATAATAGTGTAATGATCGGTTGATCACCGGAAGAAAAAAAAAATATAACATGAATATTTGATTGTTATACATCATTAGTATAAATCATAAGTATAATAATTCATTCGTGTGACTTTAAAGTAGTTAAAATCAAAGATATTTTATAATTTTATAGGTATAATTTATTTATAGTATAATTTTTTTTTTTATAATAGTAAAACGAAGGGTGTAAAATCAAAGTCCTTGGATGTGCATTCAATGTGTATGTGGATGTAAAACATTAAAAGTAACTAAGGTCTATATAGGAATGAACGAAAGTGGTTTTTTTTAGGTAGGAAATGAAAGTGATGTTAAAAAGAAACATATATATGTAACTAGTATTACCACAAAATGGGGTGCATTACCAAAATATATATATGTAACTAGCATAACTTAAAAATTGTGTATTAATGGATTTTGGCCATTATTGATATTTTATAATAGACCGGTGTCCAATTATGATGAGGAGTCAACTACAATAAAGAAATCTAGTTGAGATTTAATAGTCAGAAATGTAAGTTAATTGAGTTTTCACCATTGTGTTGTAGACTTTTTATATATATTAGATAACACTAGCTAGTTAATAAACTATTCAATTCATCACCTCGGAAAAAAAATATACTATGAAAAAAAATATACCATGACTCTTCTAATCTTTTTCTTTTAACATTTTTGTTAATTATACTTTTGTTTTCAATTTATCCAAATAACTGAATATAATTAAAAAAATATATATATAATCAACAAAAATGTAATTTTTATATAATATACGCATTACATTGGAGTCACACATTTTAATTAAAAGTATATCATAATTTGAGTCACGATATAAAAATTTAGCTGCATCGACTATATTTTAGACTATATTTTACTGTAATTTTTCAAAATATCAAAAATTATGAGGCACAACCACAATTCATGATTTTCTTTTTCTCATCAAAATGAAACTAAAATGGATGTATAACTAAATAGAGAAGCAAGATAAAAATGTAGGGATGAGAACCTGTTATTTTCAGAATAAGCACCAAGCATCATGAAACAGAGTTGCATAGCCATTATAAACCACAACAATAGAAACCTTTTATTCATGTGATGTTCCATCTTCATGTCTAACAAATATGAACCTGCAAAAATAATTTCAAAAAACTTCATTAATTTCAGAATGCCAAAACAAACTTATAAAAAAAAATTAACACACACAAAATTCAGGATAAACAAAGTTATATAAATCCTGAAAAATATTTATAAGATAAAGTAAAAGAACCTTGATAATCGTAAATAAAAAATAAAAATTAATTTCAGGTGATCGAGTTTATGTGCTATTGTAATGCATGCATTACTATGACATAGAAAACTCAATAAAGAACCTTATGGTATATATAAGCACATTTTCAAATTGAAACACGTGGAGACATTTACATAATGTCAAGTGAATAACCTCATATATATAATGTTATATACAAAAACTGAAGCTTAATTAACCAAATTTAGCTTCTATTTGAAGTTGCCACTTTTTTTTATTCTTCTATACATACATTTTTTTACCCTGCTTTTGACACCCCCTGCTCCTTACTAACTACGATTTAATTTCATACAAGAGTTTGTCTTCCTTTCAACGTTAATTAGACAAAGTTCGATCTATATATTCATTAATTATATACCTTTGGATTAAGTCTTAGTAACAACTTTTTTTACATAAATAAGCTTGACAACGATTATTATTAAAAATTAGCTCAAATATCAACTTAATTGTTTTCTAGTTGATATATAGGAAAAAATGTGTTTTTGTTAATGAATAATTTTATATCCTTATATAGAAAGGACCATAGAATCTGAGGCATTAATATATAACAAATTTATTACATATTCAAACTAGTAAATTTGAGGCGTTTGGTACACCTAATAATCCTCACTTATAACACAAACCAAAAACCATAAAAAATTATACCAAAGAAGCAACAGAAATATGATTATGAGTTGATACTAATGCCTCAATTCTTTTTATGGCACTCAAGTCACTAAATATGATCTTACAAGGTTCGGTCAGGATAAAAGAAACATAGAATAAGCAAGTATGTTTGGTTTTTATCTTTATAATAAGTATAAAAAGTAATCATATTATGTCTTAATCTAATTTAAATTTTATGTTGAAATAAAATTGCGTTAAAAATGAACATAATAAGATAATAAAAAATTTCTTCATATATCATTCAAAACATAATTTAAAATCTAATAAAATAGAAAATATTTAAAATAAAATAATAAACTCTTACTATTCTAGTCCATTGCCGTTGTGTTTGTAGTAGAAAAAGTCAAAGATATAAATATTAAAAGTTTATTATATTTTATTTTAAGAGTTTTACGTTGTAACCTTTAAGAACACTCTTTTCAAAATTAAATATAAATAAAAATAATTATTAAAAAATTAATATATTTAAATTAAATTCTTAGTCAAATACATTAATTATCATTTTTATTTATATTTATTTCAGAGAAAATATTTTTTAAATCTCGTATAACATCATTGCAAAATTGTCATTAAAATTATCATTAATGAAAAAATGGACTTGACGGATAGTGGACCAGACAAAATATTATTTGATTTTAGTTAAAAGTAACGATTATTCTCTTACACCCAAGTGATGAGTAGTATTTTTTTTTTTTTTTGTACAAAGTGATGATTAGTAGAGAAAAGATAAAGAAAATACTAATTGTGATAAATAATATGTAATGAAATGAGCATGAGTATGAGTTTGGGAAATATACCTGATTTATATTTCTTGGCTGAAGTAACTATTCAGATTCTTCAAGCCTTTGTAACAACAAAAAAAAAGTATCTTTCAGTCTCACAGCATGAAAGTAGTGGCAATATTGAAAATGGTACTGAGTCCATATCAACAAAATCAATAAAAATATGCTAATACTCACGATAATAATAAAACAATTAATTAGTAAATAGTAAAATGAAAGAAATTTTGTATAAGTAAAAAAAAGAACAAAAAGAATTAGGAAATGGATGGAGAGAAGCTAACCAGAAAAGAAAGTGTTTGATTTAAAACAATATGTATAATACAAAAGGAATTAAGTGGTATTTATAAGAGGTATAATTGGATCAAATGGTAAATAAAGTATTCAAAATTGTGGTGCAAAGGAGAAAATTTAGTTGGAAAAGGAGAACCTATTTTATACAACCAAAAAATTATTGACTTCCTTTTTATGTTTTGACTTAAAATTTCATATTAATACTATTTTTGTGGTGATTTACAAATATTTAATTATTTTTTTTATTATTTGCCATTGATGGAATCTTAAAAGTTGGACTCTTAATAAAAAAATGTACAATTTTAATAATTAAAAATGGGTAAAATGTTAGTCACTATTCAACTTTTTAGTCTTTAAAAAAATGTACTATTCAACAAATTTTAGTCCGTTTTAAAGAAATTCAACTTTTTAGTCTTTAAATTTTTTTATTCAATTTTATTTTATATTTTGAAAAAAAATTTGTTAAAAAATTATATTTTTGTCTCTAAAAAAAGTAGATTCTAGAAGTGAATATAAAAATTTAGAGACTAAACTTAAAAGTTCATAAGTTTGTAGGTATTATAAATATATTTAATCAAAAAAATAACTCATTTTATTATATTATAAAAAAATATTAAAACCCTGGTCAATTGAGTGTCCTATGTAATTGACTACTTGCCCAAAACATTAGTCAATTACAATAATCAATTGTTCGAATAACACATAAAAAATATATAAAATTAAGAAGGTACAGTGTAAAACTATTTTATATTTAAATAATTTTTAGTTTAATCATATCTACCTTAAGTCCAAAAATTAATAATTAGTTTAATCATATCTAGCTACGTTTAACTCCCACCTTAATCATATCTACCTTAATAATTAGTTTTTTTTATCATATTTACATTAAATATATTTAGTTTAATATATCTACCTTAAAAGTCCAGAAGAATAATAATTTGCGATTAATTGTTAATCTAAATAATTTTACACTACACTTTAAACTAGGGGATAGTTTTACACTGCTATCATAAGTGCATAATTATTAAACTCTATGAAATGTTTTGATGTTAAACAAAAGGTGTGATCACTTTTGATAAATTTCATTTGTAGTTTATACCCAATATTAAAAAAAGTAATACTTCATGTGTGTATTTTATGTATAGATATATACTCAAAATACCCTCTTATAAATATGTTCTGGTATTTATACTAGTTAACATTGATTATTTATAGTCCAATATATTTAATGATAATATTAATTAGAGTTTATTTGAACGATATACAAATGTATTTAGTAATTTGAAATGAGTTTATATTTATGGCTTTTTATTTTATGAAAAATGTTTATAAATTAAAGACGAAGTAGTAAGCATCAACAATAAATTGACAAATTAAAAGTAGAAATTGTGTTCTATGTTGGATTGTCATCAGAAATGTTCTGCCTAAGCATTGGGATTGAAGTTTATTATTGGAAAAGACTAACTAATAATGATTGTTGGTAAAATAAAAATCAATGATACAGAATAAATCGGATTACCAAAAAATGTCAAAAAGATTATTAAAAAAAGGTGTTAGTATATATATATATATATATATATAATTAAAAGAATTTTTTTTATTATTTTATCAATTAAATTAATTATGTTAATTATTAGTCTATTTTTCACTATTATCAATAAAAAATACAATAATATTTTAAAATTTGTGTATATAATAATATATTATTGAGGAGTAGTATAAAAAAAAAGTAATTAAAAATATAATTAAAAATTATAAATGACATTTATTTTTGTTTTGTTAAAGTAACATTAATTATGAGACGAAGAGAATAATATATATAATATATTTTTTTCTAACTAATTATATTTTCGTTATATATTCTATTATAAATGCTATTTTCTTTATTTAGTTCTAACTTCTATTATTTTTTTAAAGTATATAGAAAAAAATTTAAACACACTAATCGTAGAGAAAAGAAATATGCAAATTCAAACTCGCACTCTAACATGTTAAATGTGTTTTGTAACTATTACTTCCTCTTGTATTTACGAGATCAATATATGCTAATTTCTAATGTAAACAAAATCTTAAATTATTTTGGTAATTAAATATTTTAACCATTTTTTTTCAAAAGATATTTGACCATTTGTATTGATAATTACTAAATTATAATATTTATCTTTAATGCTATTGTTTTTTACACATAAAATAAGAACAGATATAGAATAATAATAAATATGAAACAATTACAACAATTTTCATTTTTGGTTTCTTCAAAAACAAAATTGTAAGATACAAAAAGTTTTTTCTTTTTTTGTTTGTAGATGCAAAAGTTTATTATAGATGAAAAACAAATTGGAGTGGTATAGTTTTTAATTAGACTTCACAGCTGTTACCTTTTTATTGTGCTGATTCGTATCATTTTTTTTTACTAATTAATAATTGTTATCTATCCGCCTCATTTTGTAATAAAAATATTATCTATCATATTTCACATTTATATTAAAAAGTATAGAATATGTTTGACTAAATTACGAATATTAAAAAATAAAAAGTTTATTATAAATGAAAAATAAATTGGTTTAATAAAAAAATTGGGGTGAAAAAATATTATCATCTTATATTATCCGTTAAAACGATCACTCTATTATTAATTGTATATAAATTATTTATTTAACCAACAAAAAAAATAATTAAAAAATAAATAAATTATTTATATTAACAAAAAAAAGGAAAAATATTTCTTTATTTATTTAGTTTGACAAGAGGAAGAACTTGTTCTTACGTGTCTCGAAATCTAATCGAAAAATCAAATCGCACGTAGTTCTTGATATAAAATATTTGTGTGTTGGTCAATTTTAATTTCTACTTTATTTCTTGAACAGTTATGGGAGACAAATACCAAATGGCACATTGAAAAACAATTTGATTGACCAACAATAGGTAAGTTTGATTTGGCGAACGACATAACAATATGTTGTTTTCACTTTTATCTTATTTTTTTAAATATTTTAAAGTTTACTTCAATTATTAGAATTGTTGAAGAATGTATTTTCTGAATTCAATATTTTATTTTATTTTTAGAATATAAAAATGAATTTTGATTAAATTATAACATCACATATAAAAAATGACAAACATGATAATACTATAAAAAAAAAACATTGTAAATAATTTTGTTATATGAACAAAGTTAACATGAAAATCAACAAAGATCATAAATAAATAAATAAAAACTATTATACTAGTTTGTTTCTTAGAAATAAAATTTACATACCGATTTTGAAAAGTTGTTGTCTCTCTTGTTATCTTGGTCTCTGTTTTCTTTGTTGAAATAGGTGATTATAGAGAATATTGTTGAAGAATGACACAATAGAGAACTAGTAGTGGTCGGATTCAAGCATCTAAAATCAATTGATATTTTCTAATTTGTCAAATTCTCTAAGAGTTAATTAACACTCTTATTTATATTAACAGATTAGATTAAGGAATTTATACAAATATGTGTCTACCATTATGATTAATTATTTAGAACCCTAAATTTTATTTTTCTTTCTAAAAATTTCTTCAAATGACAAAAATCGGATTTGTCCATATTGATATTTAATTTACTTAATAAAACTCTTATTTGTTAATCTTATATTTAATTTCGTTTTATTTCTATAAAATAAAATGAGAAAAGTTTGAATTATTTTTTATTACCATATTATTAGACCAAAAAAGTAATAAATAAAAATACATAAAAGCCTAAAATATATATCTTTTTATTAACAAATTAATATCCTATAAAAAAGGTTAAATATCACCTGTGGTCCCTTAACTTAATTTCAGTTAACGTTTTAGTCATTTATCTTTTTCTTTCCTGATTTAGTCCTTTATTCCTAACAATATCAAATAAAGTATGAAAATATGAGTTTATTTGAAGATTTGCGTTACGAATTTGATGAAATTTGTATTATATTGAAGAATATAATTAATTTTATGAGTTTTGTTTGAATTTTTTTTTTTTGAATTTTTGTATAAAAAAGGTTAACATTGTTGAAATTTTAAAACATAAAATATCAAATTGTCACTTAAAATTAAAATAAAGGACCAAGTCGAAAAAAAAAAGATAAATGACTAAAACGTTACCTGAAATTAAGTTAAGGGACCACATATGTAATTTAGCCTATAAAAACATAACAGTTAGGGTAAAAATTCAAAAAACACCTTTTTTGTATTATTTTTTGTGAATAATAAAAAAAATTAAACAAAATTAGGTGTCGGCATCTGCCCATCTTTACTTAGAATTTACTTGAGAAAAAGTGTAAATAATAAGTAAAGACGAAGACTTTAATTTTGTTTGAAAAAAGTTAGCATTGCAAAGAAGGGGGCGAATTGTTTTCTCGACTTAAGATGAGAGTCTTTTTCTTCGCTTGGGGTGTGAGTCATTTTCCTGACTTAAAATGCAGATCGTTTTCTCAACTTCATGTGCAAATCGTTTTCCTAGCTTTTTTCTTTGTTGAAATAGGTGATTATAGAGAATGTTGTGTAAGAATGACACAATAGAGAACTAGTAGTGGTCAGATTCAAGCATCTAAAATCAATTGATATTTTCTAATTTGTCAAATTCTCTAAGAGTCAATTAATACTCTTATTTATATTAACAAATTAGATTAAGGAATTTATACAAATACGTGTCAACCATTATGATTAATTATTTTGAACCCTAAGTTTTATTTTTCTTTCTAAAAATTTCCTCAAATGACAAAAATCGGATTTGTCCATATTAAATATAAACCAATCTTAAATAACCAAATAAAAATATTGATATTTAATTTACTTAATCAAACTCTTATTTATTAATTTTATATTTAATTTCATTTTATTTCTATAAAATAAAATGAGAAAAGTTTGAAATTATTTTTTATTACCATATTATTAGACCAAAAAAGTAATAAATAAAAATACATAAAATCCTAAAATATATATCTTTCTATTAACAAATTAATATCATATAAAAAATTAAAAGTTAGGGTAAAATTTCAAAAAACACCCTTTTTGTATTATTTTTTGTGAATAATAAAAAAAATCAGACAAAATTAGGTGTCGGCATCTGCCCATCTTTACTTAGAATTTACTTGAGAATAATTGTAAATAATAAGTAAAGACGAAGACTTTAATTTTGTTTGAAAAAAGTTAGCATTGCAAAGAAGGGTGCGAATTGTTTTCTCGACTTAAGATGCGAGTCTTTTTCTTCGCTTGGGGTGTGAGTCATTTTCCTGACTTAAGATGCAGATCATTTTCTCAACTTCATGTGCAAATCGTTTTCCTAGCTTTTGATGCTGGTCGTTTTCTCAGATTGGGGTGTGAGTCGTTTTCCCAACTTAAGATATGGATAATTTTCTAGATTTTTGGGGTGCATGTTGTTTATATTATAGTGTGCGGGTCAGTCATCCCGTCTTTTGAATCAAAGGGTGTGGGTCAATAGTCCCGACTTTAAATTTATACACTATTTAAAATATGAAATGCGATGAACGCATTTGATGAATGAACATTTTCTTCATTTTGATACTTTCTTCTTCAATTTTCTCAATCAACTTAATTTTTTTTTTCTTTCTATTTCTTTCACCTCCTTACAAACATGAGTCTTTTATTCATGGATAAAAAATGTGCACCACTTCGAATAAATAGTAGTAATTTTCTTTTTGATATTTAAAGAGATTTTTTGTTACATCTTCGACTTGATCTCTAGTTGCCCTTGTCTTACATATGAAGACATCATAGTAGTTTTAACCTCTTGACATTCACATATATTGTGTCACAACGTTTCATAAAAAAATACATTTTGATAAAAAAAAAATATATAACAAAAAATTAGTGAAGTAAGGTTCAGACAATGATATTTAATGAGAAAATATATAGTACAGAAAAAAATTAAGATTAGAAGAAAAAAAAAATAGAAAATATCGTGATCTCGTATGGGTAAATGACTCGATTTGTTAGTAGTATTTCATAAAAGAATTATGTTAATAACCCATGCCACAATTTAAATCATGTTTTTAACCCATTTCAGAGGATATGATTTGCTCCAATCTAACTTCACACACTTAAGGAATATCTTCTGCTTCGACTTTAATCTATGTATGTAAGTCGTGTTATTTTCCCACCCTTTTTAGATTCTCAAGCTAGTGAGCTTCCTCCATTCTATATTTTTTGTGGCACTATTTTTGTTTAGGTTGCTCTTTCAGGTTTTCAACCTAATATATTTTTTCTCTAATTTTTCCTAGGTCGCCTGTAACAGCCCGACCCAGCTACCATTACTAGCACTGCTATTGATCTTCTTGCCCCCTTTTACCCAGTTAGAAAATAGTAAAAAAAATTTCCTTCCGTGGGAATCAAATCTGATACCTAGGGGATAACTACCACTACTCATTCCATTCCACTACCAAATGAGTTGATTGAGGATCACATTCAAGTCCCATATACTTTCAACATTTTCACTTTCAATTCGAAGATGGCTAGAATATCCATGGTACAAACTTCGAATTCTTCCATGCGATTGGTATATTCAATGCACATTTAGACAATGATAAAGATAAAACAACATTTCTAGAGGATTAACGTGACGTTAACTCCATGTCCCAACATATTAAGGCCCATCCATATAGTAGAGTTTATTTATGACTGAAATTATGTATGAGATCTTATAAATCTTATTTATGAATGAACTACTTTCAAATATGCATGGTATAAGGTTTAAAAAAGAGAAAAACAAATAATATTTGGTAAGATATTGTGAAATATATGACTAGTGAGAAGGAAAAGAAAACCAAATAAAATGCATTTATTAATATTCAAAATATTGAGGAACAAAGTGTGTCCATCCTACAATAAAGTAGTGTAATATCTAGAGACATTACATCAAAATTATAGATAACTAAAAAATATCTTAATTGTTTCTATTTTTTTTTTTTATGCACAAAGGTAGACCCAATCAATTTGATCAATCGTAGAAGAAGGAATTCACTAAAGAACTTCCAAGATTTGAGAGTAAATTATTCTTTATGTTGAGTTCCTTTCCTTTAAAATCTAACCACCATACTTCGACCAAGTCATGCACCTTGAATTTTAAAGATGTACAATCTTCAATGGAGTGTCTTGTGACTCTTGCATGATAATTACATTTAATATTTGGGTCGTGTCATCTTGGAAATGGTGGCTTAAGAGGTTTTGATGGTCAAGACACAACCAAAGAATTCTAAATAAGATGTAGCGATAATTCAACATAAGATATGAAGATCGGGTAAAACTGTACAAACTTTTTTCCATGAGTATTACTTAATTGATACTCTTCAGAATTTTGGTTTGACATTTAAGTGGGTGGACAATGCAAGATTGCAGCGACACATGGGTGATTTAGAAAATGAGGACTTAGAAGATTTGACGTCACAAAATTGAGAGATGAATTTTTACTTGGGAAGCTTACTATTTCAATTGTTGGGCATATTATTCAAAAGTTTTTTTATTTTGCTTTGTTATATTTTGCAATTCCATCTTATCAACATCTACGTCGATATTGTATTTGTATATTTTCAAGAGAGCATCTGCCAAATCTTTTCAAGAATAAATATGAGTTCGCTCAAGGTGCATGTACCAACTCAAAAGACATCTATTCAATTGTCTTGGAAGAAATGAATTAACAATTTATCATCATGAGCCCAAAAAGCCATTTTTCGATAATACATTATGAGGTGGTTTTTTGGATAAGAAGCTCCCCTGCATTTATCAAATTATGGCAACTTGAATTTTGGAGTAATTATTGTATCAGAAACAAGACAGAAGTTTGAAGCATTCAAAACCATAATTGTTTTTTCCTTCAAATAACTATATGCTCCAAACACATTTATGTCCTTCTCATAGTTTAGAAGAGAAACAAAATCAGAAATTCAGTTAGAAAGAGAAAGATGACCGAGGAAGTGGAAGTGGAGAAATTAAGAAAGAAGAAGAATATTGAACTTGAAATAGAAATAATTGGTGTTTCAAATCTTGAAATAGAACACAATTGAAGAATTTTTTAAAGACTAAAAATGTCATTTTATCTTTAATAATATCATAAATTATTTAGTTTAGAGGTCTTTTTGTTTAGTTCACGAAAACTTTTTTTTAGGCTAAAAACTATAACTTTAGTGGTTTGGCCCTTGAAGGGGCTTCACATTTTTTAGAGGAAGAAAAATACTTTTAAGAGACTATAAGATATTAACAGAGCCTCGATGGATGTTTCTAATTGATAGAAAAATAAATAAATAAATAAATAAATAAATAAATAAATAAATAAGGAGAATAATATTTTCACAACGTTGTCAATTGACAATCAGATAATAATACTATGTGAAATTTGTTGTGAAATTCAGTACAGTCATATTTACTAAAAGAAATATTTAAATTACATTTCACAACAATCTAACACAAGAGTATAGGAGAAAAACAAAGACTCATATACAAACTTAAAATATTTCTAACAACTGATATAATTTATAACGTAGAACTAAAGTCATATATATAGTCTTAAACTTACTCTTTCTTTATAACTCCAAACAATATAATTCTTTTTAATATTTTTCAATTTCAATCAAACCCATCACTAAAGACACAATAATCCTGCTAAAAATATTGTCCTTTGAGAATAATATATTATCACTGTAGGAAATGAAGTTACTGGTACCAAGATTCAATGAGCAAGTGGATTTTGCTTGGGAATCCAAACACTAGATTTTTCCATCTTTCTTGGTTTGCAGAGAAGAATGAGAAATCATATTAATGTCTTGTTTTTTGGTGAGAATAAATGGATTTATAATAACAAAGATCTTCATAAGTCAGTCAAAACCTTTTTTAAAACAAAATAATAAATATTATCATAAGCTATGACACTTAGTGAATATGTTTTATAAAGAGGCTTTATACACCTTTCGTTATTGTTGGTATAAAAAAAAAAAAAAAACTCTTTTATCACATTTTCAGAATCAATGTATTTAAAAAACATAACTCCTAGAAAATACGACAAACATGGTATTCTGCCACTTTTAAAACCCGGTGTTCAATTTTCAATACAATAAAGTGCCACAAAGAAGTACTCGTTTTCAAAAGTAATATTACAATACCAAAATACTATTGAAGGTTTTTAATTCTCGAATTAAACGAACGTATAAATACTGAATTTTATAATAGTAAAAAAGTTTGAGATGAATTTTACTCTAAAACCAATATTTAGATCAATAAATTGTTATCAATATTAACATTTAATTTTAAATTAAACTCTAATCAATTTCTTAGCAAATTAAAAAAGAAAAAGATTAGGCATCAAATAATACAAATTACAAATGGATTTTTTGTTTAAATTTCGATTGATTTTAGTTGTAACTTATAAGGATGACTCCTATTGTAAGACCAATTGTAATGAACACCAACCTTGAAAAATTGCAGCAACATTTATTTTCAAACAATTTTATTTATCAACAATCATATTTTCATTTGCAACCTTAGGATAAATTGAAACTAGACTACTATAAATATAAAATTCTAGAACAATGTTCAAAAAAAAGAGTCCAAGTATTTACCTAAGCAAAATTAATTTTTATTTTGTAAGCAATAAAAAAAATTAATTATAGGTATTTATTCACGCAATTGCGATTAATGCACAATTACACTTGGATAATACACACAACTTTGATTAATGTAGTTTTTGGTTATCACACTATCATTATTGGTAGTCCACACGTTCATTATTGTGCCTTTGAGAATTTGTATAGGCATGTAAAGCTTACGATAATTTGTAGTTAATGCTGCATGTTTAGTGCTATTCAATATTACCAAGATAAGAAAAGCTTTGATTCATACATATACATATTTAATTGATATAATATTCGTTTAATGTATTTAATATTATATTTTGTTGCTAATGACAATTTTGATTAGGGATCACAAAGTGGGTTGAACCCATTGAAGTGACCTGTTTAATCCACTGTCTTTTGCGGAGAAAGTTGACATTTTCAATCCACCATAGTTGGTCTACCTTGTCTAACTGCAAACAAAAAAAGGGACGGTGATGTGGTGAGATAGATCGGACCATCAAAGTCTAAATAAAAAAACACATTTTTTTTTATCATAAGTCTTAGTCCATAATTAGTTATTAATTCATAAAATATTAGAGAACTTTGTCAAGGTTTTACAGTTTCATGATTTTAACTTCATGTTTTTAAAAGTTTGTGAATTAGTATGGTGAAGACATTAATTTTTAATTTAATTTATACATTTTATATAGCTTCTATAAATTTATTAATTAATAAAAAACAATAAAAAAAAGTTGATGGGGCGGCCCGCTAACCCATCTTATAAATGAAGAGTAAGATTGTTAAGACTTTGATAAATTTATTATAAATGAAAAAGTTTATTATAAATGAAAAATAAATTGGTTTAATAAAAAAATTGGGGTGAAAAAAATATTATCATCTTATATTGTCCGTTAAAATGATCACTCTATTATTAATTGTATATGAACTATTATTTAATAACAAAAAAATAATTAAAAAATAAAATAAATTATTTATATTAATAAAAAAAGGAAAAATATTTATTTATTAATTTAGTTTGACAAGAGGAAGAACTTGCTCCTACATGTCTCCAAATCCAATTGAAAAATCAAAACACACATAATTCTTGATATAAAATATTTGTGTGTTGATCAATTTTAATTTTATTTGTTTGACGGTTATGGGAGACAAATACCAAATGGCGCATTGAAAAACAATTTGATGGACCAACAATAGGTAAGTTCGATTTGGCGAACGACATAACAATATGTTGTTTTCACTTTTATCTTATTTTTTTAAGTATTTTAAAGTTTAATTCAATTATTAGAACCATAAATTAGTGTTTATGTGAGGTTTATGATTTTTCAAATAACACTGATTGTTGAAGAATGTATTTTCTGAATTCAATATTTTATTTTATTTTTAGAATATAAAAATGAATTTTGATTAAATTATAACATCACATATACAAAACGACAAACATGATAATACTATAAAAAAAACATTGTAAATAATTTTGTTATATTAACAAAGTTAACATGAAAATCAACAAAGATCATAAATAAATAAATAAAAACTATTATACTAGTTTGTTTTAGAGAAATAAAATTTACATACCGATTTTGAAAAATTGTTGTCTCTCTTGTTATCTTCTTCTCTGTTTTCTTTGTTGAAATATGTGATTATAGAGAATAATTGTATAAGAATGACACAATAGAGAACTAGTAGTTGTCGGATTCAAGCATCTAAAATCAGTTGATATTTTCTAATTTGTCATATTCTCTAAGAGTCAATTAACACTCTTATTTATATTGACAAATTAGATTAAAGAATTTAATTATACAAATAAGTGTCTACCATTATGATTAATTATTTTGAACCCTAAGTTTTATTTTTCTTTTTAAAAATTTCATCAAATGACAAAAATCGGATTTGTCCATATTAAATATAAACCAATCTTAAATAACCAAATAAAAATATTGATATTTAATTTACTCAATAAAACTCTTATTTATTAATCTTATATTTAATTTCATTTTATTTTTATAAAATAAAATGAGAAAAGTTTGAAATTATTTTTTATTACCATATTATTAGACCAAAAAAGTAATAAATAAAAATACATAAAAGCCTAAAATATATATCTTTTTATTAAAAAATTAATATCATATAAAAAATTAAAAGTTAGGGTAAAAATTCGAAAAAAACACCCTTTTTGTATTATTTTTTGTGAATAATAAAAAAAATCAAACAAAATTAGATGTCGGCATTTGCCTCTCTTTACTTAGAATTTACTTGAGAATAAGCGTAAATAATAAGTAAAGACAAAGACTTTAATTTTGTTCGAAAAAAGTTAACATTGCAAAGAAGGGTGCGAATTGTTTTCTCGACTTAAGATTTGAGTCTTTTTCTTCGCATGGGGTGTGAGTCATTTTTCTGACTTAAGATGTAGATCGTTTTCTCAACTTCATGTGCAAATCGTTTTCCTAGCTTATGATGTGGGTCGTTTTCTCAGATTGGGGTGTGAGTCGTCTTCCCAACTTAAGATATGGATAATTTTCTCGATTTTTGGGGTGCATGTTGTTTATATTATAGTGTGCGGGTCAGTCATCCCGTCTTTTGAATCAAAGAGTGTGGGTCAATAATCCCGACTTTAAATTTATACACTATTTAAAATATGAAATGTGATGAACACATTTGTTGAATGAACATTTTCTTCATTTTGATACTTTTTTCTTCAATTTTCTCAATCAACTTAAATTTTTTTTCTTTCTATTTCTTTCACCTCCTTACAAACACGAGTCTTTTATTCATGGATAAAAAATGTGCACCACTTCGAATAAATAGTAGTGATTTTCTTTTTGATCTTTAAAGAGATTTTTTGTTACATCATCGACTTGATCTCTAGTTGCCCTTGTCTTACATGTGAAGACATCATAGTAGTTTTAACCTCTTGACGCTCATATATATTGTGTCACAACATATGATTAACATAAAAAAATACATTTTGAGAAAAAAAAATGTAACACAAAAAATTAGTGAAGTAAGGTTCAGACAATGATATTTAATGAGAAAATATATTTTAGTACACGCTTTGAGTAACAAACACGATCACCTAAGAAATTTAAGTTTGTTGTTATAAAAAGGTATTTTGAGCAAAGAAATTGATCTTAGCCTAATTTATTAATTTGACGTAATCAAATAAGTTAGATTGTTAAATTATAGTAAATCAATAATTACATAGTAAAAATGAAGTGATTTAGATTCTTTAATTATTTTTCTCTTAATTTAATGTTACGTTTATTTGATATTATAAATCAATTATAATTTTTTTTACATAAATTCTAAGATTTTGCCCCATAACTAATTAATAACAATTCAAGACGATTTTTACTTATTTGTATTATTACTTAACTTTCTGAGACACATTACCAAATGTTTGCATTAAATGCAAACAACACCAACCACCACAATTATTTATCCACATTCTAAATCCCTTGATTTAGAAAACAAAATCCAAACCCTTTAATAACTCTTTGATGCCCTCTCTTAGAGCATCTCCAATGGTAGTCAAATGAATTCGTCTACTAGCGTGTAATTACGTGATTTTCAGTTTTTGGTGAGTTCATGATTGAAGTTGTGCCACACTGTCATCACGGTACTCTCACGAAGGAACGATACTTTCACAATTTAATAATAATAAAATTAATATCGTTACATTTTTTATTAACTTATTAATAATAATAAATTTATAATAGTTAGTGGGTCCTATTTAATGAACTCATGTTGAGTTCACCATTTGAGTAGAAAGGGATGAGTTGCTCCAAAATGATGTGGTACAGTAGACCCCATCTAATGAACACTGTGTTGAGTTTACCGTTGAAGATACTCTTAGTGAATTTAAAGTTGGTTTGATAGCTGAATTAAGAATTTAGAGGTGGAGGGATAGGGATGTTGAGAATTTAATATACACTTTTAATAAAATACTAACAAAATTAATTATTAACATTAGATATTGAAATAAATAAATAAATCTCCTTGATGAATATCAATCATTATCACACATATTCACATCATGCATATAATAATCATACTTTTTTTATTAAAAAATAATACATATTTACTAAAATAAAATAAAAAGATGAATTTACAAACAAGCTTATAGCACTAATGTTAATAGCATAAACAACAAAATGCATATATGTTTGACTAAATTAAAATTATCAAAATACTTTTTTCTCCAATCATTGCTTGAATACGTTTGTATTGAATCAAAGTTAATTCATGAATCTGAACAACACTATTAGAAAATTGCATTTTAGCTGCCGATTTTAGCATCGGCCCCCGACTCCGACGCTAGGTAGAATTATATGTTCAATTCATTTTTCTAGCATATATAGGGAGAATTGTGTAATCTGTTTTGTTGATAGTAGTTAGTACATATATAGTTTTTGTTATTCCCAAGAGAAGGTATCGTGGGATCCTTGTCATAATGATATTGTGAAACGTCTGTTTGAACAAAAGGCCGCTAAAAGACTATCAGATATGCTTACAAAGGTGAGGAAAAAAGGGAACTCAACCTAGTTGGATAGGTGAGGAAGCTTGGGCTGGTCTTCAAGCATATTCGGAAGGTACATCATTCAAGAACATCTCCAACCAAAATAAGACTAATCAAGCTTCAACAAGAGGCGGGGCTGTCCACACCTCAGGCCGCAAGGCTCATATTGATGTTGCGATTGAGTTCGTATATATTAAATTTACATTTACTTAAAATTAATACAATTTAATGTTATGATTTCTAATTCTGAGTTGTGATCCAATAATCTTGATTTTATTTGTAGAGCAATAACCTTCAAAGAGATTTACTTCCAGCTGAGTTACTTTTGACAACCCACAAGAGAAAAAATGGCGCTTGGGTTGATAGTCGCGAAGAATCTACCTATGTAGGTTCTTTATTTATGTAAATTCTTTATGCAAATTCTTTATATTACAAATCAACCAAAAAATAATATGATGTCATTTATACCTAGAAGAACAATCCCTTTATTATACACTTGTTTGTTTAATTTATTTTAGAAATTTGATCATATATTACGTTATTAATTTATTCCATTTATCAGGGAACATTTAAAAAAAATTTGGAGGAAGTACAAACACAAATTGGTGAAACAAGTGACGAAAAGTGGTAAAGAGGTAGATGGAGGGACAATAATTAAGTTATTGACTGAATCTGCAGGGGGTCGCACTCGTGGTCGAGTTTATGGTACGGGAGACTTGTCCATTAACGTCCGACAGGGGTGTGTATCGCTTACACAACATTCTCAGAATCCTTCTAATTCTATGACTGAGATGTCTTTAGAAGCGGAGAGGGCAGCTAGAATTAGAGCTGAACAAATTGCTCAGGATGCACTGGCCCAAGCTCAAGTGGCTACCAAGGTCGCCGAAGAGGCTAGGGAGCGTTCAAAGAAGTTAGAGAATGATTTTGATGCATTAAAGCAATTTTTTGGAGATAAAATTGACGCTTTGCACCGTCAATCAGCTGGTGGATCATCTACTGCAAGTCATCCTCCTTCGCATCCTCATTACGATCATAATTTGGACGACGTGTCGCTTGACGAACCTTAATGTCATAGTTATGCTTACTTTTTGTAGTAATTGGTTGACGATTATGTATTAGGTAACTTTGTTAAAGTTGTTATTCGATACTATTTGTTATTTTATAGTTTCAGAACACATGATATTTTATTATGTTATTTAATACTTTGTGCGTTTGTTATAATGTCAATGAATTACTTTTAATGTTTATTAGCAATCAATTATATTATTAAAAAAATGAAATTCAGCAAAGCAGGGACTATAAAATTAAAAATTAAAAATTAAAAATTAAAAATTAAAAATTAAAAATTAAAAATTAAAAATTAAAAATTAAAAATTAAAAATTAAAAATTAAAAATTAAAAATTAAAAATTAAAAATTAAAAATTAAAAATTAAAAATTAAAAATTAAAAATTAAAAATTAAAAATTAAAAATTAAAAATTAAAAATTAAAAATTAAAAATTAAAAATTAAAAATTAAAAATTAAAAATTAAAAATTAAAAATTAAAAATTAAAAATTAAAAATTAAAAATTAAAAATTAAAAATTAAAAATTAAAAATTAAAAATTAAAAATTAAAAATTAAAAATTAAAAATTAAAAATTAAAAATTAAAAATTAAAAATTAAAAATTAAATAAATTTGAACTTAGCGTCGGTCAACCCGACGCTAATTTATCAATTCGGTTGACTTTTACTTTTACAAATTTTGGTGACTACTGTTTGTTGACCTTAGCGTCGGTCCTCCGACGCAACTGTTTTCCGCCCAGCTGACGTGAAAGCTAATATTTTTAGCGTCGGATGTTTCAAATTTACAATAGCATCGGTGTAGCGTCGGATGGTATTTATCTGACGCTAAGAATAAACTCCGATCGTTTTAGCCTAGGCCCGACCCCGACGCTAAATCGACGTTAGCGTCGGCTTGGAGCCGACGCTAAATGCTATTTTTCTAGTAGTGCAAGATTTACAATGCAACAAAACGAAAAAATCAAACAACGTCGAACCATTTTGGTGAATAAAACGACGTCACGCTCAGATAAAGAAATATTAGAAAAACATGAAGAAAATTAAATTTATTTAAAAATTACTTAATTAGATAAAATGGTAGAAGAAAAACGATATAGATGAGTTATTTTGAATTAAAAAAAAAAATCAAATTCTCCTTTTTTTTTTTTAGAATGAATATTTGGTGGTAAACAAAGCTATCAACCATATCAATATGTCAATTACCTAAAAATAAAACTAAAAGCTCAAAATGAAGGCCCATCCTAAGAAAAATATGTTGACATGTTTCACCAAAAAAAGAATGTCGACATGTTGGCATAATGATCATACTTAACAAACATATTCAACCAAAAAAGTCATGAATATTTGTACAAACACCCACCACTTTTAAACGTTAAGCAAAAACTCACCACACAAAAATTTGAAACACCAACATAATCTCATATACAAGTATAAGAATTGATGCCTTAGTTGGTATAAACTCACCCACGATGTAAGGGTGGAAAAGTTTTACGTAAAGTTAGCCACAATTGCCACCATAATGAAACATTGCTTTAAATTAGTTTTTCATTGAGAAATTTTCAATGAACAAAGAGTAATGAAATCAAAGAGTACTATTAGAATTTATATATTTATTAATGAAAGAAAACCATCATATCATATATATCTTTTGACATTCCTCAACAAAGAAACATGTTTTTATTGAAAGTAAAGTAATTAAACTCCCCAAACTCCAAGAGGTAGAAATTTCAATATTTTTAATTATAAAATAAAATATGTATTTTTTTTAATTGTCTGATCACAATCGAACGATCTACGGAGTTTCGACTTTGAAATTTTGATAATCCTTGAATGCATAGAATCCAAATTCTTAATTGTTGATTACAAAGCTGATTCAAAAGACCAACTAATGATATCATGTGTTTCAACCAATTCTCCAGTAGCAGCAGTGAAACCAACCCTAACCCATTCAGGAAGAACACTCCTCAAATCAACAATAGAGGAGACCCCAGTAACATTCCTCCCACTCCCTGGATAAGCCACAAATACACTTAATCTTTTAGATTCAGAGTTATAGTTTATACTAGCTTCTCCTATAGCATTTCTTTGTACAAAATCAATAGGCCAATCGGTAGTTGCAACTGAATCAATAGAACCAACATCAATTCCAATGTGAGGTGATTGAAACGGCGCAGTTGGGTCCCACTCATTTGTAAAACTATCAAATTCAATAGCTAGTATTGGGTTTTCGGATGGGATAAGTGCGGTTTCTGGGTTGAAAAGACCAAGATACCCTCCACTTGAATTTTTGGGTAAGTCAAAATCAATTGGTCCCAAAAAGAAAGTAAACCCATCTCCATGAAGTTGTGAACCGTTCGTGTTCACCGCAAAGATAAAAGTAGTGGAGAAATCTGCTAATTCTCCATTGATTTTGTCCCATATGTGAATCGGTGTGAGATGGATTGCACGTCCAACGCTTTTTGAGAGTGGTTTACCTAATTGATCGGTTTTTGTTAGTTTTAGAATGCCACCAGAGACTGAGGCATCACCCTCGAAAACTATGTTGGGATTTGCTCTCTTGAATTGATTTATGGTGAAAGTAAAAGTTTCTAATCCTGACACCTGTGATTGTGAATTGACATTGGGGTATTTTAGGAAGAGGAAAGTAATGAAGAGGAAAGTAATTGAGTTGGAGAAAGCCATTTTGTGATGCAAGAAACTAAGGGAGAATGTTAGTTATTTATAGTGTTGTGTTGTGTTGGCCGTTAGGAAAATAATAAAGTAGAATAAATTGCCGAAATGAATGAGACATGAAACTTGCATAGTATGTGTGGTGCCATTTGCCAACTAATTTAAGGTGAAAAAACCTAAGTCCAAAGTATACGTTGATTTAAAGAAGTTTGAATATTGTCTCTTTTGAAAACGATGATGGTATATACTAGGAGAAGGGGGTTTAATTGTTGAGGGATATGCTCACGAGGATATATATATTGTTTGGTTAAAAATTCTTTGCAAAATCATTGAGAGTATCACTTCCCATTACAACAAATATCCTTCTTTTTCCACTTTTGAAATCTACATGGAGAGTAAAAATTTAATACTATATTTGTTCCTATATATAAAATATGTTGACTAAATTAAAGAAATTAAAAAGTTTGTTGGAGTATTAAATTGGTCGGCTACTTGAATGGTTTTACTTAAGGTTATGTTAATAAAGCAATAATTAATATAAATTGAAAAATTAAAAGATGTGTTATAAAAGAACAAGAAAAAAACCACATGATGGTCTTATACAAAAAGTTGAGGTAGTATATTGTTTCAGAAGAGTTTAATTAGTAACAAAATTTATATAAAATATTCTTCACTTATTCATTATCTGAGTTATATTTATGAAACAACTTACTATAATATAACAAATTTCATATTAATTTTTTAGGAATTTAATTAACGTTAGTATATTAACTAATCATAAATTAAATGGTGATATACTGTTTATTCAATGCGATATTATTTATTTTTTTTCAAATTAATATTGTCAGCATCACAATCTCCAAAATGTAACTAAAATAGTTGAAATGATACAAGAAGGAAATTCAAAGTTCAAATTGTAGCTAATAACAACAAACTATTGGTGGTGTTGAAAATTTAGCACAGGTCAACTTAGAGGATTTGCATATTATGTTTCAAGAAATGAATTCTCTACGTTCATAGATCCTGTGTTCCCCCTAATTTTAGTTATTTTTTAGGTTTGTTTGGTGATTATCACCCTCTCTTCTCATTTATTTACTCTAATTGCAAGATCATACATTCATATGAGAGACTAGGGAATTTTGTTAAGAATCGATCTAAAAAAAAAACAATTAAGAGAAATATTAAATTGAAATTGATAATATGAAAAATTAAGACACACTTTTCTATTTTATCTATAAGATAACTAATATAACTATATTTCATTAGATTATAACTAACTTTTAACTACCTTAATATAATTTTAACTATATTCAATTATATTAGATCACATTGACATTCAGTGCATATCTTTGGACAACATGTTATGCTAAACTTTAGCACATCTTGTGCTCAAATTAATTTAGCCACCAAATTTTCAATAAATTCATTTTAATTACTAAAAAGAATGTTTAATATGCCAAAAGCCTAGGTATAAACAGATATATATTTATGAAATTAACCATAGATCAAGTGAAGTGTTATTATTGGATAAATGCTTCATATATATCATAACAACTTTTGTATAACATTATTAGGAAACAGAACCATTACAACAATAACAAAATAAAAGAGCAATATTATATAATTCTCTCAACATGCAATTTGTAAATTTATTTTCTCCATGCTGAAATGCTCTCTACAAGGACGAAGTGAAAGACCATGAAAGAATGTCATGTGTTTCAGCAATTTCACCCGTGGAACCTGAGAAACCAATAACCACCCATTCTGAAAGAACATTTGCAAAATCAATAGGATATGATAAAGTTGAAGTCTCAACTTTTCCAGGACTATTTTCATAAGTTACAATCACACTCAATTCTTTTGAGTTGCTACCATAAGTTATGCCCGCTTTTCCGATCGATCCTTCTGGCTGTTGATCGATCGTCCATGGAACAACGACGGAAGACTCAATCGTGTTGATGTCAATTCCTATATGAGGAGAGTTTTCGGGGTAACGAGGGTCCCATTC
Organism: Cicer arietinum; assembly: GCF_000331145.2. Taxonomy (NCBI): domain Eukaryota; kingdom Viridiplantae; phylum Streptophyta; class Magnoliopsida; order Fabales; family Fabaceae; genus Cicer; species Cicer arietinum. The sequence goes on along the minus strand of NC_021167.2, from coordinate 9,215,269 downwards.
GTTTGTAAAACTATCAAACTCAACCGCAACGATCGAGTTTTTAGAGGTATTGAAGGCGGTTTCTTTATCGAAAAGTCCAAGGAATCCACCATCGGTTGAATTCTCTGGGAATTCAAAACCGACTGATGCAATAAAGAAAGTGAATCCATCTCCGTGAAGTTCTGAACCTTTTGGGTTCACAACAAAAGAAAACTCGGTGGTAAAGTCAGCAACTTTACCACTTTGTTTATCAGATAGATGAATAACTCCGAAGAATACAGAAAGACCAACACTATGTGGAAATGGTTTTCCAAGTTGGTCTTTTTTCGTCAATTGTAGTACTCCATCAGTTGTGTTAGCATCCCCGTCCACGAGGATGCTTTCACTGTCGGTGTCAAAGTCAGGGAATTCGAAAGAAAATGATTCTGATTTGACATTGGTGATTAACAAGAGGGAAAAGATAAAGGTTAAAAGGAAAACAACTAAAGGGTTATGTGAGTTGGTCATGGTTGTAATGTTGTGAATTTGTTTTGGGTGATCAAGTTATGTTGTGAATGATGCATAGAGCAAGGGATTAATCCATCTATATATAGGCTTTTGTGTTTTGATTTCTAACTATGTTTGATTTTTTAACAATGTGAAGAAGAATGAGTCAAAATTAATTCTACAAGTATAAAATTGATTTTCATATATATTTGCTTTTTCTCTATTAGAATTTATTTTAATTTAAAAATTTATTTTATCTTAAAAATTTATTTTTTTAATCATTAATCTTAAAAATTTGTTTTAATATTTGAACCGTTGGATTATGAATCCCACTATACTTGATCCATTTTCAATAACTACACGATAAAAGTTACATAGTTTGAACTTTATTAGGATAATGGGAGGAAGTAACGAGGAAGTTTTTCTTATTTTTACATTTTAAAATATCATGTTTTTGTATGAGATATTTGTAATTAATTTATTAAAATAATGTTAAGAGAAGCTGAACTAGATTTAGTTTGACTTGTTTCATACGTAGAATGTTTAAATAAATAAAAATCATATTATTGACATTTAATACAAATTTAATTCATGTGCATTTGTCCTTGTAAAATCAGCCAACACCTGATTTTGTTGAACCAATGATTCAGGTGATCTTGATTTCTGAATCATACACTGGTTTAATTAAAAGTTTGGTTTTTTTTCAACTTTTTGGTCGCAAACAAGGTAAGTGTTTCCACCTTAAGGCTATGATACTACATTTTCAGAGGTATTGTCTTAGATATATACTTTCAGTTTTATCTTTTCTAGAAGATGTTTTAGTTGAGTTTAGGAGAGCAGATATTTCTAAAATTACTATATGTCTTGATTTTTAATAATATAAAATTTGTGTGTGTATCATAACACTAATTTTATAGTCGAATCCTTTTGTATGACATAAATTTTTGTGGATGTGATTTTCACTGATGTCAATGTTTCAATCTCTTATTTGTAGTACACTATTTTTAAGGTATTATTTCCTTTGGATTGTTGGTAAGTCCTTACAATTTTACAATCCGTAAAAGGCAATTCAATAAATTAAGCATCATGGGTGTTTACAAAATTAGCCTTAGACTAGATTTTTTAGGGTTTTTTTTAAACAATTAATTTTTAAAAATTATTTACTAATATATTTTTTTAAAATTATATAAAAATTTTCTCTTTTTTTTTTTTGTATAGTAGGAAGTTGTCATTTATAAAAGAAATCCACTTTTGCAATGGTAACTTAGTACTTGTTTATTTATTTTTTTAATATAGAAGTCGTCTTTTGAATTAATGTCTAGAGGAAAATATATCGAAAAACTACTTCCACCTTGAGTTCAGTTAGATATTTGATTTAACGGAGTATATGTATTTCGAAAGTTTGGAATTTGGAAGATTTATTGATAGATATTAATAAGTAACTAGTTAGTTAACGAGTATTGAACGTGTTATACAACAATTTCTCTTTGCTTGAAGCAAATGATAGTCAATAGTTGTCTTCTTATTGTGGTTGTTGGTTGTTAAAATTAATTTGTTCCCCAAGGTGAACTCCCATGATTGATATGGTGTGTGGAAATAAATATGAAGATGCAGTTGAGTGTCAGACAGTGTTGGTATATAATATTGATTTTGTTGTGTTGTATTGGGCATTGGTTCCTCGAAAAAATGTTGGATAGATTGTGGTGGAGGTCGGGGTGGATTGACATGAAGATCAGTCAATTAGTTTTCTACATAAACAAATAATTTGAAATTTTTCAAAACTAAACCATGTATTCATAACTTGGTTTAAATTCAACAGTTAAAGGCTAGCCATAAAGAATATGGTTCTCTTGTTCATTCCACTCCTTGTTTTCTTTTTCATAGTATAATATCCAGTTATACTCAACTTGTTTATGCAACTTTACCTTATGATATTTTTTCATATTCCTTGGTGAATGTGGTATTTTTTTGTGGTAGTCCAAATTGTAGTTTCACTATATCTATTTGATGCATCTCTATTATGTAGAAACAAATCAAACATCTAGATGCATTTCATCGCCAATTGTCTTTTGGATTATTGTATGTTAGACGTAGATAAGATTTATAGAGAAATTGATATATCAGAGGTTTATTAGTAATGTATGTATAAGAAAAAATAAAATAATAGAAATAAATTATTGTTTTAATATATTACATCGTTAATGCTCATGCGATCAATTTTTGATCGATATCCAACAATATGATAATGAGGTGTATCATCAAATTTCATGCATTTGCCACTATATCTACGAAACGAAATTTTAGCTTAGTGAATTAATTAATAGTTTTATAAATATAATATTTACTTTTTTGTGAATAAAAAATATAGCTCAAGATTACTTATTGGTGCAATAAATGGCATATGAAATCATGTCCAAGTTAAAAGTAGACATGTACATTCACATATCGACATAAAACTATGTTTAGATGCACGACACAATTCTCTATAATTGTATTCTCAAAATGTACGATATAATATTTCAACAAGTGCAACAAAATAATGTGTACTCTGTTCTAGGATTTGTCAGGCAATAACATGTTGACGACCAATCCTAAAAGGTATGCTATAATGTATAGTTATTTCTTCGTCTGAGGATTTTAGAGTCAGCGTTGAAAATGTTTCTCTCAACCATTTTTGTTTTATAAAATTCTCCATTCTTTGAGATTCATGTGGCATGATTGCTAACAAATATAATTTTTTTTGCCTATGATACCATAGTTGATACAGTAACTATTTTTCCCCCGACACATAAGCCAACTAGCAATGCAATATATTTCATTGTTATTTTACACTCACCCGTTAGAAGATGAAACATGTGAGTTTCAGGTCTTCACCTTTCAACTATGATACCATAGTTGATACAATAACTATTTTCCCCCAACACGTAAGCCAACTAGCAATGCAATATGTTTTATTGTTATTTTACACTCGTTAGAAGATGAAACATGTAGGTTTCAGGTCTACACCTTTCAACTAAAGTCGTAATAAGTGAATTGTCTATTTTATAGTTTTCTATTTGTGATATGTTACCAAACCCAACTTGATTTAACAATGGAATTATTAAAGAATTTGGTGCAATGTGTTTATGGCTAAGTGATCTTAAATTTTGAGATGAATCTTGTAAAAAAACTATGTAATATAGGTTAAATATGTTTTTAGTCCCTATAAATTTATGACCTTACATTTTTTATCCTTAAAAAGAATGAATTCACTTTAAATACATAAAACATGGAATTTATGACATTACACGTTTGAGGGACTCTAAAATATAAATTTTTCGCAACAAAAAAAATATAACTTTTTAAATTAGGACTGCAAATTAATCAATTTTTAAAAGTTGAGAATAGTATATAACATATATTAAAATTTTAAATATATATTTGGTCCTTACAATTATAACTTTTTTATTTATTTTGATCCTCGTAAGGTTTTTTGTTTGGTTCACATCCCTTCAAATGTAGTTTCATTTTAAAACAGTCCTTCAGTCCAACTTTATGTTACAAAAACTCTAACACCGTTAGAATCTTCTAGTTGCATCATCCTCTGGTATAGTCGTCCAACCAGAGGATGCTAAAGCATTCATCTTAACGGTGTAATAAAAGTTGGACCGATGGACTATTTTAAAATGAGACTATATCTGTAGAGATGTGAACCAAACAAAAAAATTTACAAGGACATAAATTGAAAAATGTTATAATTGCAAGAATCAAAGACATATTGAAATCTACATTAAATTATATAGTATAACAAAGTTTAAAATATACAAGCATAAATTAAAAATATAACATAAAATATTATATTACTTACAAAATTTTGAACGTATTGTAGCATTGATATGTGACTATTTGCATGTCACATAGTCGCTATTTGGAATGACAATTTAACACATTGTCAACCGTGCATATTCTGAGTTGATAATTCATTATGTCGTATGTGTCTCTGTATTTATGCATATAACTATTAATACAATGATAGAGTGAATGTTTTTCTAATCCTATTAATACAAAACTATCTTCTATTATTTTCTTTGCCGTTAATCAGAATTTTTTAAATCATATCAATGACACACAAAAAGTATAGTTTTTCTTGTTTACTACAATGGAGAAATGTGTGAAAGACAATATGTTCGTAAATATTTCAAAACTGAGAAAAAAAAAGGTATTCAAATTTATTTTGAATGTAACCTTACTTACATAAAGAAAAATATTGAATCAAAGTTGAAGTTAAAAAATAATAAGATGGTGTCTGATATAATTTTTTGACACCCTCTCACCTTTGGCCAAAGTTTAGTTCATTATAAATTGTTAAATTTTGAACTTATGTTTAATGTTTATAAATAGTGGTCGCAACTCGGTTATATCAAGTTATATGTCATGTTTGAGGACGATCATTAGATATTGGTCAACCATCATCCTCAACCATACATCACCCTTAATACCATTTTCAAACACAATGCACTCATTATTTTCAAAACTATGAATCCTACCAACCTGAACCATATCAATTTGAATCATACTTTGATCGAGTCGAAACATCTGAACCTAGAACCAGAATCCCATCTCATTGCAACAACATACGATTCATCATTTCATATGCGTAACTTAAACTTAGTTTATGCAATCTACCAAATTTGATATGTCTTCTAATGAACTACCTCACTTTGATGCATCTCTTGAGATTGACATGAATTTTAATAGCAAACAAGATTATCAACTAGAAATTGAGAACTACCACATAAAAAATTAACTCAATTATCATGTGATGCAATCTAATCAATACAGGTATGTAATTAAATGTGTGAAACTATAATGATTGTTGAAATGCAGGGCTTCGCTAAGTCATAGGAGTAAACAATGAATGATTAGTTGTTTGAACCAGCCCCACAATTGTGCATATTTCTTTATGTAACAAGATGATTTCAAGCTTGACTCTAACATTATATGTGAAATCATAAAGTCACTTTGGAAAGTTGACCCATCAATTAAAGTGAAGGTGATTATTGCCCATATTCAGAAACGACACAACTACACAATCATCTATAGAAATGAATGAATGGAAAACAATTTCTTCCAAGAACTATTGCAGAAATTGAAGTATCACCTACATATTTTAATTATACTCTGTTACGGGATTCAAAAAATTTCAAACAGCTATTATAGGTTTTCCCTCCATGCATCATTTGGTTCAATTTCTATAAATCTTTCGTCTCAGTTGATGGAACTTGGTAGTACAACAAGTATAATGAACTATGATGCTAACCATTGCACTTGATGGGAACAAAAATACAATTCTCATGCTTATGCATTTGTGGAAGGTAAGACAATAGTTGTTTTGAGTTTCTTTTTGAAAAACCTAAGTAGATACCTCACACCTTAAGTCAATGTTTGTTTGATTTCAGATAAATACAAATCCATTAAAAGTGCTTATAATAATCTAAATAATGGTTGATATGATCATCGGTCAACACATGCATATTACATCTGACACGTTGTACAAAATTTCATGAAAGAGTTCAAGAACAAGGAACTTCAATAAACAATTATCTGTATGGGTAATGATCTAATTCTTCTTAGTATAATTTTCACTTATCAATTTATAATATTTGATAATTTTTATCTCATTCGTAACAGAATATGCATTAAATAAATCATCATTCAAATATTACTGCAATAAAATCAGAATGGAAAACTTAGAGGCTTTAAGATGAATCGATAATACCCATTAGAACAATGGACTATGGCGTATTCTCAAGATCGGCGATGGGGACACATGACAACGAACATTGTTGATTCAATAAACGTAGTGTTCAAGGGTACATGCAATCTCCTAATCATTGATTTGGAGTTTTATATGTAGAAATTGGACAATAACATTAGGCATTATTAACTTCTAGACGAGTATACACAGACAATTGTAAGCATAAGATTAAATATGAAGTTGGTAAGTCTAACATTCACTAAGTCATGCGATTTGATCGACATTGTCATTCTTTCATGGTGCATGAAACAGTAAATCCAACAGATGTGCGACCAATTGATCATTTCGAAGACAACCTTCAAAGAAAATGGTGTGATTGTAGAAAATTTCACACTATACTTGTGCCTTATTTACATGTCATAGTTACATGTTCTTGTATTCGTCAAAACTATTTAAGGCACATGCCCGACGTGTACAAGGTTGTTAATGTATTTAAAATCTACAAAGAAGAATTTTCACATATACATAATGAAAGATATTGGCCCTATATGAAGGTGACACATTGTATCACAATCCTAAAATACGGATAATTAAAAAATATCGTCCAAATAGTATACGTATTAGAACTGAAATGAACATTCGAGAAAAAGTGGCTAAAAAGTACGAACTATGTTGGTTAACTGGTCAAACTCAAAAATATTATTCAAATGTTAGAGACAACTCTAGTCAATCTATTTTAATAAACTATATAATTATTATTTTTTTCGTTAAGTTTAAAAAATATATAGATGTATACAATCTCTTTTTTAAAAGGTTATTTCTATATTTAAAAACAAATTGTAAAAATTGACTTATTTCGGAAAGTCTCATTTACAAATGATAACTTCTTCCTATAATAAAAAATAAGATAAATTAATATATAATTTTGAAAAGAGAATATATTGATAAATAATTTTTTTTTAAAAATAATTATTTATAAATAAAAAAACCTCAATTTTTAAAGAATTTGAATTTTTTTCTTATGGAACGGTTAGCAATTATTAATAGATAAATAAGGGATATTTTCGATGAGGTACAGCTAAGTAGTGTGATAAATTAGTTACAAATAGCTTGACCAAGTAAACAAAACATGTATAGATCGTATCAACTACTAATAAAATTATAATCTCTCTTCTATGATTGGATTTAGGCATGTTTCCCGTAAGAGTTGAAATATCTTTTATATTATTATTATTATTAATATATTTATATTTATAAAAAAAATTATTAATATAAAATTAACTTGATTCAAAAAAAATTATTAATAAATTTAAGTCTTTAATATGTTTTTTATCTCTATAAAATTAAAATTTTTTAAATTTAATTTTAAAAATAATTTATTCACTTTTGACCTTTATTTTGATTGTATAAAGACCTTTTCAACCAACTAAAAATATTGATTTTTTTTATAAAAACTTTTTAAAATAAAACTAAAAGCAAATAAATAAAATTTAAATACTAAAAAGTTGAGAACATTTTTATATATAAAAATTAAAAATTTATTTAACTTTAGAATTAACTACTTAAATCCATAGAACAAACTATAGTTAATTACGTGTAGGTCGTACATTGACCAAAGTAAAGGCATAATGCATCACTCCATACACCATGCATTGACCAAATAGGAAGCTAGATATTACTGATCGATCCGTTCTATAATATAACTAAAAATAGATCAAACAAAGCGGATGTATATAACTTAAATTATGATACATCCATTTTCCTTAACAAATTTTTTATTGTATTATAGGACGTTGGACTTTGTGCAAAGGGTGAAAAGAGCAAGGAAGTTTTCTTAAGTTAACTAATAAACCTATCAAAGTGTAGTCAGTTTGTCTATATGTTTTTGGACATTACTTTGTATCCTTAATTTGGAGAGAATTTGTTTGTTTCAAACAATGTTTAGTTGTATACCTATGAATAACATATTCATAAACGATGATGTTTTCAATGACTACATTGACATGGTATTGATAATGTGGTTAAATAAACAAAACTAGCCCCCTTAGTTTCATTAGGCCATACATAGGGCGGATGCAAGTATGTAGCTATAGTTGTCGCGTCTGGTTTGTCTGCGAAAAATGAGTCGTCATCAATTTTATTTTTATTAAAAGAAAAATTGGATAAAACCTAAAATAATATTTTTGAACCAAAAATTTGGATTCGGGAGTCGATTACGAGTAGAGAAGTATTATCACCGTACAACGTCCGTTAAAACGGTTACCCTATAATTAATTATATACAAACTATTTATTTATTTATTTTTAACCCCAAAAAGAATAATAAAAAATTAAATTATTTATATTAATGAAAGAAGAAAAAAATATTTGTTTTATTAATTTGGTTTGACAAGGGTAAGACATAGCTCCTACGTATCTCCATGTGCAATAGGGAAATCAAAACACACGTAGTTCTTAGTTAGAAAATATTTGTGTGTTGACCGATTTTATTATTATTTTTTATTTATATATGTATTAAAAATTAAAAATAATAATGTAATAATAATAATGATGATAAATATAATAATAATAATATTTGTCTGTTTTAAAGTAAAGAAAAAAAAATAAAAAATAAAACGTAACGTGGCGGTATGTGAACGAGACAGATGGACACGACGGTGAAATAATCTGTTAAATGATTTGCTCGTACGTTGTCGGATTTGTCGCGACACAAAGGCCACTAACGATTGAAAGTGAATAATATAGTGCAGCGAGCGAGGATGAATTTCATCCGGCGGCGACAACCATTAATTTTAATTTTAAGGACGTATTATGAATTTTTTATTATGAATTTTTTATTAAATTACAATATGATGAAATTTGTTTTCTTGATCTATAGACATCAATTAGTTATATTTTTTATTTTATTTTATATTGCAAAGAAAACAATTATAGGATTAAACGATTTAAAAAATAAAATGAAAGCTTAACATATGAGTCTATTTTTTATAAAAAAAAAAAAAAAATTAGAAAGAGAAACAATATATATATTTAAAAAAATACAAAAAAAAAAATACTAATAAGCAGAATAGAGAAAATAATACCTTACTAGACTGATTATTTCAAGATCAGATTATCTTCTTCTCCTTTTCTAATTAATCTCTCTATTTTTTTTTGTGCTCTCAATTTGTGTTTTTAATTGTCCTCCCCTTTGTCTTCTTGTGGCAGACTATTTATAGACTTTTGGGTATAGATTTTAAAAGACAAAAGAATAATTGTCAATTGATTACAATTAATCTATTTTTTTTGTTTCTTTTCTTTTAATTGGCCACAATTATACCGATTGTTATTGGCATTCATTCATTTCCTCGGTTTTCTTTTCTATTCAATTGATCACCATTATTCTGATTTTTATGACCATTAATCAATTTCTTTTCAGTTTTTTTTTTATCATTTATTTTGATCATCGTTGCATCGATTTTTATGACCATCAATTCATTTATTTTCAGTTTCCTTTATTTTTATTTCTTATTATTTTTTTTTATATTTTAGAAAATAGTCTGACAAGAATTAAAGGCAAACAAGAACTGAAAATACTTGTAGTTGTTAAAAGCTTATATCCCTAATTATTTATTTTTATTTTTATATTTCTTCACATATATTTATATATTTATTATTATAATTATTATTTCATTTTTTAATAAAAAGTAAAAATCGGACAAAATTAGGTGTCAACAATAGTGTTTGCGGTACGATTTAGATCCGTTTTAAGAATAAAAATTTCTCTAATCTAAATATTAATATATTAGTAATTTAGTTCAATTTGGATGATAACTTAAGAAAACAATTAATCTGATTTGGTTTAAATTAATATAATTTAAAATAGTTCAATTTTTGGTTGGTTCAAATTACAATTTATAATATATTATTTTAAGAATTTTTGAAACTTTTGAACAATTTAAAATTTCTAAAATGAAAAATTCCATAATTTTCAAAACTTTCAAACAATTCAAAACTTTTGAAATAGGAAAATTTCAAAACTTTTCATATTTGGAAACTATCAAAAATTTCCATATTCGAAAACTTTTAAAACTTTTTCAAATTTAGAAATTTTTGAAACTTTTCAGATTTAGAAACTTTCGAAACTTTTCATATTTAGAAATTTTCGAAACTTTCTAAATTTTCAAAATATAATCAATATTTCGCAAAATTTGAAACTTCTGAAACTATTAATTTTGAAACTTATTATAAATGGTTAAAATAATAAAATTGTATTTTTATATGTCTTAAAATGTGACAAGTTTAAATATAGGGGTGCAAGATAGAATCATCCCCTTCTAACTATAAAAATATTTGGTGGCCCAACTAATCCAAAAACACAATGGATCAGGCAAGTTTGACCCATAAATTGGATAATGGCCATAAATTGATATGATGAAAAGTTTTAGTAAAAATGTATTTTTTGAAGTCAAGAGTACTATTGTCAACAACAACAAAAGTGAGAGTACAACTTTGTTTTTCTCTAGATCATCCTCCATATTCACATACCCCATTATCTCTTGAATATCCAAAATCTATTAAGTTAGAGTACTATTGTCAAGAAAAAAGTTAGATTCCTAGAAGTCAACATCTAAAGTAGATTCCTACAACTCCAACATCTTTATTTTTTTCTTTTTTTTTTTTATTTATTTATCAAAAACCAGCATCACCTTATTATTACTGCTCATCTATATTTTCTTTTATCGGTTGAAGATATAAATGTAATGTGGATGTTTTTTTCTCTAATTTCTTCAATCATATTGACATTGGTATATGTATTAGATATGATGGAGGACATTTTGTCTTAGCTAAAACATAATGGTTCACACCCATCTGCTCAGTAAATGAAGGAGAATCACCTGAATTATTAAGTGCTTTAAAGTGGGTCTATGATCTTCAACTTACATCAGTGAATTTTGAATTAGATTTAAGGGGTGTTGTAGATAGTTTTCATTCCATCAAAGAAAATAAGACCGAATTAGGTACTATTATTTTTAATTTTCGAACTATTTTTCATTCTCATTTTAAAAACTCTATAATTCAATTTGTTAAGAGACAAGCAAATGAGGCAGCTCATGCTCTAGCAAGAGTAGTCACATCTATCGCTAGTCTCCAATTCTCCATATTTTTATTGATATTCCAAATTGTATTCATGATATTATTATTAATGAAATGTTATAAGCACTTTTAAGTAAAAAAAAAACTATATTTCCTCGCAAAACAAAAATAGGCTAAAAAAATTATAAAAAAGGAGCTTGGAGTCACTTACTAGTAGTTGTTTATTCACTTTCAATATTTATTCAAAATATGCACACAAAAAATTATTATTGGATTAGAACTTCTAATAATATTATTAATCTTATTTTTTATCATCAGATTAAAAATTTACATTATCGAATTTTGAAATTCAAAAAAACTCTGAAAATTTTGTGGGCAGGAAGAGTATCTTCATCATTTCATCACTTGGGTGCCCATGTACGTACTTTTGCAGCCCAATGACTAACCCATCTCTCTTGGACTACAATACAATCCAATCCACTTCAGATGCCCAAATTCATGGCCTACGATCTAACTAAACCAATTTTATTAGGCAACAATATGTCTGAAGAGCTACTTTTATCTCTATATTTTTTTTTAAAAAAAAAAGTCACTTTTTTGGGGAAGTATACTTTTGGATGGGGAAAATTGTGCTTTTGACTGGGATTATATTTTCATAGGGTAAAAATATTGTATTTCATTTAAAAGTGTACTTTTAAAGTGCAGATGTGAATTGAAAAATAAGGTTTCATATTTTCCAACTTTGTTGTATTACTATACAGGCCAATCCACAACACTTAATTCATGACCAATTTGGAAATTTTATCAATGTTTAGTTTTTAATCTTTAGATGATTGATTTTATTTTATTTTTATATTTTCTTCAAGTTGAGGTTTTTTAGTTTAGATCTTTAAAGTGCATAAATGTCTTTTTGATTTTAAAATATAGTTGATACCTAAAACCATTTTTGATCTATATATGGATTTAGATATTCTCATCTTCAAATTCAACATCAAAATATTATATTGGTGATCTCATTATTTTTTTACAAGTAATTTTATTAAAAAGAGTTTAAGGATACTCTAATCCATACATCTACTAATAAAGTCTAAACTCAGAGTTATATTAAAATCAATACTATTCATCTTATATTCATCATATATGAAGAGTTGTAAAAATTTATTAGTCCTACTTGTATATTTTTGAAGTTATAGATCACAATAAATTTGAATGGTGATATTACTAACACACAATATGAGAGGATCTAATCTCATTTAGAAAAACTATTTTTGTATTGATGGGTGTATTTTTTTTTAACAAAAATACTATTTATTTTCAAAGTGGATATGTACTTTCAGAATCTTATGCATTTTCTAAGAAAGTGTTGCAAAAGGTTGGGCCCTTATATCAATGTGTTATTTAATTTACCAAATAAAAAAAAAAAAACTACCAAAATTCATGAGAAGACTATGATGCAATCCGACTGGTCTAGTAAGAATCCACTTCTATAAAAAAAATTAATATTTGTTTTTCTTAAAAATATATTTTTAATTCAAATTTTAATATTTCAATTTTAATATTTATAAAAAAATAATAATTTTGAATTCCAACAAAATTATTCATTAAATAGTTTTAGTTCTTGTTAAAATAAAATATATTTAATTTTTTGACAACTTTAAAATTTTGAATATTTTTTATAAATATATTTAGAAAATTATAAAATTTCTTCTAAAAACATTTAGAATTTTTTAACTTTACAACAGATACTAAAATTATATATATGAAAATTTTGTAAAGAATAAAAATTATATTTTTATTTTATGGAAATTAAAATTAAAAAATTAAAATTTTATTTATAGAATGACTAATTTATGGACTATAGCCAGCTACACCTCATTTGGAGTAATAAACTATTTTTTCTTTGAAACAATTTAATAAATTTCAATTACCAATTCAATTAAGAAATTATTAATGAATTTCAAGGTAAGTAGTAACTTTTATGGTTGGTTAACTTTTTTCTTTCTTGATTAAGATTAGTATTACCCTTTTGTATCATTTATAAGTTACTTTTTAATTAATTTAAAAAAAAATATTTTTGTATTACTATTAAATTATTTATCTTAAAATTAAATCAATCTTATCTCTATTTTATCTTATTTTTATTAAACATATATTTTATTAGATTCAATTGGATTAAATGAGATATTCGAAATTAAAAATTAAATCAAGTTGATTTAAAGACTGAATAAAAAAATACTCAAACTCAACTTAATCCGTGCTCAATACCCCCAAACTATTTGAATGAATGTGGTTTTTTTAAATGAAAAAATATTTACTCAATACCATCTTTTTGAACGGTGCGTTTTGAATAAGGGAGTTAGTTAATGATTAAGTTTCACGTGGTTCACTGATTACTGTACATGCTGCTATGTAAGTAATAGTTCCATCACAAAACTAAAAAAAAGTGATTATGAAATGCACGATGACCGGTAAAAGCGGCAATATTTTTCCAAAGTAGGAATAATTGATTAAATAAAGTGTTTTTTGAACGTGGATGCAAACTCTATCTTACTTGGACTCCGTACACATATGATTTCCTGATCATTGACACCTGGCTAGGCTTTTAATTGGGGCACTAAAATAACAATAATTAATCGTTAATTTAATAAAAAGTAGTATCCTAAAAATTCAGGTAACATCGAATCTTATTGGTGAATGAAACATTTGTTCACTGTTCACATGGGTTTAACCAATAGAAAAGTGGAATTTAGAGACAATATGTCCAAACTTTATGACTAGTTGCACATTTTAATAATGTAACCTAATCGAGTATTTTTTGAACGGTTCTTTGTTATGAGGGACTTCAAAATCAAGAGTATTTCTTAGTATAGTAGCGCGTGGGGATGTCCCTCTCCTACGACTCAACCCGTTACGGGTACCGCAAATAATGTATACTTGCTTAGTATTGGTCGGAACTTAATTCTTCCCTATCTTCACCGCTTGAAAATGCTTGGTTATGTATTAATAATGTTTAGTAATTGTGTGATTAATGTAGTATAATTTGTTTGGTATTACTGTTAAGTTATTATTTGTGTATAGTTTTTAATCTTTTGATAATACGAGCCATTTAAACGGGCTACTAAACCTAAACCGATAGGAGTTTTTTGGTGGAAATAAAATTATACGTTTCTTTTTTAACCCTTTAATTTTCTTAAAAACCTCAAATTTAGTTTATATATGTTTTGAATTGACAATTTCAATCACATATTTTTGTGTATTTAAAAGTATTGAGGAACATGAAAAGAAACATCAAATAAAATTTATACTAAATATGAGCTCTAAAATTAGCATCCAAGTCCGGTCCTATGTTGATTTTAAGATTATATTATATATTTTATTTATAATTAAAATGTTTTTATCAAAATAAAAACAATAAAAAATACATAATTTCATAATTTTCAATTAACTAGTTTGATATAAAAATAAATAAATTGAATCTAAACATGTGTTTTAATTCACATAGTTTAAGTTTAAAATTATGATAAAAATAATTAATAATAAATATGTATAAGTGGAAGTAAAAAATAAAGCTCAAGACAGAATAAATAAAATTAATATTCAATTATCAATAGAAAGTATTTAATTATTTTCAATAAATATTTAATGTGTGCATATTTATAGATTTAAATATAAAAAAAAAGTCCAATAAATATTTAACTGTTAATAGAAGAAAAAAATTTCAAAAAATAAAATTAACATGTGAATATATATACAGTTTTTAAGTTAGTTGATTTTGTTAATATATTTTGTTATAATTTAATTGTTAACAGAAAAAAAATTACAAATACTATTTTTTTAATTATACTTCTACTTAATAATTTATAATGATAAAATTTAAATAAATGTTTTATTGATGTAGGCTACCCTGCCATTGACTCGGGCGTATTCGGACTCCGACTAAAAACATGATTATAAATAGGACTCAAAATTCAATATTTTTTGAGTTGGTCATATATGAGTGATCTATCTCGATCACTCTACTCTCTACATTATAATATATGATATGATACTGTAAATAGTGATTTGTATAATTTTGACATAAATTTGGTTTTTGTGCAATTATAGTGTTTATTTGCAGCGAATAGCGACACAAATAAACTGAATTTTAAAGGAAAAAAATGTTTTTTTTTTTTTTTATCTATGGCCAATTTAAAAAATTTGCTTTTAAAATTAATTATTTATAGTTCTTAAACCTTATCTTAACTGACAAATATGATGTTTCAAGTCTTTGATCTGAATTCAAAATCTCATAATTATACGAATTAATTATCTCATAATTATACGAATTAATTATGATGAAATTTACTATATTTTCTAAGATAAAAAAAAAAAATACTTTATAACTATATATAAATTGGATAACAAGATTTAATGTCATTTTTCTCTTCTAATTTTACCATTCATTTAAATTATTTTATTAATAATTTTGTCATTCTTTATTCCATTAAATAACCGAATTTTTAAAATATCCATATATAAAATGGGATGTACTAAATTTTGGTGTTATATTTTTATTTTAATTTTATCATTTATTTATAATTTTATTTTTTTATCAATTAAATATCTATATATTTTTTTAAATAATCATATTAAATTTTGTTATTTTTATATTATATATCAACAAAAAATATAGTAATTGTAACCGATTAAATTCTTAGTTTATATTTTTTAGGTGTAGTTGTACATTTGTAGAGTATCAATTTTTCTCTTTTTCTATGTACTTTTCTCATGTGATTCAATATACATACATATATATATATATATATATATATATATATATATATATATATAATAAAACATATATAAAAAAAAAAA
>NC_021167.2:9183240-9199029 GCF_000331145.2 Cicer arietinum | reverse complement strand
TATATATATATATATATATATATATATATATATTATGAAACATATTAAAAAAAGAAGAGTTTTATTATGAGAGTGTGATGAGATTAAATCTTCACCACACAATTATATATAGATGATCATAATAAGAAAAAAAAATATTTTTTTAAGTAATCATTCATATATGATTGTATAATCAAAATTTAAAAAACATGTAACTATTTTCATCTTTCGTACTAGTCGAACCAACTATTACAAGATATATTTGACAGTTGGATTTTAGAGAAGTTTAGAGGAAATTACTTTAAAAGGTTAAGTTTATATTTTATTACATATATTTGAGATTTAAAAAACAATTAAAAAAAATAACATGATAAATATCATATAATTCCAATTAATTTATTTTAATAAATATTCTATAATTTTTGTTAAGAAATTTTTTTTATATAACTTCCAAACATACTCTAAGAAATAAACTGCAAAGGCCATAGCCATGGCTGACGCTCACCATGTTCCGCCATTAATATTGGATTTGATCATCTTTCTTAAAAATATAAATTAATAATTTTTTTTAATTTTTACGGTTAAGATAATAAACATGATTAGAGTTTGAGTGATGTTGAAATGATGCAAGTAAATATATATTTATATTTGTAACGTGTCAAGGATATATACGGCTGACGGCGCATAGTAACTCTCAATATTAATTAATACTTAGCATATTTTATTCATATATATACATAATACATCTACCTCGTTAAATATACTTTTTATTTTTGGTAAATTTTTTTGAATACTTTACTCACTGTAGAAATAGAAAGTACACTAAATTCACGAACTCACGAGTCGCAGCAATAATCTAACATTTTTAAATCAACATAGATAATCTAACCTACGCCACAAACACCTTCTTCCCTTTCACCCAATTAAGTTCCTATGCCACTTTTTGTGACTTGCGATCGAGACACAAATATGGAATAGAATAACACACTTTTCTTCCTTCACCATCAATCACTCTAACCTCATCTTTAATATCAATATACACCAAGTAAGCTTATGTTTTTTTTTCTTCTTATATATTAATTATTATTATTTATAAACTTACAAAATATAATTATATATTAATCTAAGTATAGTTTAAGAAGCCCTAGGTAGGGTGAAAGAAATTAATATGGGAAGGGGAAAGATTGTGATACGAAGGATCGATAATTGTACAAGTAGGCAAGTGACTTTCTCAAAGAGAAGAAAGGGATTGATAAAGAAAGCCAAAGAGTTAGCAATCTTATGTGATGCACAAGTTGGACTTGTTATCTTCTCCAGCACTGGAAAGCTTTATGAATATGCAAACACCAGGTTTTTTATTCATTTATTTCATCATCATTCATTTTTCGTAATACAATATATATTGGATAATTTTTTGTGTGTTTAATTACCTATGTTAAAGATAAAAAAAAATATATGGATATATATCATGTCCATGATTCAAAATAATTTTGACCTAATTAATTTTTCATGTTCTAATTTGTATTTGGTCTGAATATGAATGGATTATGGATGCATTATATATATCTGAACTTAAGTAACCTTCCTTGTGTGCTGGCATACTCCTGAGAAGAGATCTAAATAAGCTAGTATTTATTACTAATTAATTTTTCAATATCATGCACTACTATTGAATATATATTTACATTTTTCTTTTGAATGGCATAGAGAAAATATATAGAAATAGAATTAAAATGTTACTCATTACTAGAAATGATATAAGAAAATACAATAAAGTGAGAAGATAAAGAAATCACTGCAAATAAATCAAAGCCAATAACCAACTAAAAGAAGATAGAGAACAACCGATAGGAAAAACAAAAACCCTAAGCTCTAATGATTCTATAGAGAACACACATAACACGTAGATGGATGCATTCACATCAAGGAGAACATAAGAAGATTTTTGCGAGTTGAAATTGTATTTTATTTTTTTGAATGGCAAAATATATTAGATAATCTATAAAGAAAGTACAAGGAGTACTCAAACTAAAAACACAAAAAGAGAAAAAGAGAAAAAAAGACCAACAATCCGGACCAATCACAAAACAAAAAGGAAATCAAAGTAAGAATCAACCAAAAGTGTGAAAAGAACCGAAATAAACCAACAAATCAAGCATAAATAAATCCTGATTCATCGACGCCACACCTCTCTAAGGAGTTAAACAAAGAATAGATTTCGTCTCCCACTCATAGAAAGTGCGGGAGTGACTAGAGACCTTCTCCGTGAACTACTTTTAAGATGTGAAAATAATCATATCAACTAATTGCATAAATCGTAGGCTTCTCAGAAAAAATAGAATCATTTCGCGATAATTAAATCATTGCGATAATTAAATCACCATAAAATCAAATGCCAAACTCGGTCTTAACTATATGGTTGTAAATATTCCACCAAATAAATGAATAAAATATTTGATGAAAACTTCTTAGCATGGAAATGGTTTGTTGAACAAATGATATATATATAGGCATGTTTCAATTGCACCCATGGGCTTATGGGCCCCTCCCTCTTTCATATAAATCATACTTCATATAATACATATATCTAATGCATATATCCCATAACTAGAAGACCACATCCATACATAACACTAACTATAGCACCATCAATAAAACGTTGTTAGGTTTGTTTTGACTGGCCTTGTTTGTTCATATTTATTTAATTAGGGGCTAGTTTGTGTTTGTAGGATGTATTAAGGATTGTTTTTTTATACTTTAGGCAATTTGCAAAGATATGATTGGGCGTAGCTTCTGCAATTTTTTTATAGAATGTGAATATGGTTCATCACTATGATGTTGGGTTTAGTTCAATAATTTATTTTTATAGATGAGTTGAAGTATTTCTTGAATTCCGATAAATTGATTTTGTTTATTTAAAAAAACATACAAAACTAAAAGAGAAATTAATTTGAAGGAAAGTCTAAAATAAAATTAAATAATAATATTAAGTTAAATATGTATTTTTGATTAAGTCAAAGAGTTCTTAAAATTAAAAATAAAAGAATAGTATACACAATTTTTTTGAATGTCATTGGTTATTGAATAATTATTAATAAGAGGTCATGTATTTAAATTAATGTATAAAGGGCAAAAGATATATTGAGAAGTCATAAAATTATTTTTGTTTACCATCTTTATCAAAACCTAATTTTAATTTGTAAACTTTGGCTTCTTATTTTAATTTCTATGAATTTTTTTATACAGAGGGCCCTGTGAAAAAAATTATATGATGGATATTATAAAAGAAAGAGCCAATGAATTTATTCATACGATAATTAGAAAACATCAATAAAAACAAATTTAAAAATTAATCAAATGACCTTAATTAAAAATGCTCATCCATCTCACTTAATATTTAAGTATATACTCAAATAGTTTGGCCTTCGTTTGATATATTCTGAATCTGTCCTTGGGAGCTGTTCACCCCTTATATTATGTTGTTTTGATTTGAATAATAATTTATTTATATTTTAAATATGAAATTTTGATATAATATATTATGGTCACTAAATTTAATGACAAAATTAAACATACATTTTTTATATTTCTCTATCTCTAATTTTTCTAGCTATTTTTTTAATATTACATATTATTTACATACCCATCTTTTATATTTGATACCAGTCAATTTAGTTTTGCCAAATTTAAGAAGGTTACCAAAAACTTTATAGGCATACATGATTCCAATCCTTACATAGCTATGCTTTTTTTGGGTTGATTCATAGTTTTAACTATGCTAATCTAAATGATTTTCTTTGATTCCAACACTTTTTAGTCAATGTCAAGTGTATCCAAGATGTGAAAGTGTTAGGCAACTAGTCGCATGAACATGGTCCCAAAAGCAATATTTTAAGTCATATTGGCTTAGGATCATTATCATTGGCAAATGCACTCATCAGATAAGTTGTCTCCACTAGTTTCGATGTAGACAAACTATATAATGTAATTAAACCTAGCAACTAGCTAATTAAAGTTGTAGGTTTTTTCATCATTATTATTCTTTTTCATGTTTCATTAGATAAACAAAACTATTGATGTGAGACAAGGGTGTATATAGTTGGAGGAAAGGGGAAGGGATAAGAGATAATATTTTAAATTTTTGTGTGTTTGATTTGATATTTAACATGGGAAGGGAAGGGAGAAGAGGGAGTCAAAATTTCTTCTATAGATCATTTTGCTCTCTTTCTATTTTGGAAGAATTTGAAGGAGAGAGAAAAAGAGATAACAAAAACAACAAAAAAATCATTCAAAATATCTCTACTTCTATCTTTTGAATTAAACATGTCTTTCATTTTTTTCTCCATCTCATCCCCTCCATTAAAATATATTCTCTCTACTAAAATTCCTCCACTTTACTCCTATACGTTGAACCAAATAGACCAAAGAGTAATCCAACTCGTTACACGGAAATAATAGGCTAATCATTATTAAGGAAATCAATTGGGTTAAAAATTAATGTCTAAATTAAAAGTTAGTCAAAGTTCTAAGAGTAGTGTATTTTCTTCGTACTATTGGATGTATGTGGCCCCTCACTATGACATGTATTGCCCTATTATGTTGCAACTTCGTTTTGATTATCCCCACATGTGTTTTTCCTCTGTGTTGTCTCCGCAACATCATTCAAAAAAATTAAGATTCAAATTTATGTTCTAACCATTTTGCTTTGCAAGTCTATCTTTTGTCATCGACGGCTGAGAGCATCCTTTATTTTATTGTAAAATTGGCTTAAAGATAAGGTTACTAAAGCAATTGATTTATAGGTCTAAAAATAAAAATTTCCTTCATTAAAATACCTCTAGGTCGACTCTCTATATCTTGGGTCTAAGAATACCATTTGTTTTTTAGGTCTCTATATCTTGGGTGGACTCTGTTTCCTTAACTTTGCATGACCACTAATTTTTGTGGGCACGTTCGTGAAATCGCATAGGTGCTAAATAAATTGATCGTATGATTTGTATTTTTTTTTTTAAAAAGACAAAAAATTATTAAAACTCAACAACATGAAAGCACAATATGTGCTTCATGAAGGATTAAAATAGTTCTACTAAAAAACCAAAAGATAACAGAACCTAATTAGTATCACAAAACACCAAAACCGTATACGATTGAAGCTCAATATGAATGTCATAGAATGCTGCTTGAACTTGTAAAACAATGCTATTCTTTGTTGTTCCACCCCAACCATGCCAATGGATTTTTAAACCACTATGACGCGGAATAACTAAAGCTAGAGCGATAACTCTAAGATTTCTTTAACCGAAACTAATTTTCCAACAAAAATAGTCTGATTACGTGTTTTCTTTAGATTTAATTCTTTTAAATTGAGAAGTTGGTGAAATGAATAAAACAATAATTGATATTTTAAGACATTTCGCTATTTCTAACCAAATCATTGAAAAAGACAGACACTCACAAAAAAAGTGATTTATCGACTCTAAAATTTCATACCCTCCGACACAAAACACGTTTAAACAAATTTTTCTTAGTTGCTAATTAGTTTGGATTAATTGACACACAAAAAAGCACCACTTCATACTTTTTTCTTTAACATCCCCTCTGAGGCATGTTCCAACCTCACTCATTAGACTCTTATATGCCAATTTCACCAAATACATCTTCAAACCTTCTTCACCAACAAATGTACCCCCTCATTCTCTTGGAATCTCACCCTTTCCACCTCAATTTTGAGTTTTTCTATAACAATTCATTTTCCATTGTAATAACTAGCGTCACCTTCTCCACACCCAAACTTAACTTCCCCTTTAACACAATCTCATATCTGCTACTCTTGCTTCACATATAATGAGAATAATCTACTGTATTGTTTTTTAGAATAGTTGCATTAAATAAGTTAAAATCTCATAATTTTATGTTTAGTCTTTATAAAAGAATTCATCAACTTTTAGTTTCTTAAAAAATTTCATTTTCAATTTTTGATTCTAATCTAACTACTTTTTATCATTAAAAAATTTAAATGATCTTTTGCACTAATGTTTAAGACATTATAAGAAATTTTTTTACAAAAATTTAGAATTTTCTTTTGTATTTAGAATTTAACATGTCTTATTTCTTTTGTCTCACTCCCTGACTAACTCACTACTTAACTAAAGGTGCATTTGATTTGCAAAACAGTAAGCATTGGACGGTACAAAACTATACAAGACAACTTTTTAAATTCCACTATGTTTGATGATCGATGCATAAGATACATAATTTTGCATTGCACAATGTTTAATATATTTATGCACCAGACAAAATAATATAACTTTTAACTATTCATTGCACAGTGTGCCATGAACATCAATGAAACATGTGTTAGTATATGCTTCTTAACAATCTACTCAAATTGGAGCATACATGTCTTCAGATCCAAGCTTCAAGAAAATGAAGTGATCAACATAAGAGCCTCAAAAGCACTTAGTGAACATGTCAACCAACTTATCACTAGAGTTGACATAATCAATTGTTATTTCTCCCCTTTTAATGTGATTCTCTATCTCTATGTGTTTGATTTCTTCATATATGGAACACTAGATTTTATACAACGCAGGGTCTGTCCAAGGGCCTAACAACCCAATATAAGACTTTAGACTTCAAAATTTTAGATAAAAAAATGCTTCAAAAAATTCAATTTAGTTATAAATATGCGATATGATAGATCGGTTATAGATCATCAGCTCAATTGGTCAAAATAAGAGTCTTATATCCATATTGACACAAATTCGAACTTGGATGTAACAAAACTTGTTTTTATTTGTTTTTTATAAACCTTGCCTTATTTTTCTTATTTAAAAAGAATGTGAAGTGCTACTTAACTGTCATAGATAAATTTTGTACCCAAAGATCTAGAAATTGTCTTCTACTTCTTGCTCTTTCAAGAAATCATATATATTTCCTTCAATCAGAATACAATATCTAGAAGTGCATCGCTTGTCTAATAGGGATCTTCACATACAACATCAAAGTATCAATTGAAATTGACATTGTCTTTATCTATATATAATAGTATTTGCTCTTGTAAAAAAATTTATGCATCAAAGAATACAAATGACAACATCCAATGAGAATCACAAGGAGCATTAAGGAACTGGTCAAATACTCACTACAAATATGATATTAGGTCTAGTGAGATAGTTGAGGTTCCCACAAATACTTCTTATGGAAAACTAGTTATTAATAGATAGATATATCTTGATCTTGGAATATGCTAGTTATTAATACTTCTCTTGGTATTCACCAAAAAAAAAAAACTTCTCTTGGAAAACTAGTTATTAATGTGATTATTCTTTCCTGTGGTCAGCATGAAATCAGTGATTGAGAGATATAACATTTGCAAGGAAGACCAACAAGTGACAGATCCAGAATCTGAAGTCAAGGTATGCTTTATCAATCACTCTTTAGTCATGTCCAATATCTTGATCTGCCATGAATAACAGTACAAGCAAAGTGTATTTGAAGTCTAATAACATTCTTGAATGGATCAGTTTAGCTTGTAATTATGCATAGAACTACAAAACAGAACTGCATATAACTTTGGTCTTATATGTATAAACAAGACTAACCCTTAACCCCCAAATGAGCTTATAAAGTTGGATGGGATTATAGGAATTGAATTCTTGATCATTTAGTCAAGAAGGTTGTAATGAATGATTTTGTATCAACAGTAGCTGGAATAGAATTATATTTAGAGTGGAACTTTGGGTTATATGTTCAGAAATGCTCACTTAAGTCATCAAACATAATCATATTTTAGTCTTTATTATTTTTCCACATGACTTCAACAATATTATTCTTAAATAAACAGAGAAAATTTGTGCACTTCATGTTTAGTTTCAGCTTTTGTTTCACCACATCATTGAACTATTGTGCCACCTTTTTTGACTGATATTTATTGAACATCTAAATTTTTAAACCTCATCAATTAACATAAAAACCTTCAATGCTAATTGTATACTTGTTATCATATGCAATTATGCATATATCCAAGTGAAAGCATCTCACTATGAATTAAAATCATATCATTCAATCACATATGTTTCATTATCATTACTCATTTACATGATTATTTTACTTTATAACTGATAGTTTTGGCAAAGGGAGGCAGACATTTTAAGGCAGGAATTACAGAATCTACAAGAAAACCATCGGTACAACTACTCTAATACAACATTCATTAATTATACTACAAAATAGTATATGTATATGAATTCACACTACTCTTATACAACATTCATTAAGCTCCATGAATGAGAACACTAACATTTTGAGGACACAGGCAATTGATGGGAGAACAGCTTTATGGTTTGAGTATCAGAAATCTACAAGATCTAGAGAATCAATTGGAACTGAGTCTCCAAGGAGTCCGCATGAAAAAGGTTAACTACCTTTTATATTTATTTAAACTCAAAAGGAATGAATACATAATGTAAATCTGCTTAATTGATCAAACTAATTAAGAACCATACTAAAAACCAGAAAGCAATTAACAAGTTTAATCAAATTCTGCAGGAGAAAATTCTGACAGACGAAATCCAAGAGCTGGACCGAAAGGTAACTCTAAATTCTCAGTAGTGGCCTTCCCTAATTTTCCTCTCAAAATTTAACAAAACTCAAAGAACTTTTATGTTTCAATTTACTCAAATACAGGGAAACATAATCCATCAGGAAAATGTGGAACTTTATAAGAAGGTAAAAATCTCATTCAACAAGAAAACACACAACTACACAAATAGGTAGCGCAGCTTAGTTAACTAATCTGCATAGCATCATTGTCAATTGCAGATAGTAGAAAATTACAGTTTGTTCAAATTATGTTACACTGCAATGTTATAGCTCAACTATAGCCATTAGCCACTATTTGACAATAGTATATCGCAGAACAATAGCAATATGTTCAAATTGCGCTATTTTACATCACTGCTATAGCTGATATTTGACATCACTCACATGTTCCTAGGTCTACGGCACAACTGATACCACAACAATTAAACACGCATTTGTTCAATTTCCGTATGGTGTTCGTGGAGGAGGAGAATATCCACAGACATTATTTCAACTTCAGTTATGCCAGCCTGAACAAGAACAGTATTGTGAGACCTCAGGCAGTGCAAGTGCAACAAAATGAATGTGTCAAGAGTTAAGACTCTCAAGTCTTAAAAGAAAGACATAAATTAACATTTCTATGTTATGCAGCATAATAATCACATTTTGGTGAAGTGAGAATAATATTTTCTTATGGATTAATAATAATAATATTAATAAAACTCAATGCACTACTCAGAGATACAACAATCAACACATGTGTGAATGGTGTCGATCATTTGCCATGAAATTGTTTGAGTGCATACTACTAGCTAGTGTTGTTTTGTAATTTAATTTAATTTGGAGCAAAAAAAAAGAGTTCACAAAAGATGAGTTTAATAGTAGTAGGATTTCTCAAATGTCCACAAGTTGAGTGAATCTTACACCACGTACAAGTTAGCTAGCTAATAGTAGTAGCATTTATTAATTAATATTCATTTGGAATACTGATTATTAAAAATTCCAGTTTTAAACAAATGGATATGGAAAACCGAAAGAATATTGCAATGAGAAGTTTGTGATGAAGCATTTCCCTTCCACACATTAATAAAATGACATTTTCAACCATATTGAACATAGTCACCAATTTCATCATGTAACCATACAAAAAAAAAAAAAAAACTGTTTTCAATTGTTTTTGTAGAAAATACCGACACAACATATACAGCGGTATAATTTGGGGTGACAAGATTGAGAACCGTATTAGCGCGTGAAATAGTGCGTGTGGTCCTCTCTCTATATGCTGTCGCATTTTTGTCTCCTCTTCTATCTAAATAGATAACCTCTTTTTACATACATACATGTGTTTATTGGATGGCTAATCAAGCCTATATTTATTTATGTCACAATTGTTACTGCGATTCCCTTTTTTAATTTAATTTCACATAATATTTTAGTATTTTTTTTTTGTTGATTTACTTTTTAATTAATTTTATTAAATATTCAAAATATAAAAAATAAAAATAAAAATTTATTTAAATATTTAAGTTCTACATTTAATAAAATTTATATTATATTAAAGATGATAATTAATTTTATCAGTTTCGTTTAAAAAAAATTACGATTCAATTTGGAAATCTACGATGAAGTATTTTCAAGCACCTTATTAAGATTATTGATTCACTTCAAATTTTTGTTTTAAAAAGACATGTAAATGGCATTGTTTGAAACATTAGATTAATCCAATAGTCTAAAAAGAATCAAAGGCAAAGTGTTTTTGGTGCCACAAAAGTAGATAATCTATATCTCTTACCTTTCTATGTGGTTATAGTTTTTCACAAAGGTTAATAAGATGATAACAAGAGAGATAAAGGTAAAATGAAACCCATTTGAGAAAATATTATCCCTAAATATGTGCTCAGTTACAAATTATTAGATGTATTTATTAGATTTAGAAAAATAAAGCATATCCTTTTTACTACTACTAATATATTTTGGAAGATTAATAGTCAAAATTAAACATATTTATATAAAAAATACAAAAAAACATCTTAGAAACTTCACATAAAATTAATACTTATGAACGTTTATAATTAGATATGGAAAGAGTACATAATAGTTATTGAATTTCGAATAAATTATAATTATCAATGAATGAACTAATGTGTTTGTATTATAATTGAGTACATAATAGTAGTTATAATGTGTTTTCTACAATGTACGTTTAGATGGACTATAAACTCCTTTCAAGACAAAATTGTCCTTGTCTATTAATGTTTTTTGCTTTTTCATTGTTTGTTGCAAGAAGAACTTTCCTTATCTCTCAACATATTATAAGCTTTATTGTTTACATCTCCATCTCAAATAAGTTAAATCTTGTAAGTTATAACCATGAATAGCTATAAGTCGAGGTAACAAACATATCACACCTATTTTAAATCCTTAACTAGTTTACTACGAATAAAACATGTTAAAATTACTTGAATTTGATATATAGGATCTATCAAAAGTGAGTGAGGTAAATGACTATAGTAAAATCGTCATGTGGAGACTTAAAAACAAATTTTAAGATGAGATCTTTTTTAACTCATTTAAATAAATTAAGAAGTGGGATTTCACGGAGACTACAAAAAGAGCAAAGCATCCCTATACACATAATAACAAAATGTTATGTCAAATTATATTAAAAAATTCTTCTAATATATCCGCAAATTTATATATAAATGACCGCAAATTAATAAAAACTATATGACCGCAAATTTATATATAAATGAAAAGTTCTTCTAATATATCTATAAATATAATAAACTACACGCCTTCAATATTCAATTACAACATTGTATAATTTGATAAATTGTTGGTAACAACAACTTAAAAATATTAAAGTCACTATTTGCTAACAAATAAATCTCATAGTAAATGTCATTCATAATATAAACAAATACCACATATAAAAATACTTCAACTCAAGTGCTAATGAAATTGAGATAAAAACAGATAATATTATATTGACTGAAAATTCGAGTTAAAATGCTTACCACAATAATTAATTATTAACTAAAATTTACTTACATTTTTAGTTAAATTTTAAATTATCAGAGTCTCGAGAGTTACAACATAAACAAACACATAAAATTAATGATGTAAATCGAACCTAACATCTTGGCACACATAGGAAAGGCGTCTAGGATCTTCTTCATCATCAAGATGACAACCTTCATCAAAATTTTGAGAGTAGCTAACAAGATCATATTGAAAAGAAATGTGTTTGTGCCTACACAAAATCTTCCTCTGCCTCAAGAACTTTCTAAGTGCGTTCCTCCAACTCCACCTTCTTTTTATTGGGCTGTATTGGATTTGAGAGTATTGGAACTCATTGGAGACAGGGAAACAAGGTGGAGACATAATGCAATTGGAGATGTAAGAGGGTCTTTGCACTTTTGTTTTGATTGTGATAAGATCCTTTTCCATTTGAATAATGGAGTTTGAGATTTTGAGACAACACTAGATGGTTTTATTGTTTTTTAGGTGAGAATATGTTTCTCTATCTTGTCAATTATTTTGTTTGGCAATGAGGTGGGTGAGAATCTAAGTGCTTTGTTACCATTTGTACCTAGTACTATACTTGTAAAGGGGTAACTCTTATTCAAAGTTTATGTAACTCAACTTCTTTTGTGAGCTTCATTAAACTACTATCTCTATGCACCCTCTAATAAAATGAAAATATAAATTTACTATTTACTTTTTTCTTTAATATATGTGAAAAAACAATGAAATCTTATAATAATGAACTGCCATAGTATTTAGTTACTATGTATCAATATTATTTTACACATATATTAAGGTAAATTTTTGTGCAACTCCTTAAATAAGGTATCATTCACATGCAATTTCATATATTAATCTTTTGAGCTAAATAAAACTACAATGAATAGTATAGTTCTCTCTAAAGAAATAGAATAAACCATCAATTTAGTTTTTAAACTATTATTATCTCTTCAATTTAATCTCTAAATTATAAAATGATAATGAATAGTCCCTCAACTATTAATATATTAATTTAGTCCCTCAATAACTTTAAAAGTATAAGACAAAAATATAGTTCAAAGACTATACATATTGATGAATTAATAATAACTTAGAGAGTAATATTATATTTCAATAGTTCAAAGATCATATAGAGAGAAAATGGTAGTTTAAAGTTTAAATTGATAGATTATTCAAAAACATAGCATTACTAGGTTCCAATGGATTTTGACATCTAGGTAATTAAACTCTTGTATTTTGTTTCATTAATTATTTTACATGTTTGTCCTCTTTAGTTGATGGGAGTTAGTAACAAAAATAATAATGATATAACTAAAGAAGATATATAGAAAAGGTAATAATATTTTATAAATTGTAGTGAAAAAATTTCTTCATTTTTTAAAAGAAATAAAAGACTTCGTTTGAAGAGAACAAAAGATCACACAAAACATAAAAAATACTACTCTCTTCAAAACATACATAAATGTTTATGTTAAAGTTTATATATTTAATCTAAATTTTAAACTAAATATATAAAATTTCTTTGATCAAATTTTAATTATATTTTAACATCGAAGAAGTATATTAAAATAAAAATTATCATTATTTCTGTTTAATTATTAAAAATTATGTTTTTCTCTCTTTAAATGAAATTCTTTATTTCTTTTTTTGAGAAGGGTAGAAGATCTCAACCAAATTAATTGGTAACTAAATAAAAAAATAAGTGTGAAATAAACCAAATATAAAACTAATTAATTGAATTATTTACTGAAAATCTCATATATTTATAAGAAAAACATATATATTGAATTATTTATAAGAAAAAAAAAAAACATATCTATTGAATTTTTTAATTATGGTTTTTGGGTGTAAGAGATAGATGGTTTACTTTTTACTAAAACAACGGCAACATACAATAAAGGGTCTTTGTCTATATATATCATCATAATGCTTACAACTAAAAGGACATAACCTTGAAGCAATGTGCCAGCCAAAATTGCGGGGTTCTCATGTTCACACAATCCTAATCCTTTCTAATCCTATCCTATAATCTTAATAATGTACCACTAATTTTAAATAATTTCAAATCATACATTCTTAAATTTATCAAGCAAGTTTTACTAACACTTTTTTTTTGTTATATCCTAGATGGGAAGAATATGAAATTGTACGAATCATAAATACAACTTTCAAGTTGCTAACAAATGGCACTTGTTTGGATGTCATAATTATTTGATAAGAGTTCAATTCCTCACCAATGAACATGATGTATATTAAAGAAAAATATTAATAAGTGTATTTAGGTCAATTCCTTACCAAAGAACAACAAATAATGATTTTGGTACACAATGAAAGGTCCAGAAGGCACACCTACCTCTCTCACTGAATTGAATGTGGGGACTGTGAATTTGTCGTCTTTCTCTAAAACAGAGGACAGTGTCGTTAGGGAAAATATTTCACTCCCTTCCTTTGATTTTGGTGCCATCTCTTGATTTGTTTCAAGTCGTTGGATTTCTTTCATCTTTGGATTCTCATCCACAAAATACTTAATATTGCACATGTAGAAACGGTTTTTGACTTATTGTCCAAATATAAATATTTATTTTAATAACCGAATAAGTAATAGTAGAATGGACTAGATTCAGATAATGTAAACAAATCTTTGAATATTAGTAGAGAAAGGTATTTATATTGATATAGCATCTATTAAAATTAATTAAATTTTTAATTTTAATTATATTAAATTTTTTATGTACCATAAAAATTCTCATTTATATTAATGTTGAACGTGTTTTAAAATAAAATTACTTTTAGTTGAAAAAACATGTAAAAATCGAAAGAAAAAAATTATCTTTAGATGGATTAGAGTGTATTAGTGAAAATTAATTAATTAATTAATTAATAATATAAAGACACAAATAATATAATACAAGTAAATAGTATAAATGAAACAATTAATATGGGATGTGTAGATGGAAAAAAACTAAATCTCACAATAAAAAAATAAATAAAGATTAAGACTAAAACAAGTTTATAGAGATGTTGTTTCACATTACAAATAGATCTATAGAGATAAATTATATTGACTATAAAAATTTAATACGATTTCAAATCTAGGGATGTATATGGGTGCAGGTCGACCCGCCAACCCGATCACCCAACCTAATTTTTACTTGTACCTATTCACTTTCAGGTCCGATCCAACCAAATATGTTGAAACCCACTTATATTTGATTTGGGTAATGAGTTTAACAATTTGAATTCGTTGACCCATAGACCCAACCCGATAACTAGTTATATATATTTTTTTAAATTTTGTTTGGCAGTCCCAACAGTCCAATATTATTAATAACTGATTTTTATATGAATGAAGATGTAAGGTGTTCATGCGTCTAGGTTAAATATTGAATTTTTCTCGCAATTTAGCATTTAACTTGCTTTGACCTTATAATCTCGTATATCTCTACTCATAAAATTCGTATCTAATTTTGGTCATAGTTTTACATATTAAATGTATGAACGAAAAGTTTATAGTTATGTTTATAATGAATTTAGTTTAAATTTTTTTACATTTGTTAAATACAATTTTTTTTAGTTAAATATTATTCATTTTAGTTAAATACAATACATTTGAGTTAAATACTAGTTAAATATTGTTGTTGAATTTATTTATGTATTTGAAGATTGTTGGATTTATTTATTTATTTATTTGAGAGGTTGATGGTTTTTTTAAAGAATTGAATGATTTGATTGAAATTTTATAGTTTTTAAGACATACAAGTATTAAATATATTTTCATTCAATATATTTTTCCGTAAAATAAAAAACAAGTTATCATTTATGTATAACCCGTCAACTCAACCCAACTCAATCCGTTCTTGATCGGATCGGATCATTTCAGGTTAAATAAGAAAATACGGGTTTAGAACTTAACTCAATCCAAAGAGAATTGATTAGGTCGAGTATCAGATTTTGTCAAAACCTATCCAACCCAACCCACGTAGACCCCTAATCAAATCTATAGGATTGATCCATCATTTATAGTCTATTGAAAAAAATTAAGTATCACATATTAAGTTAATCTCAAACAAATTTATAAGAAACAGATGAATCTCTCACTTTATAAACAAATTTAGTAATGTTAGGTTAGACACCCAATATAAAAACTTGATAAAATTAGACAGGCATGAAGCATGAATATATTTGCTGGTGTCGAGAATG
>NC_021167.2:9176180-9183121 GCF_000331145.2 Cicer arietinum | reverse complement strand
CTTTTCTATTTCCTTTTCCTTTCCCCTCAAACAAACATATATACATAAATATATATTTATATATATATATATATATATATATATATATATATATTACTCAAAGAGAATATCTTTTATATATGATGAATTGTGTTGTATAGCCATTCAATATTTATTGAGGTCTAAAATAAACTTTAAAATAAAATATTGATAAAAAAATAGAGACCTTTTTAAAATAAACAATAATATTTTACTATGATTTTAATTAGATTTTATATTTTTTGTTTTATGAGATATAAAGTATTTTAATTAAATATGTCAATAATTGTATTTTTTTTATAATAATTATGAGATATTTTACTTGTTGTACTATTTAAATATTTTTTTTAGATTCAAATATGCATAAAAATTAATTATTTTTTTAAGACCTAAAATTTTAACTTTAGTAACTTTGGTCATCTGACGTCCGATAATTGTGTTAATATTTAAAATATATTTAGTTGGTAGTCGAAGACAACAAATAAATGAATTTAGAAATTTATTTTGACTTTTAAGAGATCGTAAAGCAGGAAAGTTATCTATATTTTTTCTCCAAGAGGTTGCATCATCCGGTGATTCGACTATCTATTGTCAATTTTTTTTATAACAAATATTAATTGTTAATTTAATAAATAGAAAATAATTAAAAATTAAATTATATTAATAAAATCAAATAAAATATATCGAAATAAAGAGAAAAAAATTAAAATTAATGTGATTGAATAAATGTGTTAAAATAAATAATGTACTATAATATTTTAACAATTTTGTCATATTTCTCTTTCGGATACTATGTTAATTTTGCAACAACAAGAGAAATTAGGAGGGTATTTTCACACATCTATCCAACCACATTAATTTTATATTTTTTTATTAAATATATTTTATTTTATTTTACTAATATAATTTGATTTTTTAAATTATTTTTATTATTTTTTATTTATTAAATTAATAATTAATCATTTAATATAAAAAATAATAATAAATGGTTGCATTTCTGAAATACAAACTTCTATTGAAAAGAAAAATCCTTTAGATTTTGAAAAAAAAAAGATAATTCAATATATAAATTTTAATATAAATATAATATAATAGAAAATTTTAAATAAAAGAGATATAAAAAAATTCAACCGATTAATCGACTTAGTGGAGTTGAGGTCACACGAATAAAGGCAGATTCCCAGCTAGCAGTTCTTTAATGGACTTACCAGAATATTGAAAATTTTACCCCATGTGCTACAATTATACTTTTTTAAATTCAGATTCACTTCTGACTTTAAAATAAGATTGTAAACGTGTTTTGGATATACCTCAATTAAAATTTCTCAAAACTTAACTATACTTTGAAAAACTTAATTTAACTTTTTTGATAAATATATTTTTAAAAATTTTATGTTCTGAAAATCTCTTTTACAGTTTGTTGATTCTAACTCCTTTTTTAAGTCATTCTTTTATAAAATAGAATGCTGAGATTTCATATTGGTCTTGATTCAAAGATTGAGCTTTTTTGAAATATTTTTGAATTATGAATATTTAAACTTTAAGTTTTTTAGACACATTTATTTTCTGTAAAATTTAAATTAAGTTTGGTGATAGTTTTTTTTTTAAAATTTTATGTTACAAAAAATATTTCTTAAAACTTGCTTGAAGCATCACTTTTTTGTTTTTCTAAAGAAAAGTAAAATCAGTATTTCGACAAAATTGTTAGGTAGAGGTATAACTATTAAGGTATGGGGTAAAATTTTCGGTCTACTATTCTTAGAAAAAATTACCAT
Organism: Cicer arietinum; assembly: GCF_000331145.2. Lineage (NCBI taxonomy): Eukaryota > Viridiplantae > Streptophyta > Magnoliopsida > Fabales > Fabaceae > Cicer > Cicer arietinum. The sequence goes on along the minus strand of NC_021167.2, from coordinate 9,181,328 downwards.
ATATTCTTATTTTTATACTTAAATCCCCACAAATTTATGAAAATATCAACAAAAAAAAAATTTACTATGTTACCAAATCCAAAATCAATTTTTTTTACGATTTTATCATTTCTAGAGCAGGTAAAAGAGATTTTCGATAAATAAAAATATTATGATAACTTCTAAAAAAAACTATTTAGAAGAATTTTGGTATGCTTCTGGAAAACTTTTTACAAGTTTTCCGATATAAAAGATATTTAAAAGAAAATTAAAAAAATAATAATTTCGATACAAAATAAAAAAATGTGTATTACCGAAAAATTTTCTTTAATTTTTTAATAGAGAAGGTATTTCTAGAAAACTTAATAAACAAATTGTTTTATACACACCTTTTTTTTTATACACCATAAATAATAATTAATAATCAATACACCATAGTATTTTTATACAATAATAGACCATAAATAATTAATAATTAATATACCATAAATACAACATTAAATAATTAATAATTAAAAAACTATAAATAATTAATACACCATTAAGTAATTAATAATTAAAACACAATAAATAATTAATACAACATAGTAATTAATAAATGATACGGTTCTTCCATTATAAATCGTTGTCTTGTACGGTTATTCAAAATCATGTATTTTTCCTACAACTTTGCCTTGGACGAAGTTTTCCCGTAGCTTTTGAAAATATCACGTTTACCGATAGTGTATTTTTTCTTGAAAACTTAAAATAAGTTTCTCTGGTAGTTCTTGATAACTTCAAAAATAATTTTCGGAAGTGACGTTCCGTACTGAAAAAAATTTTCCAAGTTTTTTCGGAGTTGAAGTTGTGTACCGGAAAATTTGAAAAATGTTTTCCGGAAAGAAAAAAAAAAAGAATTTTTTGACACTCACTATATTCCAACAATGTTAAAATAAAGAAAAAAAATAGTCATTTTTAATACGTGTACAAGATATTTTGGTCTTTTATTTTACAAATTAAGGAATTATCCGAAAGATCTTTAATATATTTTAGGCGTGTCAAAGATTACTGACACTACTCTAGGAAAATTAAGTGACAATTGAAAAACAAAAGGAAACATATATATTGGACGTGTAATGATTTTTGCAGCATAACTAAAGGAGTCAATGAGAGCACAACCCCAATTTTTGGGAGAGCAATAGTTAGTGGGCATGTCATTTGACCCATCTTAATCATTTGCAATGATAGTTAAGATAGGGTGTCAAAATTGTTTGAAATAATTGAATTAATTTGTTTTATCTCTCGTTAGATTGAAGATTTGAATTTATTTTTTTAAATTGATCTGTTTCGTTTAATCTATTGAAAAAATGAAACAATCATATAATTATACGAGTTAGTCCGTTGAACTAGATTAAAAAAATTATTATTTTTTATTATCTCAATAAAATTAAAATACTACAAGTGACTTGTTAATTAATTCAGCCCAAACTAAAAGAAAAATATATTGAGTTGTTGAAGTGATTTTCATACCACATAAACTAATAAAGATATGAATTCTATGTAAAATGATTAAAGAAAAAACATTGAATCATGTAATCTTTGTTCTTTAATACATTATGAAGGTTATGATATATATTCTCATGCCCATAATGGAGAGTTAAACTCCACGATGACTATAAAATATTTCATAAATTTTATATTTTTTTATTTATTAGTAGATTGTAACAGTAATTAGACTATAATATATTTATTTAAAATTGTTTAATATTGGTGAATTTATGTTAAGAGTTTTTTTTATATTAGCAGTGATTTTGTTTTGATATTCGACTTTGATAATTAATAATAGTTGTTTTTATTATTTTAATGAAATATTAAAAAATAAGAATAAATTTTTTTTTTATAGACCGAACCGCAAATCTACCAACCTACCATGCCACGGAACAAAAGTAATATGACAATTGGCTATTGTACCCCCCATTTAAACCTATACCCCCCCAAATTGTTGAAAATCCAATTTTATCCTTAAAAAATTCATAAAATTCATTTACTCTCAGTTAAAAAAAATTACCCAAAAATCTGACCTTCCTGAAATTTCCGGTAAGTTGCATCGAAATTTCCGGTAGTTATAATTGTTACCGGAAATTTGAAAAATGAAATTTCCGGTAGTTTTAATTTGAATACCGGATTTTTGAAATTTCCGGAAGCTACCGGAAATTTCAAAAAATTTGAAATTTCCGGTAGTCATTTTTTGTTCACCGGAAATTTGGTTTTTTGAAATTTCCGGTAGTTAACCCGGAAATTTCAAAAATCCGGTACTTAATTTTTTTTTTTTTTTTTTTGAATATGCTTTTAATTTGTTTGTTATTTTATTTGAATTGTTTTTTTGAACTAGGGATGGAAAACACACGACCAGTATTTATAGATTTAACTGAAGCATTTACAACTGATCAAATTTTTGAGTCACGAGAAGCTGTCATATCATGGGCAAGAGAGATAGGTCGACAAAATCGAGTAGCAGTTATCATTACTCGATCAGACGTAGAGACTGGAAAGAGAGGAAGAAAGTCAAAAGTAATTCTTGGTTGTGATAGAGGTGGACAATATAAGTCAAATAAAAATGACACAGGTACTTCAACTAAAAAGTGTGGATGTCCGTTTAAACTTAAAGCGAGACCACTGAAAAATGATGAAGGATGGATTATTAGTTTAATCTGTGGACTTCACAACCATGAGTTAGTAGCTACTTTTGAGAATAATGCATTTATGGGACGCTTAACAGAAGAAGATAAGAAACATGTTGACGAGTTGACAAAGTATCACGTTGCACCGAGACATATCTTGTCATCTTTGAGAGATCGAGATACGGAGAATGTGACTAGTATCTATCAAATTTACAAGCGACGAAGTACATACAGGAAGAATTTGATGGGACCTAGAACTGATATGCAACACTTGTTGAAGTTACTTGAAGCTGAGAAATATACTTGTTGGAGTAGGACTCATGAGGACTCCAACGTTGTGAGGGATATGTTTTGGACGCACACAGATTCCATAACTTTGCTTAACATGTTCCCTCTTGTATTGATCATGGATAGCACCTACAAAACCAACAAGTATAGGTTACCGTTGTTTGAAATTGTTGGTGTAACTTCAACTTGGTTGACATTTAATGTTGCATTTGCTTATATGGATTCTGAACGTCAAGACAACTTTTGGTGGGCATTGGAGAAGTTAAAAGAGTTGTTTTTTTCAAACACGCCATTTCCTCAGGTGATTGTGACTGACAGAGAACTGGCTTTAATGAATGCAATTAAAGTTGTATTTCCATCTTCAACAAATTTACTTTGTCAACTTCATATTAACAAAAATGTTGGAGCCAAATGCAAACAGTATATATTAAAGAAAGACATGCAAGAACCCATTCTTGAGTTGTGGAGGAAAATTGTTTATTGTTCTGAAGAGAAGGAGTACGAGGAACTTTTGCAAGTATTTGAGCAAGCATGTGTCGATAATATTATTTTCTTTGACTACGTCAGAGACACATGGTTGAATCCTCATAAGGAAAGATTTGTTGAAGCATGGACCAATCGAGTATTGCATCTAGGAAATACTACGACTAATAGGTATGTCATTAAAATTTCACATTTTGTATGATATATGATATATGATTTATGCATGATATATGATCATTACTTCACATTTTGTATTTTTTTTGTTTAAATATTAGGGTTGAGTCTGCTCATTGGTCATTGAAGAGATTTTTGGAACACAGTAAAGGAGATTTTTGTAAGGCATGGAATGGTATGAATGACATGTTGAAGTTTCAAATTATTAAGATCAAAGGTTCATTTGAGATAAGTAAAGGTCGCAAAGAGCATATACACAACAATCCATTCTTTGAGAAATTGACTTGGGTGGTATCCAAGAAAGCCTTAGGTGATATTGTTGAAGAATACAAGAGAGTCAGTTATGTCGGTAACGACAAAGATGTGTGTTGTTGTATACTTAGAAAGACTCATGGATTACCTTGTGCATGTGAGTTAGCAGGATACAAGATGAAAGGTGTTCCAATCCCATTAGATGCTGTTCATATACATTGGAGGAAATTAACCTTGAATAGTGATCAAGAGAATGACCAGTTGACAAATGATTCAGAGTTGGACATTACATCGGAGATGGATATAATTTGGAAAAAATGGAAAACACTTAATATTGCTGGAAGAAGGGCTTTAAAGAGCAAGTTGCGTGAAATAGCATATCCGGAGACAACATCAATGTGTGCACCAGTGGATAAAATCAAAACAAAAGGTGGTGTTAAGAAAAAAGGCAATAAGCCGAAGGGATATGACGTATATCGCGACCCATCATACTTTGAGCATGTTGATACTCAAGTCTCCCAGCAGGTATCCAAACAAGTCTCCCATCAAGCATCCAAACAAGTCTCCCACCAGGTTAAAAAATATTTCCACGAGTTTCCTTCTTTAATTCATCCATATATTGAAGACATAGTTAATGTTAAAGCAGATGGAAACTGTGGATATCGTGCTATTGCTGCTTTACTTGGTTATGGTGAAGAATACTGGAGCATTATACGTCGGCAGTTGTATACAGAGATTAAGTCCAAACCTGATTTATATGCTGCATTATTCAAGGAACGTTTGCAAGAAGTGACAGAGTCTTTACTTGTAACTGAGTTGGAAAACCAAGGTAATGAGAAGTGGATGACCATTCCTGATATGGGTTACGTGATAGCAACAAAATATAATCTCGTTCTTGTTACATTAGCAAAAACTTTTTGTTTGACTTTTTTCCCATTGAGGGGTGCACATAATGGAGATTTGTCACGTGATCGTGTTATCAGCATTGGTTTTGTTAACGAAAATCATTGGGTTCAAGTTAAATTGAAATCTGCATGTCCGTTACCACCACTTGCATGGCATTGGAAGAAGCATCGTAGCGATGAGTCTACATCATGGGCTATCGCTTATGCAGGACGTCTACAACATTGGGGTTCTTTAGATTTAGAAAATAATTCAGATTATATGTCTTTGGCAGATGATTGATACTTTTGAGTTGTATTTTGTTTTAAATGATATGATTGGCAGATGATTGATACTTTTGAGTTGTATTTTGTTTTAAATGATATGATTGGCAGATGAATAATAAATCGCTGAATAAATCGCTGAATAA
>NC_021167.2:9099100-9176027 GCF_000331145.2 Cicer arietinum | reverse complement strand
TCCCGGAAATTTCGTTTTTGAAATTTCCGGTATGTATTTTGAACTACCGGAAATTTCATTCCTCTTGAAATTTCCGGTAAAAACCAAATTTTCCGAAAACTTACTTTTCCGGATATTTCAGTGTGGGGGTAAAGTGTTTGAATTTTTTGTTATTTTGAGTTTTACTGTTTTTTTTAGGGGTATTTTAGGTATTTTACAACAAAATTTTTATGTTGGGGGGTATAGGTTTAAATGGGGGGGTACAATAGCCAATTGTCAAGTAATATATACTTTGGACTTGATTATTTAATTTGATCCACCCAGTTTCACTCCATCTTTTAAGAGACGAATCTATAACGGACTAGCCCACTTTACCATCCCTAAGTTAAGGCAGTGGAGGAGAACACATAGCATAAATATAGGCCTCATAGAGTTTATTAGTATCCATATAATCAATAACATATTATTCACTTGATCTTAGTGACTCTTATCATTTTCTCATTTTCCATTTATTCCAACTTAGAGTAAATTTTTTTGATTTCTCCATTTTTAAAATTCTTTGGAGTATTTAAGAAATTTAAAATTAATATAAAATCTTTTTTAGCATGATATTAACTGAAATTTTAAAATTAATATTTGCATTTTAGCATCTGTTTGATTGACTTTTGCTTTTTAGTTTTTTAAAATTATTTTATAAATCAATTTTTAATAACTATTTTTTAGAAGAAAAGAAAATCTTTTTGATAATATTATTTTATAAATCAATTTTTAATAACTATTTTTTAAAAGAAAAAGAAAATCTTTTTGGTAATACTATTTTAAAATCTCTTTCAGAGATTAGAAAATAGAAACACTTGTTTAATGACTTGACTTTTACAATAAAGATTGTAGGGATATGAGAGAGTGTTTTTTTGTTTAAGAAAATATACAACATACAAATCTTTTTCTGGAATCAAGTAATGTGATTAGTAATTGTTTTTTTTATATTTAAATAAGAGGTTTATATATATATTTAGTTTTTATTTTATATTTTGACTACGAGTTTGTTGTCTAAGTGTGATGTTAGTTTGTTCGTAGTATTAATACAGTGTTATTTGTGTTTTATTTTTTTGTAGTGTTCCTTTAGTTTAGATTGAAATATTAGGTTTGATTAATAATAGATTTGATCAATAATTTTGACATTATTAACTTGCATATTCAGAAACGTCAACGATTTTTTCTCTATTTTATGCATTTATCTAGATGTTGTGAGTTGCATATTCATTTTTTTAGCGACTTTGAATTTATATTATTTTTTATGTATTACCAATTTGAATGAATTACTTTTTTTTTTGTCTAAAAAATTTATACAATATACATCACTCTTACTTCACTATTTTTCACTTTACATTATTATTATTATTATTATTATTATTATTATTATTATTATTATTATTATTATTATGAAATACATTAATAACTGATTAGAGTAATTTAATAAAACAAATATTTTTCTCTTTTTTTTTTTCAACATTGAAAACCGTTTGACCTGAAATTATTACTCCAAAATAGGTTGACCTCATTCAATGATTTTACGTTATATTTTGAAACATGAAATTTGTATGAATTTACAATATTGCCCATCAGTGAAAATCGTTTCTTTCCCCAGTTTTTAGACAACTGGAAATAGAAACCCAAAACAACCTCTAGACTTTTGCTTTTACTATTTTAGAAAACCTAATTTTCAAAATAATTTCTACAAACAATTTTTTGCAGTACACTTCAAACAAGTTTTTACTTTTTAAAAACCAAAAAATAGTTTGTAAAAAATAAATCAACAAATTGAAATAGAAAAATAATAAAGTTATAGAGGCATATCAAAAAATTAACATATTTTGATATTATCAAAATTAAATCACTAATGGTTGAATGACATATCATTTAAGTACAAACAATTTTTATTTAGTAATACCTTTGTTGACAAATTAAAGAAAATTATTGATCAAAATTCATATTATCGGTACACATTCTATTCTTGATTGTTTGTCTAAAATTGTATTTTACTTTTTATTTTTTATGTTTTATGCTTTTTATTTTTTACTTTTTAAATTATTTGGCTAAAAGTTATACATATCAACAAATTGAAATAGAATAAAATTGTTGGATCCAATGAGCGATGAAGTCTTACCCTTAAGTAATTTGGATGAAAAAAATTTATTGTTATGAAGAAATTTATAAGTTATTTAACAAAAAACTTAAGATAAAATTAGAGTTGTCTAAGCCACTATGATTTACTCGGATTCTTCCACTATTTTTGAGCTTTCTTCTTCATCTTTTTGTGATCATCATGGTGTGAACTACTCCCACAATTCCTTCTACACAAAAACATATTCCATCTATTATGTTCATCCTCCTAGTGAAGGTCCAAATTCTATTGAAGTTACTATATGGTTAAGTTCTTCTCATGGAAATGGTTAATACGTGAAAAATTGTTGGGGAAAATCACCTTACAAGTATATCAAAATTCACTATAGTATCTCTTTCCCACACAAGAATATTGAGAAATGAAATTAACGAGGAATCAACATTTTTATTATGAATCACTCTACTTCCAATTACATGCAAATGACCTTTTTTATGAGCCAACACATTGTCAACTAACTCAATCAACAAAACTAACTTTTCACAAAGTTAGTTATACATGGTTATCACACTAAGGAACTTTGCTAGAGGTAGCATTCAAAACAGACGAGTAGCATTCACTCTTGTTGTAAGTATGTATTATGTTTAAATTGTTATTCGATTGAATGTTATATTCATATATATATATATATATATATATATATATATATATATATATATATATCCTTAAGAGTTGTGTTGTCTTTAAAAAAGTCGTGTATAGCCAGTTTGAACAATAGATACACACATGTTGTATAATTAGGTTGATGAGTGAAAATGTTTTGTGTTAAAGGGCTACATGTAATTATCATGTTGATAAAGGAACAGACATGAAAAATAATAAATAATCGTAAGGAAAATTAAAATTAAAATGTGTGGCAAGATTGAGGGAGCGTTAGAAGCAGCAATGAGTTGATGTTCGAAAATTAACAAGAGATTAAATACTACATTTTATTTCAAAATCTTAAATGTCATCTCTCTTATATATTAAATATTTAGTTTATTCATAGTTGATGAAAAACTAACCTCACTCAAACTCCAAGCAATAACGAATCAATGCTTCAGGACCAATATGACATCAAATATCACATTTTCATCTAAAACTTTAATATATTTAATATATGAGTCATTTCTTATATATATCTAATATTTAGTTTATTTATTGTGGATGTTGAACTAACTCTACTCCAATATTTAACATACTAAAATTATAAAGGAAGTTTGATACACATCTGTTACCACCAGAATCCAATTTTCTTCTTATGCTTTTTGTTGCGCTCGCTTTCTTTTTTCTTCTCGGCACTGATCACTTTTTGTTTTATTAGAAATTTCAAAATCCTTTTTTTTTTCTTTCACATGGATCAATCCCAATAAATCACTTTGTTTTTTGTTTTTTTTTCCTTCTTTCTTTTCTTTTATTTCTTTAAAATTAATTACAATAATAATACTATTAAAAATTGGTGGATTCTACTCAGAGATTGAACTCACCCAATAAAAAGATACATCTTGTTGGTATATATACTATCTATTAGGTCTTATAAGTTCTCATTTAACTCTATACAGTCTCATACCTACACAAGTTTATTAGAATCTTTTTCATTCTAATGTTATTCAGTCCAATCATGTATCCATTTAACTAAAAGCATGTTCGAAGACGTTCATTGAATATGTCTTGTACACTAATGATCACTCTCTTCACTCGTTAGCCTCGGGCGTCACAACTAGTGGCCGGACATGACAACAAATTTGAACAATAAAATTAACATGTATGATTCCTCTTAAGAAATATGATTGTGGCCTGAGGCTTCCAAAGCAAGTGAGTGACCATTAAACAAATTGTGGACAACTAAATTTATGGGTAGAGAACAAGGAAAATAAAGATAATGTTTTGCTTGCTCATAAAAAAGACTATGTTTTGTGTAATGTATACAAAACTAAGTTGTACATAATTTTGAAGGACATATCAATCAAATACAACTATATTTTCATTAAAATGTATTCTCAGTTGCAAAATTTATCTTTGTTTTTATGCTTTTCTTATAGCTTAAATAACTCAGTTAACTTCACTTAAGGCTCATTAAATTAGTTAAAAGAAACTCATAGTTGAAGAACAAAATAAAACATAGAGAAAATTTTGGGGGCAACACATCGAAGTAGGTAAAATGTCCTCACTCGTGGAAGAAACGATAAAAAGCTTTGGTGGCAACATATGTTTCACAATCATTACCTTATCAACTCACATATGACCAACTTTCACTCTGTGGCCATGAAATGGCTGTCGTGGATAGAGCATTTCTGGCCTGCTTTTCTTCCCAACATACATATCAAATTTCATTCACAAAATTATAAAATGATAATAATATAATATTTAATATTATTTAACAAAAAACGAGCTTATGTGAGTTTGTCATTTTATAAACTCTCAAAATAAATCTATAAGGGATTGGAAAATAATACTTTATTCGATTAATAATAATTATTGTATTTGATTATTTTATATAAATTAAAATAAATAAAAAATGGTAAACAAAAGAACAATGATTTTAATAAATTATCTTTGTTAATTTGTATATTATATTTATAAAGTGGAGAATAATAACTTGAGAGTAATACACATAATATTATTTATAGAATACAATTAAAAAGTAATTAAAATTATACTGAAAATTAAAAATGATCGATTATGTTTTGTATAATTTTTAGCTTTTGTTTAAAACCTACCATAATCATATCTCATACTAATTCCTTAGTATGGCAGACATATAGTACCTCATACTAAAAAGAATTTGAATTTCTTTTTTAAGGAAAAGCCCTGTTCTCAACTTTCTCAATACTCTTGTAGTTGCTATCTCATTTTTCATACAGCAATTTCATATAATTATTATTATAACTATGTGTCTATGTGTCTACTTTTATTCATAAAAACTAGAGGTTACAAAATTTAATAACATTATTTTAAAAATTCAATTATGTGATTTACGATGAAAGATAATCACAAATAAAAAATGTAAGATATTGAAATAAAAAAATTACAAGAAAATTTGGTTATATATATATTTAAAAAAAATAACTATTTAATCAAACAAAGAAGTTTGAAATTTTAAATAAAAAACTATTTAAAATTTTAAATAAATTTTAAAATAGGGTTCCATTAGACTCTAGGAGTAACTACGTGATAAATTATTTCGTTTAATAACTCAATATAAACGATAAATTTTATTGATGTTAAAATTTATTATTGAAATAATATATTAATGATCAAATTCACAAAAATTTATATAAATATGAAATTCATAACTATGTAATCCAGCTACCAATATATTGCTTATATTTTTCAAAAGTTTATCATACGTTCATTTGAAATAATTTAGTAAAGTATCAAATAATTTTAAAATTTTATAAAAGTTTATGGAATTGATCTATTCAATAAGAATTATTGATTTGACGATTGGTTAATAAAATTCATCTTTTATATTGAGTTATTAAATAGAATAACTCATCGTTGAGTAACTCAAATCTAATTTACTAACTTAATTGCACATTTGTTGAGAATATTTTTAAACCACAACAAAAAATATATCCCAAGTTATAGACTATAGATTTTTTCTTTAAAATCGACCAACGAACATTACCTGAAACTCACATATAAAATCATAAAATATCGAAATTGGTCGGATTAAGTCAAAATTTACAAACATAAGTTATAGATTTATAATTGCCAAAGACAATAGACTTTAATTTTTTGTATAGACAAATGTTATTTAATTTAATAATTTTTTTCTTTATCATAGAAAATGGCTTTAATAATCTCAAGTTCTCTCATATATACGATACCATACTACTATTGCAAATACTAAATAAATACAAATTTATATCCATATCCTTTAAAAAAAAAGTAAAATTTATATCCCTACATAAGTTATTATTATTGGACAGAAAATCTTAATTTTATTGGACAAAAAAAAATGAAAGAAAAAGTATAATTGAAGAAAGTCTTTGTATCTCCTCATACACACACATTGGCCTATCTCTATTCTGAAAGATGGCAATGGCAATGGCGCTTCGTAGACTTTCTTCCTCTTCCATCAACAAATCTTCACGTCCTCTCTTCAGTTCAACCTCTGTTTACTACAAGGTCACACATACACTTCTCCCTCTTCTTTTCAATTCTATTCTCATTCATCATTCTTTCTTTTACTTCATTAATCTTATCTCTCTTTTACATTTAGTCCTCTTTGCCTGATGAAGCTATCTACGACAAAGAGAATTCACGTGTTACGGTATGCTCATTATTTTTTAATAACTTATCATCATAATATTATCATTCATTCATTCATTCATTCATTATTATATTTTCGCGTTACATGCAAAATACTCGTGGATTTGATGCTTCTGGTGATTATGTAGCACCGACACTTGTGATTTTATACAATCATTTCTACTTGCAAATTATTATTATTATTATCGGTGTTATATGTTTGTGTTGGAAATTTATAGTTTCTAATTGTGAAGCTGATTTCATGGTGTTTTGGTTTGAGAATTGAAAAAGTGTTACTTTTGCAGTGGCCAAAGCAATTGAATTCTCCACTTGAGGTTGTTGATCCTGAAATTGCTGATATAATTGAGCTTGAGAAAGCTAGACAATGGAAGGTACATATAATTGAGCTTGCTTGTATCTCTGACTCCAAAACATGTATATATATTGAACTTCAAAACAGTTCTCTAACTGTTTGTTTCATTTTGTGTTATAAATATTTGGGATAATTTTTTTGTGGTGAAGTATTTCCCATGTTTAGGATTTTGTTAAAAAAATTCATTTCATCTTAATGAAGAGTTGCTTTTTTTTTTGATTTTTTGTTGTTGAAGGGGCTGGAACTGATACCCTCAGAAAATTTCACATCTTTATCTGTTATGCAAGCTGTTGGATCTATCATGACAAACAAATACAGTGAAGGTTATCCTGGAGCAAGATATTATGGAGGAAATGAGTATGTCATTCCATTACTTGATGTGTATACTTGTCTTTAATAATTCATGGAAGCCAATGAATAAATATAGAGTAATCATTTTGGATTTTATTCTTTAAGTACCACATTGGATCCAATTCAAAGGTTGTTGATCTTTCTTATTGCAGGTATATTGACATGGCAGAAACACTATGCCAGAAGCGTGCCCTTGAAGCATTTCGGTTGGATCCTGCTAAATGGGGAGGTAAGAACACAAGACAAATATATCAGTAAGAAACAGATATGGCAAGATTGTACTATATTTTCTCTTTTCTCTTTAAATCATGGTTAGTACTTGGTAGTTGCTTTTTTGGTTTATTCTTCTCATACAAGTATGATATCACTTGTTCAGGCTTCACTTAAGCTCTTGCGTGATATTACGAATTCAAGAATTATAATAAATCAGCAATGAATGTGCTAAGGATTGAAGTCTGTCATGGACTTTGCTTGTTAGAATTTGAAACAATCTTTTCCCACAAGCTTTTTTGAGGGTGAATGGATTTTTTAAATATATCAGAATTGAAGTTTGCTCATCTTTGTTACCCCTAATTTGCAGTGAACGTGCAGCCTCTGTCTGGTTCACCTTCAAACTTTCAAGTTTACACCGCATTGCTGAAACCTCATGATAGAATCATGGCACTTGATCTCCCTCACGGAGGACATCTTTCTCATGGATACCAGGTATTATCAATTTCCATCTTTCATTTCCTGTTATAGTGAATTCTACAATAGATGTATGGATGGAATGGCTTATGATCATGAATTCTTGACAATATTGTTTTGCTGTTAGCTCACATTGTTAATTATTAGTTACTGACTTACTATCTTCACTATGCAGACCGACACCAAAAAGATATCTGCAGTCTCTATATTTTTTGAGACAATGCCTTATAGGTTGGATGAAAGCACAGGATACATTGACTATGACCAGGTATGTTTGCAGTTTCTTTTATCATATTGATGATCCTTTTGGAAATAATCGTCATTTCAAAATTAATCTTTTAAACACAATTAGCTTTATCTTACTCAAATAAGTAAAGTTAGGATGAAAAATTTCACATGATATGCATGTGGTGATAAACTGAAGAATTTATATTTCCCTACCTCATCGCAAATTATTGTTAATAACTGATGTTCGATGGGCAATCTAAAATTCTTCAAACTCATTTTACCCCAAGTTTAGCAAGTTCTTATTTAGGAAGCATATTATTCAATTCTTGCTCCTTAAGATCATAATTTATTCATGTACCACTTTTGTGTCAGCTCAATCTTTTTATTAATTGAACAACTTTAAAATGCAGCTTGAGAAATCAGCTACACTCTTCAGGCCAAAATTAATAGTTGCCGGTGCTAGTGCCTATGCACGTCTGTATGATTATGCACGCATACGCAAGGTAATGTATAAATAGTACAAAATTATTTTCTATAGATAAATAGATTGTCGTTCTTAGAGTTTTTAATTTGAAAGGTTATCTGAAACACCCTAAGTTGAACTCATGAAACACAATCCAACTTACAACAGGTGTGCGATAAACAGAAAGCTGTGCTGTTAGCAGATATGGCACACATCAGTGGATTGGTTGCAGCTGGTGTTATTCCTTCACCTTTTGATTATGCAGATGTAGTGACAACCACAACTCACAAGTCACTTCGTGGCCCACGTGGAGCTATGATCTTTTTCAGGAAGGGATTAAAAGAAGTCAACAAAAAAGGAAATGAGGTACACTCTTGAAGGCCTTAACAAAATTCATTGATATTTTTTATGCACTTCTATCTTCAGTTTCATGTCTTGTTTACATTATTTTATCATGTTTTTCTTATCCCTACAAATATTTATGTAATTTCATGGCATTATCCAAAAAGAGATACTAATTCTTCTAACTTATTTGAAGGTGTTTTACGACTATGAGGACAAAATCAATCAGGCTGTCTTCCCCGGACTGCAAGGTGGTCCTCACAACCATACCATTACTGGTTTAGCTGTTGCGTTGAAGCAGGTAAATAAATAGAAAAATAATGATGACAGATGTTTTACTTTCGTTTTAATTGCACCACTGTCTACTACTTTTTTTCTTGTTGGTTTTTATATTAATTACTGCAGCAGACACTAAAAATGGATATGAAGTAAGCTTAACAAGAGGGTTTTGTCTTAGGGATTTATTTGAAGAGTGACCAAGTTTTTGAGTGATACTAGATTTACTGACCGAAAATGTGTGCAGTGTGTGATGCATATTCATTAAGTGATAATATTTTTTTTCCCCTTTTGTGTATTCAGGCTACAACTCCAGAGTATAAAGCATATCAAGAGCAGGTTCTCAGCAATTCCTCAAAATTTGCACAGGTACAATAGAAAGGAGAACTCAACCAGTCAACTGTCTCTTCTCGTAGATATTGGAACACAACATAAGGGTTTTTCTCCTTGTTGGACCACACATATTAACTCGCTATGTATTAATTAACACTAAATATATTGCAGACTCTGAGTGAAAAAGGCTATGAGCTTGTTTCTGGCGGAACTGAGAATCATCTAGTTTTGGTGAATCTGAAGAACAAGGTAACCTGACAACTACTATGCCTTTTCATATATGCATTGTGGAGTCTACTAAGTTATACAATCATAACATTCAGTGTTAATTATTTGTGTATTTGTCATACAGTTTACATGAAATTACTAGTTATCGATATGATTTAGTTCAAGAGAAATTTGCTAAGGAATATATTATGTCAGGCCCATTAAAATTGTGGTATCATAATTTTTAAGTGAGACTGATGTGTCTTTTATAAAAAAATATTTGTTCAGGGCATTGATGGCTCCAGAGTTGAGAAGGTGTTGGAATCAGTCCATATTGCAGCTAATAAAAACACTGTTCCAGGAGATGTGTCTGCTATGGTTCCCGGTGGCATCAGGATGGGTACAGGATCTTCCTATGAATCACATCTTACATTTTTATTTTTATTAGTCCTTGTTCAACTACTTGATCTTGATAACTCTTGTGGATTTCAGGAACTCCTGCTCTTACTTCAAGAGGATTTGTTGAGGAGGATTTCGTTAAGGTCGCAGAGTATTTTGATGCATCTGTCAATCTGGCTTTGAAGGTTAAGGCAGAGAGCAAAGGTTCATAAATTTTCTATACCCTTCCTATGTGTTTGTGTTTATTGGATGCTTAAATAAGCTAACATGTTACTGATGAACTTTGATAATTAGGAACAAAATTAAAGGACTTCGTGGAAGCATTGCAGTCATCCTCTTCGGTGCAATCAGAGATTGCAAAGCTTCGCCATGATGTTGAGGAATTTGCAAAACAATTTCCAACCATTGGTTTTGAAAAAGCAACCATGAAGTACAATAAATAAGAAAAAGAAAAATTTCCATCAGGTATGCACATTTATGTCAATCATATCATATCGTTTTTAATAATGTTTTTAATGTATTATGTTGATGAGGCATGCATACTAATTCCTCACTTGTGCATGTACTATCTGTGTTTTGTGTCTTAGCAAGCTACTAGTAATGAACAAAAATGATTGATGATGTTAAGGTTGTGGCCTTTGAAACATGATAAATCATACAGGTTAAGACTCATATCATAGTGCACTTAATTTCAATTGGACAACTTCACTTTTATCAAATGCATTCTTCTTTTAAACATCATAGTGTTGTAGATGACTTAATGATGATCTCTGACGTGTTCTTTTGCTATGTGGCAGTGGCGGTTTACACTATGGTGAAGCAGTTCAAGGTGATAAGTTTTCCTGATTAATGAAAGAGGAGGATATATATAGCAGATGAAAAGCATTAGGCTGGAACTTTCGTATCTATGAAACTAGCAAAACTTGATCAGACATCTTCTTGAAATGTATAGATACATCTATTTATATTCTGTTAAATGTGAATCGCCAGCTTCTAAGTTGTCGCGTCAATATTTTCAACTTTCATTTGATGTCAAAATAAATTAATAACATTTTATAATTTACAACATTACAGATGCTTTAATTTAATTTATATAAACAGTCAAGTGTAAAAAGTTTTTACAACGTCAATCAATCACAACCGTTTGGTTATGATTTACGAAACTGTGTAAAACTTTTTACACCCGTGTGCAAATTAAACTCATGTTTAATGGTCTCAAAGACATAAACATAAAATATATATAAACCAGGTGGTTTACTTGTAGTTGTAAATCTTGTTTCAAAACATCTGTCAAATCCAAAGCCATTGTAAATGTCCAAACATATGCTCGATTGGCACAACTGCCTTTGGTTTGATTACTGTGTCAAGAATTACTGATACTCTCCCGTAAAAATCCATCTTGGTGGTGATGTGAATTCTTTTTTAGTATCACATTCCCATCTTGAATTATTTTTTCAAGATCAATGACCAATTATACCAATTCCAATCACTATTTAGTGTATATATATCATTCTTCTTGATATTAGTATAAAGCTGTTTCCCGCATCATGAAAGTTTTGTAACCAAATAAAATATAAACATCATAATACAACTTAACTTCAAATTTGTATCCATAATTTACCTTTTAGAAGTTCAGTTCTAAGCGATTTAAGTTTAAGTAGGAGATCAACCTACAAAATAGTTATATACACAACTATCAATGCAAAATAAAATACTTAAATTAAAAACCACGTCTTTGTTTGCACATTAAAAAACAAAGTTTTTTCATCCACCAGAGCCCAAACACATTTTAATTAACTTTTATTTCAAACCTTCAACTTGATAAAAGCATATTTCAAATCTAATAAATTCTTTCACTCCATCTTTATATTTTGTTCAGAGTCGATTAACAAACATTCATAGTTGATTTATAGTTTTGTAATTTTATTATAGTTAAATATTAAATCCTATCTACTAAACTTAAAAGAACAAAAGCAAATCAAAGAATCAAAAATATTTAATCCTTTAACCTCTCCTATATTTAATCCTTTAAACTCTTCAAGTTACAAAAATATTCCTTGTTTTTCTAAGGCATGTAAATATCTGAAATATACCTCTTGTTTTATGGTAAAGATGTTTGTGAATATAATAAGTATGGATATCGTGATGGATCAAAGTTACAAGGAAATCTTAGTGTGGAGACTCTAACATTAGATTCCACATCTGGCTCTAGTGTCTCATTTTTCAAAATTGCTATAGGACGTACACACACTAATAATATTTTCCATAGCGGCGGAAGCTCTGGTATAATTGGCCTTCAAAGTGGACCTATGTCACTTAAAACAAAATTTGTTGATTGGTTATGACCTAATAAGAAATACACTCTCTATCAAGCCTACTGATTGTACCGAACACCTAACATTGATTTAGTGTGTAATTGTTAAGACCCGCCCATTGTCCAAGTAAACATATAATTTTATAATTTTCTTTAATATTTTTGTGATATTATGCCTACAATCTGACAATAATGTATATAATGTCTTATAATGGTATAAATAAATTTATTCAATTTTTCTAGAAAACATGATTGATCCTATTTGGCTCTCCCGTTTTTCTCTTTTTTTCCTCCATATTCTTCTACTTAGATGACACAATGTAGTGATGATTGGTAGTTGTAAATGTCAAACTCTATGTATATGGTGATAAATTGGGGTGATATGAGATGAGTGCGTGTAAGAAATTTAAGATAAAAATGAATGAGAAATCACAATTATGGTTTCCATATTAAAAAAATGAGCAATGCCTCATTTGAAGGTAGTATAAAACTGTGGCTTTCTCGTTCTGGATTATGGTCTTCTTGTGAGATTGTAGGATTTTTTTTATGAAGTATGATATTATATTTTAACTGTAATGGAGATGTTATCATCCTATAAAGTCAAGTTGATCTTAATTGACAAATGTTTATTATTAGACTGAAGATTGTGGGATTCAAATTCAAAAATAAAGTTGATGAAATGTAATCGCAGTAACAATTTCAATATATATATGGAATTATGTTTAATAAAAAATATGGAATTATGAATTATGCTGGAGGAATGATTCCTTTTCAGTTGTCTCGTTCCATAAACCGCACTAATTAAAATGATATTGAATGTTAGAAAATGTAACGTTAAACTAAAATATGATATTGAATCATAGAAAATCTAACGTTAAATTAAAATATGATATTGTATTGCAGAAAATGTAACGTTAAAAAAAGTCATGTCCACCATAATTATTAGAGAATTATTTGAACTGATAAAACTTTTGAAAAATAAATTTGAATTATTTAAATAATAAAATTTAATTTATATACATAATTAAATGTAAAAATTTATTTATATTATAATTAATTATAACTATTAAATTATTAATAATATTTAAATTTTTGTCATAATTACTTATAAAACTAATTTAGTATCTTGACAATGGTTAACAAATAGTATCTTCACAATGGCTAATTTGGTGAAGAATTTTCGTTAGACATTATAATATGTCATATTAATTGAATATTTAATATCGTCATAGTGCATATTAATTTTTTTATGAAATTAACTTTTTTATGAAGTAATTTGTCCATAATTAATTAATACGTAATTATAATTACTCATAAATTAATTATTTGACTAAATTTTATCAATATATTTGAAAGATAGCATTGATGTGATATCAACATGGATAAGTCACATATTAATTACAACATCTTATCAAGATATTTAACGACAAAAATATATACACAGACTATTTTGATTGATGTTTTACAATGTTAGTGATATATTTATCAATTTATAAAATTAAGAGGCTAGTTTGAATGTCGGTAACAATCTCATCATATATTTGTATTCTTTAAAAGTAAGAAACCCATGTTGTCTTACATTTAAACAAAAAAAAATACAATTTATGTATCATTTGATGTAGCTAAATATCACTAGAAGGGGGGTTGAATAGGGATTTTGCTGTTTAAAAATAGTTTTCAAGTGTTTTAAAAGCTATCCTCTTGCTGAGGATGGCAAGCCCGAGGATGGGTTTTGAAAACTTTCAAATTTGAAACGCGTTAAAGAGTTAAGAAGCAAAAGAAGATTGACACACACTGTTTTTATACTGGTTCACCCAAAGATGGCTACGTCCAGTCCTCACACCCTTGTGAGATTTCACTAACTTTCAACAGATCGATCCTCAACCCGAGGATGATTACAAACTGTGTATTATCAAGCTTCACCAAGCTTACAATCAGATTTCAAATATTTTCCAGTGTACCCCACTTGGAAATTACAGTGTGATAAGAGAGTGATTGATTCTAAATACTTTCTCAAAAGATAAACAAAGATCTAATGTAGAATTTGTAGAAAGTATGAAGATATAAAGTGTTGCTTCTTGAAAGCTTTAAGATCAATGATCTTTTTTAATGCGATGTGTTGTGTTGTTGATGAAGATCAACTTGCTGCCATTTATAGAGTTCTTGTGATGTTCATTTCATGAGCCAAGCCTTTTTTGACCGTTGGAAAATTCATTTGTGAAATACCAAGGCTTTTCTTCATATTTACGAAAATGCCATTCAGCTCATTTGAAATTATGCATTCCTTGTCCAAGTACGAGGTACTGTTTTCTTGGCAATTGGGGACATGTGTTGTCCTTTTCTTTTTCCTTTCTTTAATGTTTGACTATGATGTGAAGTCCTTTTCATTCTCTTTCTTCAATGGCTTCATAAAGCTTCACAAAGTTCACATGTGGCCTTTTTTCTCTTTCCTCCATTTAATTCCTTGTAAGACATGTGATGTCCTTTTTTATTCTCTTTCTTTAAAGCTTTGTGAAGGCTTCACGTGATGCCTTCTTTCTTCTTTCCTTGCTATACGACATGTGATCAAATATATAAGGCTTGTTTGTTGTTGCCTTTTTGAAGCTTGACTTTTATAATCTTATTTAATCACATAATGGATCATATAGCCTTTTTGCCTATTATGATAAGTTGCTTTCATGATGTCTTGGAAGGCTTTTCGAGATATTGACTATGGACACATGCTATCATCATTCCTTGTACTTCTCTCTTTCAACTTTTCTTCAAAGGCCTTTCTTTAAACAATTTTTAATAGTATTTTGCCTTTATTGAATGAATCAAATAATTCATTCTTTAATACTATTATGCCCTTGTTGAATGAATTCAAATAATTCATTCTTTAATACTTTTATGCCCTTGTTTAAAAACTTCAAAACTGTGAGGATGCATAGCTGCAGTTTTTTCCAACTCGTGAGGCCATCCTCGGCACTTTCATACTTAGCATTTAACTCAGAATTTTTTCTTCTTTTTCCTTAATGAATGATAACCTGTTTACTTATATAAAACACTCAAAAGCACAGATTAGTCATTAAGCATAATCATAATCTTTAATTAATTTTGTTATCATTAAAACCAATTTAGAGAGATTTTGTCTCAACATCATTGACATATATTTATTTTTTATTTTTTTTATTTTTTATAAAAAATATTTATCTCGTGTTTTTTTTTTTTGTATAAGTGAAAAAGATTTGTATCATTTTTTTAATATTCATCGCTGTCAAATATTTGTCTTGTATTTTATTAATGTATCAATAACAAAGATTTGTCATGTGATGTTTTATATATATATATATATATATCACTCACAAATTTTTGTCTCATATTTTTTATGCATCATTTATAAATATTTATGTCATATTTTATTTTTAATATTTATCAATGACAAATATTTGTCTTATGTTTTTGTATGTATTAGTGATAAACATTTATTGCGTGATTTTTTATACTTATTACTAAAAAATATATGTCTTGTATTTTTTATACATCAGCTATAAGTCTCACATTCAAAATCCCCTTAAAATATTCACTACTAAACCCCTTAATATTAGACTTTCTGTTGATATAATTTTTTAAAGCTCTGATCTACTTTTTAATTATTTTTTGTTGGTTTAAGTTAGGGGTTCGTGGATCCAAGGAAAAATTTGTCAATTTTTTTTTATAAAAAAAATCGAAAGATACATTTGAAAAAGTGGATTTATAGACCCCACTAAGTCCACAAAATTTTAGGAGTTTTTTAGTTTTGAAGACTTTCTTTTTTGTTGTCTTTTTAACTATAAAATATTTTAGCTCTTCTAACATGTGGCTGAAACCAATAATTAGTGGATTTGTGAAATTGACGGTTATACGTGTTATTCTAATATTTGTTATGTATTTTTTTTATATATTAGTCACAAATATTTTTTCTTTGATTTTTTATATTTATTTATCATTGACAAAAAAAAATTTATTGTGTTTTTTTATACAATAGTTATAAATATTTATTCTGCATTTTTTAATATTTATTAATGTCAAATATTTTGTGTACCTTATTTTTTATAAATATGTCATTTGCATTTTAAAAAATAAAATAAAATTATAACTTCTCAATTTTTAACTTCTAAAAACTACTTCATTTTTTAATTCTTAAATTATAATTTTTTGTTAAAAAATATTTTATTTAATGAATAAAATTATAAAAAAGTAGGGCATTTAAAAAAATAAGTTTGAGACTAGGGCAGTTAGGAAAAACAAAATTAAAAGAGGGATATACATGTAAAAAACTCTAATAAATAAGGAGGATAATGTTGGGTTTTTTGTGGTGCTCTCGTTTGTTATATTGATATATACATATATTGATAATTAGTAAATATTTGTCTTGTGATATTTTATATATACTACTTACAAATATTTATCTCTGATTTTTTATTCATAAATTAAAAATATTTATTGTGTATTATTTTAATATTTGTTCTGTTTTTTTATGTATCATTGACAAATATTTGTCTTATAATTTTTATATTTATTTATCACTTACAAATTATTTGTTCCATAATCTTTTATATTTATTTATCGTTGTAAATGTTTGTTTCGTGTTTTTTTATATAATAATTATAAATATTTATTTTGCATTTTTTAATATTTATTCATCGCAAATATTTTGTGTAGCCTTTTTTTTTTTTTTACAAATATATCATTTGGAGTTTTGTCTTTAAATAAATTGTAGCTTCTCAATTCTTAACTTCCAAAATTCACTTCATTTTTTTTAATCAAAAACACTACTATATTTAATAAATAAAATTGTCATTTTTATCTCTCATATTCTTACGATGTTTAAAAGTGACAGTGCTCTCCTTTCTTACATTATCAAATGAATAAAATTATCATATTCATTCCTCATATTCTTGCAATGGTTAAAAATGAGGAGGAGGATGTTGGGTTTTTTGGTAGTGCTCTCTTTTCTTATATTATCAAATTTCTTATATTATAAAAAAACACTACTGTATTTAATGAATAAATTATCATTTTATTTTTCATATTCTTATAATGATTAAAAACGACAAAAGTAAAGTTATTGATAATTTTTGGTAGTGCTTTGCTTTTCAAGTAAAATTTAAGTTGTATTATGTTGTTTGGCTACCAAAAATTATCAATATAATAAACGAGAGCCAAACAAAATATAAACAACATAATACAACTTAACTTAAATTTTTTAAATTTTGTATCTATAATTTACTTTTTAGAAGTTCAGTCCTGAGTGATTTAAACATAGGTAGGAGATCAAACTTCAAAATAGTTATATAGACACAACTATCAATGCAATAAAAGACTTAAATTAAAATCATGTCCTTTTTTGGACATTATAGAACAAAGTTTTTTCATCCACCGCAACAAAAACAAATTTTAATTAACTTTTATTTCAAACCTTCAACTTGATAAGAAGAGCATATTTCAAACATAGCAAACTTTTTGACTCTATAATTATATTCTTTTGACATTTGATAAACAAACATCTATCTCTGATGTATAGTTCAGTAATCTTATTATAGTTATATATTAAATTAAATTAAAGAATCAAATACAAAAATTTGTATCATTTAAATTTATAATTCCTAAATATTTATGCATTTTATTCATAAGTTCTAATAATTTTATAAACAAAAGAGAAATATGAATCAATATAAATTTTTCTATTATCAAGTATTATTCGTTTATAAGAGTATTAGAATATTTATCTTACTTAATCAGAGTATACAGATCCATTAAAGTATCTGTGTTATTAACATTTGTCAAAGTCTAATGTAAAAATTACCATTCGTTCAACATTGGACAATTAGCATTTTTTTAATCAAAATTAGCTGCATACAGAAAATGCAAGTGATTATTTTATCAAACAAATTGCAACAAATAACCATTATCCCCATGCCTATTATAGTGATGTTACTTCTTTTGATTTTTTGGTACAACAATGATGTCGATGTCATTATACTTGTTAAAATTATACAGCAATGTCACTATTACAACAAATACTTAATAAAATTATACAATATTACCATCAAACAAAGAGTCAGTAAATCTTTCAACACAAATATAAATATTAACTCAAAACACAACATAAACAACTTTTACAACAAAAAGGTAGCAAAATTATACAATGCCACCATCACAAAAAATAGTATGTGAGAGCTTCCAACACAAATAGAAATATTAATTCAAAACACAACACAAACAACTAGAACAACAAAAATTCATAACATAGATAAGGTCATTGAAATAAAGACATAAGCCATTGAAAGGAAGAAATTTTAAGAAACATGTTGAAGAGACACCACAAAGGTGTAGATGAACATGACGACGAAGCCAAAACGACAAAACTGCCACAATAACGAAGACAATGAGTGGTTATTAAGGTGATTGACGAAGACAATTGATTTCTAGTTTTGAAATAAAACAAAGGTTTAATCACAATGATTATTAGCGCGAAGAGATAATAGAAGAAAAATAAGGATTTATGCGTTTGTTGAAAAAATAAAGTATTAGCGGGAAGCCATAGAGAAACATTGTGAGTATGACTTAGCAGATGCTACATTTTATTAAAATTTACAACATTTAATCATTAAGCTTATGTATTGACAACACTTAGATAAAATTTTAATGCATTTATAACGTTTTAAGTAAAACACAAAAAAACACTGTTTCGTCTATTGTATATTTTTAATATCTCTTACGATATAAGCACTATGTTATGTGCACTATAAAAACCGAACCGAAGCAAATTTACATTAAAATTTATAGCGTTTAATCATAAAGTAGTAAATTTTTAATACATTCATAGCGGTAATATGTAAAAAGGACTATACTTTCATAGCGCTTATGTAAAAAATACTATGTCAAATAACCAATTAATATTTTTTTTAATGAAATTGGTTTGTCCGATCAATTAACATGTACTAAAACTAGTCGGACAATTCACTTGAAACAGGTAAGTCAAATTGCATGACAATCACCTTTTTTCTATAGATGAAATTCGAGATAAAAAATCTTACTTACCTATCTAATCACAAATAAAAAACACATAAAAAAATATTTTAAAAAAAAATTATTTTATTCTATTTCAACTCTTAATTTAATATTATTTACGTCACTTTCAAATATATTATATATTTTTTGATTCATCCAAATTTATTATTACATAAACTTTTCCAATTTAGTCAAAAAAGATAATACTATATATTTAATTGGTTCATAATAAGTTAATCGATGTTTAAAAGTTATTTAAAATATGAGTTAACTCTCTTTTCGACTTTATAATAACAATAATGACTAAATCAATATCAATTCGATAAAAATAATTAAAAATAAAATTAATTAATTATATCATTATTTTAAAAAAATAATCATTAATTTATATTTAAAAATATTATCAATCATAGAAAAAACTTTAAAAATTTTAATTAGTAATACCCTTACAATTTTCCTATTTATTATTACTTCAACAAAATTAACATATAGATATTTGAAGAACCTGACCAAAAAACAGCTTAGTATACAGATATAACAAAGATCTTCAAAAAAAAAAATGAGACACGAATGTCTGGTTAGTGTCCTTCTTATAGCAAACATGCTTATGGCTACACGCCTTACCCTCACTCTCTCTCTTTCTCGTTCTCGTTCCATTCTAAAACGCACTTCTCCTTCCATTTTCAACCCTAATAAATTCCCTAAATCCCTTCCTTGTCCTCTCTGGTCCTCTTCATTTTCCTTCTGCATCGATCAACTTCACAAGTCCACTTCATCTAATCCCTTCACTACTACTTGCTCATTCTCTTCTCCTCTATCTTCTTCATCCATGGCTGCTTCTTCATTCGACGATTCCAATCCTCTTCTTCAGGACTTTGTCTTCCCACCTTTCGATGCTGTTGAACCTAAACACGTGCGACCTGGGATTCGTGCACTTCTTAACAACCTGGTAATCAAGTTTTTAACTTTTGCTCAATTTTGGATTATTTGTAGCGTTTTGATTAATGGGTCTTCATTTGATTTGATTTGTAGGAACGTGATTTGGAGGAACTTGAACGTACTGTTGAACCTTCTTGGCCTAAGTTGGTTGAACCGTTGGAGAAGATTGTGGATAAGTTGTCTGTTGTTTGGGGTTTGGTTAATCATCTCAAATCTGTTAAGGATAGTTCTGAGCTTCGTTCAGCAATTGAGGATGTGCAGGTGTTTATTTTAATTTTATTTTTGTTTCGGTGTTTTTGTTATGTGTAACTGTGCATTTCTAGATATTGTCTTTTGTTGAAGGGAGTGTTATATTTTTGTGTTAATGTGATTGATTTTGTGTGTTTGGGATGTAGGGCAATACTTTATTTATGTGAATCAGTGTTGTGAATTAGCCACAGCACTATAACACTGTAGCATATCGGATTTTGATGAATCCACTATGAAAACTGTTATGCTATCCTAGTTTTGCTGTTAGGGCTGTAGCGTCCGCTATTCTAGTAGCAATAGCAGAAAAGAGAGAATTTTAGGGTTTTTAAAGATAATAAAACTGAAGAGTTTGCATGTGTGTCAAACATGATCTATTTTTTATATAGAAAAATTGAAGAGTGGGTAAGTATTATTGCTGTTTTGCATAGCGGATTTATGGCGTTCCACTATTTTCTGCAATCTGCCATTGATAACATTGAAGTGAATTAGTTTATTTGCCTCACCTTTTTTAGCACATGATTATCTGAGCCATATTGCAACATGTGATTCTGTTGTTTTGCTCCCTTGTTTAAAATATTTTCATGGGTTTTTGGCAATCTATGTATTTCTCTTATGAAATGTGATTGCTATAATTTTGTTGTGCTAACAAGGATTACATTATATTTGCAGGCAGACAAAGTTAAGTTTCAGCTTAGACTAGGTCAAAGCAAGCCTCTTT
The DNA here is from genome assembly GCF_000331145.2 of Cicer arietinum. Classification (NCBI taxonomy): domain Eukaryota; kingdom Viridiplantae; phylum Streptophyta; class Magnoliopsida; order Fabales; family Fabaceae; genus Cicer; species Cicer arietinum. The sequence continues at coordinate 9,154,716 of NC_021167.2, read as the reverse complement.
ATAATGCATTCAAAGCTATTCGAGAGTCACCTGATTGGCAGACACTTAGTGAGGCTCGCAAACGAATTGTTGAAAGTAAGTTACAAAATGTCTTTTTGTTTATGCTGTTCTTGTGATATTTTGTTTTATTTCTTCTGTATTTGCATGTTATTTTAAGTTTTGCTTGAATTGCTTCGCATTGCATTCCAATGCTGCTTCTCAGCTTCTTGATTTTTTTATCTTGTAAGATGGAGAATTGTGAAAAATGCTTGATGTGTAGTTGGTGTGAAGTTTTCTGATTTATGGCTCCACTCTTTTGCTAATTTTATGATTTATTGTGAGAGAGGTGTTTTCACTTATTCATATTTGACCTGTAGTATGGAATATCTTGTTGACTTTACTCATAAACTCATGCCAAATAACATACTGTTGTTCCATTTACCTTCCACTTGATTGTTGACAAATTTATTGTTTGTGGCTTGTCATTTTATGTTGTAACAGTTATATTTATGCCTTTGCAGACCAAATTAAGGAGGCTGTTCTTAATGGTGTTTCTCTTGAAGATGATAAAAGAGAACAGTTTAACAAAATTGAACAGGTGTGCTATTTTAACAACTAAAAACAAATGTAAATTGTGACTATTAAATTTAGAAGTGTGGGCTATTTGATTCCCACTTTCCCACCATTTAGAGTGATTATGTACTAGGCTTTGGCTGTATTGCTATCTTTATTTATTTAAGCAACTAGAAATATCCTGTTCTCAGACTAGGAGGGAAAATGAACTTGTAATTGAACATATTTTGAAGTTTTAAATGTGTCTTACAAAAAAATACGACAAGAAACATGAACTGGTAAAATTTGGCTAATATTGAAAAATTCAGAACTCTACAAGGAGCCATACGCAACAGCCTGAAAGTGATTGTACTTTATAACAAAATTCAATTATATGTTTTCTTTTAGTTATATATATTTTTTTGTCGGTTTCATTTGTAGGAGCTGGAAAGATTATCAGAAAAATTTGGGGAGAACGTTCTGGATGCAACCAAAAAGTTTGAAAAGCTCATTACAGATAAGAAAGAGATTGAAGGATTACCTGCTACGGCTCTTGGGTTGGCTGCACAAAGCGCAGTATCCAAGGTATATCATGTTGACACTTGTTATTATTTGTAAGTTGTGACAGTCAGCTATCTTTTTGAATTTTGATTACTTGGTGGAAAAATGCAGGGGCATGAAAATGCCACTGCTGAGAATGGGCCATGGATAATTACATTGGATGCACCGAGTTATATTGCTGTCATGCAACATGCACGCAACCGTTCTTTGCGGGAGGAAGTCTACCGGGCCTATATATCACGTGCATCTAGTGGAGATTTGGATAATACTGAACTGATTGAGCAAATTTTAAAGCTTAGGTTGGAAAAGGCCAAGCTTCTCAACTACAATAACTATGCTGAGGTATGACTCTTTCATTATTAAGAATATAATAATCCTATGTAGGTTGCTGATGTATTTATTATCTATCAGGTTAGCATGGCAACCAAAATGGCAACTGTTGATAAAGCAGAAGAGCTTCTAGAAAAGCTTCGTAGAGCTTCCTGGGATGCTGCAGTACAAGGTAGTGTATAAGATGTCTCTATGTCGTAGTTTTTACGTCATGCTTTAAATTGTATGCAGTTTTTTCAATTAGTTAATGGGGTGAGTGTATTGTGTATATATTTTGAGTAAGCTCCTTATTGCCATTGTTCTTCCTTCTAGATATGGAAGACCTTAAGAAATTCTCGAAAGATGAGGGTGCATCAGAAGCTGATGATTTGACACATTGGGACATTAGCTTTTGGAGTGAGAGGCTTCGTGAATCAAAATATGACATTAATGAGGTTGCTCTCTCTCTCTCTCACTCACTTGCAGATGATCAATGAAAAAATTTAGAATGACTGGAAGAAGGATTAACTTACATTCTTCATATTTTTAAATTTAATACACTGTTCGTGTTTAGAATAATTTGCACACCTCAATCTTTTATACAACTTGAAGGCCCTTTTTGAATAAAAGTTGCAAGAGGTTATCATGAGCCAGACATATATTTTTAAGTATTTTGTTGTCTGTTGTAAATATCCTACCAAAACACATTTTCAGAAAACTGTACCATATTAGCCTCATGCAGTTGTAATGTCTTTTTCAAAAGAAGGGCAATTTAATGCTATAAAGCCTTGCCAGTGTGGGGTCTAGCGAAGAGGGTTGGACTTGTTGATCTATTGTAGGCAGACTTAGCACATTGATAAGAGGCTAATTCTACCATTCTACGCCTTCAACCAGTGTCAGTTACCTCCAAGTCAAGTCATATGGCGGCAGTTCCAACGGTTACATCAAGGCTTCATTTCATATATAATTATTTTTAATTTCAAAATTTGTAATTGCATATCATGATTCATGAAGGATCTCATTATTTGATTTCCATCATTTTGTTCCTTCATATGATTTTTTTTTTGCCACTAAACATTCCTTTTTTCTCTAAAACTATCTAACTAATGACATAGGCATATTAATTAAAGGGAAAGCTCCATAGTTTGTTCACCGTACTTTTGACATTCTGAAAGCTATTTTATTCATATCAACCACATAAGAAATTTCATTTGTCTCAGTCCCACTAGAGAGTTATAGTACTCCCTTTGTCCCTTAGTAATTGACGACAAAAAAAAAAAAATTGTTCCTAAATAATTGAGACTTTCAATTTTAAAAGTGATATTAATTATATTTTTCCAATTGTATCCTTTAATTAATTAATACTAGATGCTCCACTCCCAATTTAATATCTCCCACTTTGTATTTATGCTAATAGTAAATACATCGATACTTGATAAGGGTAATTTAGTAAAATGCATATTTCCTTTGTTATTGAAACTTCTAATCTGCCTAGGAAAGCTCATACATCTTCTGGTTTTTTCTCATAGGAAGAACTGCGCCCATTTTTCTCTCTGCCAAATGTCATGGATGGTCTCTTTCACCTTGCAAAAACACTTTTCGGCATTGAAATTGAGCAAGCTGATGGTCTAGCTCCGGTAATCAAATTCCCTTTTGTTCATCTGTGGTTCTTGTATTGGGGAGCATTTATTTTACACTTTCTGACACATGATTATTGTTATTCAGGTTTGGAATAAAGATGTCAAGTTTTTCCGTGTTAAAGATTCTTCAGGCAGTCCAGTTGCGTATTTTTATTTTGATCCCTACAGTCGTCCTTCTGAAAAAAGGCAAGGTGCATGGATGGATGAAGTTGTTGCTCGCAGTCGTGTACTGTCACCTGATGGTGGTAACTCATCAAGGTTGCCTGTTGCCCACATGGTGTGCAATCAAACACCTCCAGTAGGAAGCAAGCCAAGTCTAATGACATTCCGTGAGGTAACCCATATTTGCTCTGTATTTTTCTATTCTATATTTTATATTTTTTAAACTATAATTATTTTTGTGTAATAAAAGAAAGTTGCCCAGGCTAATATTAATAGGAGAACTAATTGCTTCTAACAGTGTTTGTCTTTCACATGATTACATGTTTTAGACCAAGTCAAAGATTACTTAAATACATATTTTTCCCAATGGCATTTATTAATAGGTTCTGAACTTAACTATGTAGTCTAAATGCGCATAAATGACCACTCACTATCTTTCCAGTTAACTGTATTCTTAGACATAATTTGTGTTGAAATTATGAGTTTTAGATAAGGAGAACAGAAATAATGACTTCAAATTTAATGGTGTAATATGATTGATAATAACTTGATACAAAAGATTTTTAACACTAATTCTTATTTTTAGGGATACAAGACTCCTAATCCTAAATAAATATGAAAATGAGGAAACGAATCATGACATTAAATACGTAAGTAATATGAAAACTAATCTTGGGTGATAATCTAAGATATTTGAGGTTAGAATTTAGAAACTAATCTTATGTGATATGTAAACTGAGCTGCAGTTACTATATGTTACAGTATGTTACTGACAATTTGATGTGCCGACTGAGCTGAAGTGACTAAGTTGTTTCCTATTTAATGACTATAAATTTAAAATGGTTCTGCGAACTATATTTTACATTTTCTCCCTTTTCTCAGGTTGAGACTGTCTTCCATGAATTTGGCCATGCACTTCAACATATGCTTACTAAGGAAGATGAGGGTCTAGTTGCTGGTATTAGGGGAATAGAGTGGGATGCTGTTGAATTACCTTCTCAGTTTATGGAAAACTGGTGTTACCATAAGTAAGTAATAAATCCATCTGAAGTTTATGCCCTTGTCTGACATGGATGTTACTTTCATCCTACCTTTTGTCGTAACTTTATATTGAAACTTCCTGAAAAACTTCTGCTATATATGTTTTGGAAATCAATGCTTTTCAGCTATACATGGTCTTGTTCTTGGATTTAGCTCAACATTCTACTTCTTTATTGGGCATGTTTGTTTTCCCTGATCCATTTTAATGTATTTTTTTATATTTATGCAATTTTTTGTTTCTTTAGAGAGACTTTAATGGGCATTGCAAAACATTTTGAAACTGGGGAGACTCTCCCTGAAGATGTATATTTGAAGCTTGTTGCTGCCAGAACTTATCGTGCTGGCACTCTCAGTCTCCGACAGGTCAGTACGAATATATTGATTAACTACACCTTTTCTATATTTTCATTATAATTGAAAGTTGCATATTTTACTCTTTGCTCATCAATTTATGTCTCTGCCTCATTTGCAATAGCATCTTATGGCTGTTTTTGTGAATTCAAAGCAGAAGTATATACTGTTACTAGTTCTGAACTTTATTATGCAACAACTATTCTTTTTCTCGTTTTTAATGCCATATTCTAATCTTTCTTTATTGTGTTGTGTTACATGTTTTAAATAAATGATTTTCAATTTCATTGTAATCTATATTTGTTGCAGATAAAATTTGCAACTGTAGATCTGGAACTTCATACAAAATATGTTCCTGGGGGACCAGAGTCCATCTATGATGTTGACCGCAGAGTTTCTGAGAAAACTCAAGTGATTCCTCCATTGCCAGAGGACAGGTTCCTTTGCAGCTTTAGTCATATATTCGCAGGTTTGCTGTGCTTCTTATACCTCTTTCTCTTTTCCTATATATATGTTATTTTGCACAAACCAATAAATATTTTTTATTAATAAGCAAATTTCAACTTACTTTTTCTATAAGCAAGGGCATATATGACAAAAAAAGTGGTTAATATAATTTTGAAATTTGGAAACAACAAATAAATAAGAACATTTCTTCCTAAAATCCAACAATTAAAAAGGAAGGGTGGGAGTATGCAATTATCATCTTGATGAAACTCATATTTTATTAATTTTCTTCTGGATTTTTCATTTGTTAGGTGGATATGCAGCTGGATACTATAGCTACAAGGTATATTCTGTATTTCTTTGATAATTTTGTTATTATCGACATTTTGTTTCGTATATTGTGGATCTTTCATGGCAGTGTAGTACACAACAAAGGGGAAAACAACTATTCATATCTTATGGTGAATTTGTGTGTTATGCAGTGGGCTGAGGTGCTGTCTGCAGATGCTTTCTCTGCATTTGAGGATGCTGGATTAGATAATAACAAGGTATATTTGATTAAGAAAATCTGTCAATAAGGATTTGTTTTTCTGTTTAGCGACATGTATTTGTCTTTAATCTTCAATTTTTTTTTTCTTTTCGCGATTTATAATTAAAAAAAAGAATACAACATAGCTTATCTATTATATTTCTAAAGAGTAAACCATCATTTTAGTTGCCAAATGACCGTTGTTTGATTTCGACCATTATTATTGCATTTTTGAACAGGCTGTTAAAGAAACTGGACACAAGTTCAGGGAGACCATTCTTGCTCTTGGAGGTGGCAAGGCACCGCTAGAGGTGAGAATTGAGATAATACATTATCTAGAAAATATATCTTATATATTTTGAAGTTGTAAATTGAGTACATGCACTAATTCCCTTAAATAAACTATGCTAAACCTAATGGGTTTGATTAGGCCTCTTAGAATTTAGGTTGAGTCTAACATAACCCCAAAAAACCGCCTTGTAGGGTGAGAACTACTTACCACTTATCAACACTTAGTCATATCTAATCTCATTAAATGTGAGACTCTTAACAAGGTCAAATACAAATATTATAAATAAATACAAATATACATCATTTACAACACATTACATTATAAAATCTCATTAATTAGTTCTTACATTTATTTTGTGCAGCTTGCTTGTTAATGAAAGATATAGTACAAAAAAATATTACAATGAATAATCTATAACATGTATATTATGTGGAGTAACTAGTAATTTTCACCAAATTGGTGTGTGTTGAACTTATTTAATGCAATGTGGTTTTATGCAGGTCTTTGTGCAATTCCGTGGCAGAGAACCAACACCAGATGCATTGCTCAGACACAATGGCCTGATTGCAGCTTAGAAATATTAAGATTTATTCCCAATCTTTGTTTTTTGTTTTTTTGACAAAAATCCACTATAATTTATAATAATATAGTTGTGTTTCTTAACATTTTAGAAATTGTCACATTTTAAATTTTATATATTATATTACAACATTTAAAAGGAATTTAAATTTTTAAATAAAATTATTTTGCTATTAATATTTTGTTCAATGAGATAAACATTTTGGCGCTTGTAATTAATTCAAACAAAAACTTAATGTTCTTATCTTTGTGTCATAATTAGTTAGTGGTAACTTGTTTATTCTGAAAGCTACGTTGGAACAACTTGGGTATTCCGTGTCTTCACGTCTTGCAGAAGTGGTGGATGAAGTCTGAAGCAACCTCTTGTACTACCAACTTTATTTTTAAATTTTTTCTTTGATTTGTAAATGATGAAACGGAATGAATAATGAATTTTAACAACTATCCTTGTTATGAACCAATTGGAGATAGTTTATTTTCCCACATTATGTTTTTAAAAAACCACATGTGTTTTGGAAGTATAAAAGAAATTCATTAAAGAAAAATTTCATGAGTTTATCATTCCCTTAAGCACATTTTCATATCGAAACCCCCATTGTGAAGTAAGAAAAATTTGTGCTTATAAAGATGATTGTTTTTGCAAAACATCATCTCTCTCTCTCTACTTTTTCATGCACTCACTTAAAAAGTTGTATTAAAATAACAATCTTGCTAATAAATGTTTTAAGGAATTAAAAGTTAAGTTCAGCGGTGAAATAAAACTAATTTTAAATTTTCAATGTTGAAAATACAAATTTCAATATATATTTTCAGTTGAATACTTCTATATATGATTCTTTAACATGTGTCCTTTGGACAAAACACTTATTAGCATTTCTTAAAATAAATTAGTGTTGTTGAATATGATGATATAATTATTGATGAGACATATTTAGTTTTTTTTTTTGAGATGTTGAGTGATTATTAAACACTATCATTAAAAAAAAGTAATATGTAATTCCAGACTTGCTGAAGCGTTTGCATATTTTCGCAATGGAATGTCTCCAACCACGTGTCTACGTAGAAGCTCCAAGTCATAGTTTTCTAACCTATTTTGAGTTTAACATACCTTCATCGTGAAAACAAACACTCTATAAATACAAAATGAAAGAGTTCTATTGTAGACGTTCTTAAAGTTGGTTGGACTTGGTAGTAAATCTAAGTAAATGTTAATTTAGGTGAATCTTATCATGAATTGCACACACCTAATCTAAGTTATGTTATCTCTTCCTCCCATTGACCACTTCACCTTCCTCCTCCCCTCTTTCTCTAATCACTACTAGTAGTCTCTCTATTGGAACCCGATGGAGAGCCTTACATCCTGAGGTTGATCTTTACATTGGACTAAGAGCAATTAAATAAGTGACTTTGATATCAGTGTTTCACCAAAAACCTTTAAGGTATTAAGTATATGAGTCATTTCACTTATATGTTGTTCCACATCTACTCTTCTATCTAATGTGAGACTTTTAACTTAAACTTGATACATTAATATCATCTCACTCAAGTGTGAGACTATCCACGTTCTTGATCCAACACCAAAAAACTCTCTCACTTTCCCACCATGTCAAACTTAACTTTGATACTAGTGTTAGAACTTGAGGTAAAACCTTAAATCTTGGAGTGACTCATTTTATTAGATTAAGAGCAATCACATAAGTGACTTTTACGTCACACTTGCACCCAAAATCTTAAAACATTGAGTATCTGAGTTATCTTACTTATATAATGTTCAACATTCACATTTCCAGTTAATGTGATACTCTTACTCACCCTTGATATTCCCCTTCAAACGAAGACCTTTTCATCCACATTTACTTGCAATGCGGTTGACATTCAACATCAACGAAACACTTCATCTAACTACCATTGTTAGGAAGACTTTCAAAACAAGTAGCCGACCACCTTAGTCAACGACTAATTCTGTAACTACTATTAAATCATGAGAAAGTCCTCTTTCCTTTCTTGTTATGCTTAATTAACGTCTGTTTAGACGTACACTAATGTGTCAATCTTTTCACTTTTATCAATAAAAATAATAGAAATTATAAAATTTTATTCAATTAATTAAAAAAATTAAGTAAAAGGACAAAATTGAACGAAAAAAAAAATGTAGTATCTTTTCATATAAAAATATAGATATTTAATAAATTTGATTATTTAATTAAATAAATAAGATTTAAATAGTAACATTAGAAAGGAAAAAGACACATGAAAACTCTATATCTCCTTCATAGAATAATTTTTTTTTAAAAGAGGTATAGATTAATTAAACTTTGTCAATAAAAGATAATTAATTAAATATATATTTATTATCTTAAAAATGATATGTTGAATTTTAATATAATTTTTGTTTGATATATTGAATTATAAATTTCACTTATCCTTGTCTTCAATGCATGCAGTAAAAAGTATCCATCAGTTTTGACAGATATTATTCTTATCTATCGCTTGAATTGAATATAACATTTTTTTTCCTTCATAAATTAGTATCCCAATTCTCTAGTGGAGTAAGTTCTAAAAAAAGTCCTCAAAAGTAAACTAGTGTTGAAAGTGGAAGAGAAAAAGGAAAGCAAGTTCGTTCAACGAATCTGCATTGGAATTTGGATCTGAAATTGAAGAAAGAAATGGCACGTGCAGGAGGAATAACAAACGCAGTAAACGTTGGAATCGCTGTTCAAGCTGATTGGGAGAATCGTGAATTCATTTCTCACATTTCTCTCAATGTTCGTCGCCTCTTCGATTTCCTTGTCCAATTCGGTACTGAAAAAACTCATCTCAAGTTTTTTATTTTTATTCGACTAATTTTCCATATTAATTCAAATTTCATTTCAGAGGCTACAACAAAGAGCAAGTTAGCATCATTGAATGAAAAGCTTGATGTATTGGAGCGTCGTTTGGAACTCCTTGAAGTTCAAGTTGGAAATGCATCGGCGAATCCTTCACTTTTTGCAACTTGATGTGTAGTCAAATCATTTATTACACACCTTTCATGTAAGCACTCTCCACGCCTATATAGTGTATAATCTAAATGGAATTCTTGATATATGTAAGTCATTTCTAAATCAAAAGTTTATGTGTTTGATTAGTTTCATCATGCTTTGTTTGTTTAATTCTAGTTCTTGATTTGCAATTTATTGGGTTAACATATGGTTTACTTCATCGGAATTTTTTGGTCTTAACCCTCCGGTTCTCAAGGAAAGGGACCTTAGTAATCTGGAGTTGGTCGGAAGGTAAGTAGAGTTTTACCAATGATTGTTTCAGTTAGATTTGAACTCGGATCTTTTAGATTGACTTATTCTTAAATGAAACTCATTAACCTCTTGAGCTTAAGTCCAACGACCTGGTTTAGTTGCAAATTTGGACTAGTAAAATCTTGTGTCTCATAAACGAAATTGTTGCAATTCTCGTGTATTTTGATCACGTAATTGTGTCTTTTGACTTAGAGCCAGTTTGAGTGAACTTCTCTAAAAGCACTTATGGAAAGAATATTGCAATAATTATGAGTTTGTTGGATAACAACTTCTTGTAGTAATCAAGAATTCAAGATTACCTTCTAGATCTCTACAGAAGTTCTCTTGTTTAACTTCCCCATACATATCTATAAGCTTATAAGGGTATTTTTATAAGCGAAGAATTATAATTTAATTTTATTTTAATTGAGAAGTTCTCCTGAGGTAGAAGTTAATCCAAATTAGACTCCAGTCCCTTTCAAATGCAACCTTGTGTTTCCACGCTACATGGACATCCATTTCTTCTGTTACCGACTCAATCGCTTGAGGTCCATAGATATCTGTCATGTTGGTTTTAATGATGCCGAGACCACATCAATGGATAAGAGTATTGGTACCTTTGATACATTCCTTTTTGTGGGAAAAATGAAATTTGTTTATCTAATTCTGGATTTCTTCAGTTGGATAGAAATGGATGATAACACACAATTTTTTTTATGATATGTGCCGAATGCCACACTCGATCGAAGTACGACCAATGATCTATTCTGCAGTTTTAATCTGTATAACATTACACCTCTTTGTACCTAATAGTCTCGTCCTGACTTTGACATTTTTCATATAATAATGAGTAATAACATCTCAATGGTTCTACAATGCCACATCAGTTTTAAGAAAGAACTTTAGCAACTTTCACTTCAATGATATAACTCTTTAAGAACTTACCTCCAAGTACTGTACTAAGAACTGCTGTTAGAGATGACCTAATGTTATTCTTCCGTTAGAAATGAACTTATGTTATTAAAATTGCACATTCTCAACAACATTCTTTTCCAGCCATGAAAAAAATAAGACATTTCTTAACTATTGTCTGAATGGCTCAGATTCTGCTTAATCTCGTTTGACTTACATATAGGACAACACATGTTATATTGTTCTAAGTTCTAACTTGTTACCAAATTCTACCATAATCTCCTTTCTCCCTCTTTTTGCTTTTGCACATTCTCTTGACTTGACTGTTCTTAACGAAACAATTCAACATAATAGAAGAATCAATGTAGTTCATAGAGCAGAATATGAAAAATCAGATTGACTACTGCAAATCACCAAACAATGAACTACAGAAAACTGAGATTGAAAAAATAAATTAATCTCAATAATCAGTTGTTTACATCAATATGATTGTTGTAAGTCAAATTTTCTTTTGAGGAGAAAAAACTATATTACTGCTTTACTGTACCTGCAGAATTCAAGCCTGCATTCTAATCAGATATGAATTCTCATATAAACTTCTAGTCTTTCTCTTTCTACTGCATCACATTGTCAGCCTTTTCTTTGGTACTGTCTTCAACTCATTATTTCTCAATAAGTAGCATATAAAGGGAGAAGGGGTTGAAGAAATGAGAACCAAGAGTGTAAGAATTGTTTGTCGAATACAGAGGTGGATAAATTTGTACTAAGTTTTCTTTTCCTTCCTTTATCAGAAATGATAAACAAAATTAAAAGAAAAACCTTTGGCTGAATGAAAGGCCATTGGCAATTTCTTATTGCCCTACACAAGATATCTTTTCATGCGCATTGTAAATTATGCATTAATATAATTAATTCTTTTGGGAACACGTTATTATAAAAGAGGATTAATGATATCCAATTAATTGTGCATGCTAAATATTTTTCAATAGAACTGTTTAGAAAATGTGATAACATTTTGTTTTCCTCATTGCCATTTGAGAGTTAGTGCCACTTTAGAGATTCAGTGTGAAGAATACCAGATAAGAGACACGGAACTTTTGGGTCGCAGTGGTTTGAGAGTATGTTTTGTTTTTACTAACAATTAGAAGATTGTTACTCTATGTTTGTTTTGTTTCCTTTTTCAAAAGATAAATATTTGAAACATAAAACAAAATAAAAAATAAGGTGAAATTGAAATTGTGTAGTGAAAACAAGAAATTTGAACAGAATATATATTTTTATTTTGTCAAAATAAGTCCTAATTGTTGTTAGGCTGAACTATAAGTATCCTCAAAAACATGAGCGTTCATCCTGCTTGACCGAATTGGTTACCAGTCTAACCAAAGTGTCTATTAGCTTTTTTGAATGCATAGTTGAATTGTATCTTAGATTAAATCACAATCCAATTTTTTTGTGACATTTTGTAGTAGTCAAGTTTGGACTTAGCAAACGATATGGCCTTTATGCACCATATATTCACTTTCCTTTGGCCCAGTTTATTCTTTAAAACCATAAAGATGAGGAGTTCAGTTTCAAGAAGCATAGAGTGGATGAAAGTACAAATCAGAAGTGGTATTTTTTCTTTTACCATTTAGAATGTGATATTACTAAAGCGATAGCCAAAAACAAATCAAAAGAATTCCATTAGCCGATTTACTATCTCGGTAGTGGGTGTGATAAGGTTTGGATTGTGATGGTTGATTCTGCTGTAGATGTAGTTGAGGGAAGCACCCTTTTGTCCATGACAATCGAGTAGCGGTTGGATCCTCCAAGGCTGTCGATTGACTTCATGTATTCAGATGCATTGTTTTCGATGATGAGAGCATCCTCCAACTCGCGAACTATATCAACCATACACGGCCTATATGCTGAGAAGGGTTCAAGACATTGCAGTGCTACTTCCACCACTCTCCATAATGCCTCTGCATGATATCCTCCCTTGATCCCAGGATCTACAATTTCTTCCACCTTTGATGCTCTTATGTATGGTTTGGCCTGCATACATATTTATTTCTTATTATGTATTAAAATATAACTACATAGGATTGAAAATAATAAAGAGACATGGATCGTACCCATTCAACCAAGCTCCATTCAATCCGTGGTCTCTTTATGTTTAGAGGTTCTCGGCCGCTTACAATTTCAAGTAGAACCACGCCAAAGCTGAAAACATCACTCTTTTCAGATAGTTGCTGGGTTTTGTAGTACCTGCATAGGGATAAATATCAGCTATTCTGAAACTTTTTCATGTCATGGTTGCATTGTGGAACACATGAAACATATAGGATTAGGAGTGTGAGATTCTTCTTCATCTCTTTTGGATGCGTGTAGATACTTTCCCTAAATATTTGTATTTACCGATATCCTCAGTTTAGTTTCTATATGTTTATAAATAAATATAAATATACACTTCAAAATGGAAATATAATAAACATTTGTTTACTCTCTCTAATCTCTGACTGATAGAGCCTCCATGAAACAAACACAGAATGCAGAAAATAATAGGAGAATCCAGGGAGTCATTTTTATATGCGACTTTTTTTCCTGAGTGTTTTTCTTTTCAGAGGGTTCCAAGAATCCTTTGTTTGAGAAATGTAATAAATATTTTGCTCACAGTGAGAAGTTCAGATTAAGACAATTTTAGAAGTTCACTTACTCAGGATCCAGATACCCTGCGGTTCCTCTTACTTCAAGGGAAACATAACTGTCTCCTTCCTGAGGAGCATATTTTGAGAAACCAAAATCTGCAACCTTAGCACACATGCTATGATCCAGAAGTATATTGCTCGATTTTACGTCCCTGTGTATTACAGAACGTCCTGGAAATGTGTGAAGATATGCCAAACCTGCTCAATCAGAAAATAGTGAAGTTGAGACATGGACGTGCTTATCAAAAGTTTATGATATGTCATATTATTTTAGTATTCCCTATCTAATTAATATCTTTACAATATCATTCTAATCACAAAAAGTCAATATGATCGACCATCAGTCCAGTACTGTCAAATCAAATGTCAATCAATAGGCCCTCATCATTTTGCATGTGATTTGCTCCAGTTTATTTGTTCATTAGAGATGACAATATGCCTCGTACATTCTTATTCAAGTGTCTACGCCTGTGGCAAGGCATAGCCATTGTATATGTTTCATCTTTTTCACTGTTCATTTGAATTAGTTTTATTCTTTCATCTATGTTTACATACAACTTCATGCTTTATCCTTCCTGATATGAGGCAAGCTTATTTCTCAGTACCTAGGTACAACTTTGTAAAAATAAAACATTGTATTACGTACCTCGAGCTGCACCTAGAGCAATAGAGAGTCTAGTTGGCCAGTCTAATATTTTTCTCTTTGCTGGTTCCCCTGTTGTCAAGTTGAATTTCAGAATTACTCTGTATTAAAACATATCAGCTGAATGAATTGTGGGATATTTACCATATAGTCTATCTAGCAAAGAGCCATTGGACATGAAAGGATACACAAGAATTTGTTGATCATTTTCATTACAGTAACCAAGAAGAGGCACCAGGTTCTCATGTTGTATTGCTGAAAGTAGGTTTAGCTGCATGATGCATCAAAGAGAGGAAACTTTATATTCTTGAGCAGTTAATTGGCATGTGTCAGATTATGTAAACACTAGATTTTCATTATTTTATGCAGCCTAAAACTAGTAAGGCAAGTGCTACCCTAATTTCCTCATAGCACTTGTTAAGAATTCAAAAAATAGAAACTGTTCCTTAAAATGTGTTGCATTAAGCATTGTCAATGCATTAAATCCAACACTTTTCAATGAATAATTTACATTTCCTTAACCATTTGTTAAAACGACCTAACTTTAAATTAGGAACATCTTGTGGGAATTTTGATACATTTAATAAATTAATCATGCATAATATATTATATACCTCATTATCAAATTCTCGGGTTCCCTGAGTTGATGTTGCTGAACGGACTTTTACTGCCACTTCCTGACCATCGTCTAGAGTGCCCCGGTAAACAGAGCCAAAACCTCCTTCACCTATCAAAGTTTTGTACCTCTCTGTTGCCAGCTCTAGAAACTCCAAAGTGAATGGTTTAACTGAGACCGACTTTATGAAGAAATCGTCTTTGCTTGGCAAAGAGAAAATTACATCTGCATGTATTTGTTGAAGAATGTCATATATGCAATTAAGATTAAGCCAAACCTTACATGTTAAAATCACCACTTCCATCATACAGAATAAAACACATAGTGATAACAATGGTCGTCTACACAAACTAATATCATCTACTACAATCATAATAATTCTTTTGTCAATTGATATTAGTAACTTGGTGTGCAAAATGTAATGTAAAATTGTTCGTAGCCATCTATCTAGGAATTTTCACAGGATCTTAATTTTTTAATATATTTTTCCCACATTTCATTAATATGTAGAACATTATGTGCAACTCCTGACTGAAATGCTAGTTTTAGACTATATTTGCTTCAGTTATGTGTATAAATTACAAATAAATCTGTAAAAGAAAAATTGATTTAAAGATGTAAGACTCCTTAAACCTGCAGAACAGAAGAAGCTTGTCGTTATTTATCTTCCAAGTTTGTAGAAGTAAATAAAAATATAATTTCTGTATTTTAATCAATGCACTATGTTAAAGATAACACTTTGAGATTTGATCTTGTGATCTAAGATTGTCTATATAGAGTGACGTGACTATAATTGTTGTTTATTAGTCTAAACAGCAAATATGTTACTTTAGAATGCAGATACACATAGGATACAGAGGATTATAGAAGATAATGTTCCTACTTGTTGCCATTGGGTAGGTCTTTCCACCAAATCCTTCCAAAGGAATTGACTTGTGTCTATAACGGCAAAAAAAAAGAATTCCAACAGCGAAAGTAAGCAAAAGTGATCCACTTGTAATAATAGCTCCAATCACCAAAACTTGTCCAAATTTGGGTTTTTTTGCTTTGCATCTTCCATAACTGATATATTAATGTGGAAAAAGTAACAAATAAATCTTGATATATTTTATTTTAAAACTTATATTACTATGCATAAGAGAATACTTCATACTCTGTATTGATTAGTGAACTGTTCAACTTTGCTGTATCTTCATCGCTCATGGGTTGATTGCAGCCAAAATATCTGGATATAAATCAAATATACAAGATGAATAAATCAGGTATATTAAAAATATACAATGATTGAAAATAGCTTCCTAGTATAGATGAAGTAGAATGCCAACATGTAAAACTTACAATGATTTTAAATGCGGCAGTGAGATAATGGACTCCGGAAGCTGTCCTGAAAGATCATTGTAGCTCAGGTCTCTGCTCCATAAATGTAAATCAAACATTTCAAAAGTTTCATTGGTAATTTCTTAATGACACTAATAACAGAAGGAAATTTCTCTATTATTGGAATCAAGTGAAGGAAGAAATAAATTGAGCAATATATGCAATATAATGTGAAAGCATATTTCTCTAGGATTATTTATAAAATCTTAGGATTAAAATGCACTGTTATTATAGAGAACAAACGTTGCATTGAGACTGTCTAGTGTCTACCTTATGTTACCGACATGATGTTATATTAATTAGGATAAATGTTCAAGTGTGTAGGATTATTTTAGTTTAGTGCTAGCATTCATGTAAAATGTGTATAGGACACTCAATCCATGTAACAAACTACACTTTCATGCATCCTTGAGTTATTTATTAAGTCATGCAATTTGTTGCCATCCATCTGCATAAAGTTTAAGTTTAGTTCTTGTTGCCATGTAGAAAGAATTTTTCATAAATCTTTGTGCTACCGGGACCAGTTTTTGGTGATAAGGATTTCTTGAAATTGCATGAGTTAGACTTAGACTATATATTTACTTAGTTGGTCGTATTTTATTTCTATAGCATGTCTGTGCGTGTTTATGTTAACATTTACAAGGATAATAGAAAGGCTATTAACTCATACACTATCATCCTAGATCATTGTTAAAATGAGAAAGGGTAAACAATTACACTGATGTCAACGAGGAAGATGGTGGAAACAAGGGAATATAACCATCAAAATGGTTGTGGCTCAGGTTCCTGTGCATAACAAAATTGTTATTACATTATTACATAATAAAGTGTAAAAACAGTCCACTGTTTCCCACTAAAAATAATGTAGAAGTTTTTAAAATGAGAAAGATTCGGAAGCAGTACAATATTTGTAAATTGGTCAACTCAGTGACACTGGACGGAATTGTTCCTCTGAGATTATTGGAGGAAAGATCCCTGGAGGAAATCAGAAAAGGAAAATGCAGATAATTTATGAACACCTTGGAGAAAAATAGCAATAATTCATAAGCATGTATGATTGCATTCAAGAGTGGAAGGACTTACAACTTAGTGATAAGAGATGAACCATTTGAACCATCACATGCTATACCTTTCCAGGGGAAAAGCATACAAGGATCTCCAGTCCAACTCTCAAATGCTCCATTGTCTTGGTTTTGTAGCAGCAGTTTTTCTCTTATCTTCTGAATAACTTCCACTGAAGAGAAAATCAAGTGTTTGTGTAAGAGGGAGAAGGAGACTGGTTAAAATGTAAGTAAAATTCATTAATATTAGTGTTGTCAATCGCGGATAGCAGAAAATAGAGGTTTGTTCAAATTTTGATACGCTACAATGTTATGATGTTATTATAGCCGCTATTCGACATGATTTTGTATTAAATCGTGTATCGCAGAATAATAGCGGTTTTTTAAAATTCCACTGCACTACAATGTTATAGCGCCGTTATAGATTCTATTTCACAATACTGATCAGTATGGTAATCTTAGTGGATAAATAAATAAGGAAATGGAATGTAAAACATCTAAATGTACACTTACCATCTGTTTGGTTGGTCTCTTCAATCCACGATCGTGCCTGTAGGATCTCATAGGCATTCAAAAGGGGTCCAAAGTTAGATCCAGATGCCTTGACCAAGGTTATATTGAGCGATCCTTTCGCTGAAATGTTCAAGACTGTGTAACTGTATTTGGACCCTCCATCCAATACATCAAACCTCTCCTTTTTAATCTCATTATTTAGATAGATGTCAAACACCCTTTGGCCTTCTTTGAGAGTGCTATCTAATTCAAGGAAGTAGAGAAACACCGAGTATTCATAATCCTCTGTCTCAAGCCCATCGTGGACAAACTCCAATCGCTCAGAGTGATTAAGAGCTGTTTGTAAGACTTGTAAAGGAGGTGTCACATTGCCTTTGAGCTCAACATTGCTGACATTGAATGACAGTGGAAGAGCAGATGATGGACTTGAAGTTGCTTTCCAGATTCTATCATTTTGGTCAACTGGGAACCTAAAATTGATAGATACTGATATTATGAGACCTTTCTGTCCAAGTACTTAATCCATGGCATCAAAGTAACAAAAGAATGTTGCTGACTAAACAAGCACAAATCATTTCAATAGAAAACTAAGGCTTCACTAGATTGAGATCCTTCTCTTTGAAGTTTTCGCCACTTATGATATCCAATCTGAATTGGCAATAGTTAATTCTTGTGACTTGTGAGTTGCACATTATACTGAATTGTTCTGGATTCTTGCTTCTCTATTTGTTATTTAAATTCAGGTGCATCTCAATGCATCATAAAGTTAATATAAAAGTGAACACACATTTTAGTTCTTTGTATAGTTTCTATAATTCTATAACGTGAAGCATAGGTTATGTCGTGTACTTGTCAAAAAGATTAATGCATCATTCTGCTTAAATTCTTTTAGTCTAAAACATGTTTGATATAACATGAATTGCAATTATAATCCCTTACATAGATGTTGATTTTTATTTAATATCTACTCTGCTCATGAGTATGATGCTTCCATAAAAATTAAATAGTGATAATGTTAGGATATAGAAATACAGATAACCTCTAAGCCATGTAGGTTTACTGAAACTATGTCAAATGGTGGTGGAATCTACCTCAAAAATAAAGTAAATCACATACCTGATGTCATCTTTTGTGCCACAAAGATTATTTCTGCTTATCAGTTTTAGAACACCGGTAGAGAAACCATGTAGGTATTCTTCAGGTAATGGCCTTAATTCAAGCTGAGAAATGAAGGGATTGACCTCTTCCTTCAATAAGCAGAAGTCTATGTAGTCTTTGGTGGCTCTGAAAACTCCCTCAATTTCCAAGTCCTCGAGCCTAGACGATCGTACTTCACCTAGTTGTGTTACCCCAATTGAAACATAAAAGGAAGAATTTAAACTATCAAATGGAAACGTGCCCCTTATCAAATACACTTGATCCTTAATTGTTGGCAAATTGTAACATCTCTTCCCCTCATCTATTTCAAACAGTCGAAGGTTTTCGTTGCTTCTATGGCTTAACAAAATTTCAGGTATTTGTCTGCAACTTCTTTTATCAGAGAACCAGGTGTAATCTGATGTATAATTTAGGGTTGTCAATGGATCTGTGTAATTTGAATCAGCACAGCATGCTATGCTCTCAAACCCTGCAAGAAAAATTTCACAGGTTATATTCATTTTGTACAAATTGGATTTTCCCTTGAATAAATTTTTAGCAACATAGAAAAGTGAAATTGTTTCAAGATTCTCTTAGTATTGAAAGTATGAAACTACTAGTTATATTTCAGAATTATTGCAAAAAAAGTTTCTTTTTTTCCTCATTATCAATTATGATCCTCTGATCACCTTTCATGTTAATTAATAAATAAGTTGTTTTTTATATTTCAAAGAGAAAAAACTAGTTATAGATATCATGATCTTAAAAGAGTTATAGTATTAAGTTACTAACCTTCAGTTGCAGAAGCTGATCTGATAAATATACAAAGACAAAGAGAACATGCCACAACCAATCTTAATAATATCCAAATAACTGGTAGCTCCATCATGATCTGAAACAGAGGTTACCCCAAAGGGTTATCAAACTTGAATCCATGCTAACTAACTTTTCATCTTCCCTTTAGTACCATAAAAATTCTTCTGAATTCTGTTTCATTCTCTGCCTTATATGCTGAGATTTTTCAAAGAAAGAAAAAAGGAACCTTGATCAATCCTATATAGTATAATGAAACTTAATTAAATTATAGCCTTGTGGAAGGATTTGAAGCCATTTTAACAAAAGTTCTCAATTTGATAGAGGTTAGAACATAGAAAAAATAAATATATTGTTAAAATATGGGGTTTGACTTTAGGCCTGGAAACTGCAGGAGGTAGATAGGAAAGAGATGGAAGACGAGTTAGAGATTGAATTAGTACAAGTGCATAGTTAATTATGTTTTCTTTTCCTATAGTTTTATTGTTGATGTTAAACATTATTATTCTTATTGTTGATGTTGAACATTACTATTATTCTTATTGTTTTGGTGGTGGTTGCTTCATTATCTTGTATATATTAAAATTGATATGGTTTAAATAATTAGACAGACCAGTCCTTCGTCTTCTTCTGCTTTCTTCCTTCTCATTCTATGGATGCAACTCAATGAAAATAGTAAGTGGTATCTTGAACAAATTTTTAACTTTTCTGGTATACAACTACACCTAAGTATTGTTGCAGAGGTATATACCCAAGTATTTTATAGACATAGGTTTTCATTAATATAGAAACTAATTTAAAAAGAAAAGGAGTTACATATAAAGAGATTTCAAAGCTAGGACTTTTTTATCCAATAAGTAATTGAATTCAATAGTTAATTAATTAAGTTAAGGATAAATCGTTTGGGAGATTTCGAGTTTGAATTCTGATTGGAAATATATTTGATTAGATTTTATTTATTTTTCGATCGAATTTTAAATTATTAGGATTTAATTCTTCCAAAAAACAGAGGGTTAAGACAAAAAAAAGTTGATAAAACAATATTAAATTTGAAAGGAGCAATTTTAAATTACTAGGGTTTAATTATCCCAAAAAAACAGAGGGTTAAGACAAAACAAAAATTGATAAAACAATATTAAATTTGAAAGGAGCAATGTAGTACCGTACGCAAAAGTACACTCTTGTGGAGGGATATATAATTTTCAGTTACAATTTATACACACAAGCGTAGATTAGTCTCGTAACTGACCGAATGAAAATACTAAATGAAAAAAAATTAATGTGGATTTCTAAAATATGATATTTTTTATTTTATTTTTTATGTTATGCTTAGCACAATTAAGGTATCTACTGTTTACTTTTCATATTTTGGATAATAATATAATTAAATTTGATACGAAGGAATTAAGAAAGTGGCTCAATGATACCCCAAAAGAGCAAGTAACCCCTTACATCCTTGTAATACTAACATAACTGTTCAGCGTGAACTGACTGAAAACTACATCACAAATGAAGCAAGCTAGCGCATCCATTTATAAAGATTTGGCAGAATTTTTGGTCTACCTAATTGTTTGTTTGGACACAATTACTGTCAAAATGAAAATGAAAATAAAAAAATTGATCAATTTTCATGAACTCCCATAGATAGCATATTGATTAAATATTACGAATACTGTTCTAAAATTCAAATGGTCTACTGTGTTAGATAATATTATCATGATTAATAAATTTCAGTTAAGAACGAATTATTTGAAAGAATTTGAATTCGAATTATAACTAAAACAATTTTGTCAATTTTATTTACCTCTTCAACGAATTTTGGATTATCAAAGTTCATTCCTTTAAGAATTGAAGGATTGAGGAAAAAATCAATATTTTCATACGATTAAATCTGTCTTAATATGTGTTGATCATATCAAATTAGATCGTTATGTGGTAGGATACCTCAACGTAAATTAGAGTATTGATATATAGTATTTTGGTTTTAGCTTAATAATATTATTGATTTTTTTACAAATAATATAATATTGATCCTTATTCAATATAAATGATGTTCGTCCCATTCTCCCATTCAAGTTGAATGTAGCAGTTTTAGTTTTGGCTTAAATATTAAAATAATAATAGTATAAAAAATATTTTATTTAATGCACAAAATATCATAAAAGTGTCATATATATCATTAATGAGAGTATTACAATATGAAGATAAAAATTCATTTAATCTTATATTTTATAAAAAAAAGTATATAATATAATATGAGGCCAAGAAACAACTACTGGCTTGTATAATAAAATATACAAGAAAATAAAGTTGTTGGAGGCAATATCTCCACAATGTGTTCTGTCACGTTGAGGAAACCCTAACTGCCATATTTAATTGGAAATGGTATTGAAATTTAAGAAGTTTTTATTTTATTTTTTTATTTTTTTTATCAATAGAGTTTGAAATTGGTATTTTGTAATTATTAATTATCTAGTACAAACTAATCCCCTTTTTATATCTAACATTTGACTATCTAAATTCATAACTCTCAGTTTACTAGCTGTGTTTTTACTGATTTTTTTTTTATTTAAAAAAAGTAACTACATTCTTACTAATTCCAACTATCTAATTTTTTTATATTTAAATTTTATCAATCCATTGGCATGAAAATCCAAACTATTGGAAAGCATTGTAAATACAGAAAGGATAGATGTTGATATGTTTTACTTGGTCAATTTCTTAGCATACTTTAAGTAATTGAGTTCAAAAATAAAGAACTTGTTTTGTTACTTTTGGTATTAATTAGTCAGCGTAACAAGTTGCATTAAATCTTATATATTGCCGGTAATTTCAAAGCTGTGTGTTAACAGGATTTCCAAAACTTTGATGCAGTCATGCTCATGCCTATAGTAATTGTGAGCTGAGCTACAAAATCAGTCTGATTTTGTTTGAAAGTCTATAAAATTTGTTAGCTTATTTCAAAATTGATTTCATATGTGAAACTTATACTATCATTCTTCAAAAGAAACAATTTAATTATTTTTATATAAAATAATGAATAATAAGACTAATTTTTATTTTGAGGTCTAACATACATTTTAAAAAATTTAACTTTATATGACATCTATTTAAATTCTATTTTATAATAATATAGTTAAATAATTCAAAAATAAATAAACACTTATATACTTAAATTACACGAAAGAATAAAAATTTAATAATTTAACACAAAATGTAAAGGTTTCTTTTTTCTTTCAAAAACAATGAAAGAGATCACTAGGAGCATAACATATTCTGCGTGACATGTTCAGTAATAATGGCTCTAAGATACTGATGAGTGTGACATTTTAGTTTATAATAATAAAAATAATTTTTTTTGTCAACAATAACTAAAAAGAGTTTAATTTTTATATACTTTTAACTAAAAAAAATTATATTGTCAATACCTCATAATTATTATATATATTACTATAAAAATAATTATAATTAAAATTAAATATTTTTAATAATTGTAATTGATTGTAATTTAAAATATGAATTAAATTCATACTGAAATTGAATTGTTGGAATACAATTTTGTGATAGTCTCAACTAACCAAAACTTAAAAATAGTAGGATATATGAATCTATGGTGACATATATAACAAAAAGTTAATCTTTTAGCTTTTGGGTATAACTAAAGATTTTTCATTATTGTGTATTATATTGGGCAGTTTGCAAATATTATTTGGTGATGATTTTGGCTTGCCTATACCCGACAAAGGGAATTGATGCTTCCCATGATTTTAAGGCATATATTATCCGGTAATCTTTTGTCATCTAGTAATTCATATGCCCAAGGCCCTTATTATAGGCTAAAAAAAAAATAACATAATACCTTTGGACAAGAAATAATCCTGTGAATATTTATAAGAAAAAGAAAATATATATAAGAATAAAGTATTTCATCATTTAGATTTTGACTAATCTTACATAAAAGAGCGAATGATTATAACATTTAATTGTTATTTATACAGTATATATATTCTCTTTTTTGTCTGCTAGTTTAATTATTAAATATTATTATTATTATGTTGAATATCTCGATATTCACAGTTTCTTTTAATTTTTTTTTTTCTTTCCAAACGCATCTCTTAATAATAAACATTTTTCACTGTCATATTGAGTCAAACTAAATAAACACGTTTAAGGGTTGGTCTCTTTAATTCAAATCCAAGTTTTTTTCTTTTGCCAGTTGAAGCAACATACATTGATTAAGTTTGTCCAGAAACAAAAATACATTGCTTAAGGAATTATTTTATCATAGAAACCAATAATACAGTTAAATCAGAATTTCTTCTCAGAATCATTTTATAACTAGATTGAGATCTGCTTGTGCGGCTGTTCATAAATAAAAATAGAATTTTATAAAAAAAAATTCCTTTTTTAATTTTTCATTTTTGCCCCAACATTTTTTAAATTTATGAATATGAACAAAATGTTGGGGTTGATTGCAAGTCTCACATCCTTTAGTGTGGGAGAATAAGGAGAAGGCCAACGCTATATATTGGGTTTTGGTCCTTTGTTTTCAAATGCACCAGTCAGTAATAGCACTTTAAGCTTGTATCTGACTTAGTTTAAATATTTGTTTTGTAAGAGTGTGGTTGCCGATTTAGGCAGCGGCTGTGGTTTTTTCTCCGATTTTGGAGTTTTCACGTTATATTCTTGTGTCTTAATTCTTTTAATTTATGCTATTTTTCCCAACAACTGGTATCAAGAGCCAGGTTCAGAGGTTCGGTAGGATAATTTTTCTTAGTATGCTCTGTGGTTGCAGCTTTGTCTGATCTTCCACATCAGAAAAGAATTATCCTTGGTATTGTTAGGGGAAAGGAGATATTATCATTGGTATTGTTAGGGGAAAGGAGATACTGTGAAAGTGTTGTTTAGGGAGGTTCTGGCTAAGGAAAGACTTGGTATTTAAGCGTGTCTGTTGTGACCCATCTCTCTTTCCTAGGAACTTACTTGGTGCACAGTTTACAGTCTGCGTGCAGGTGTTATGTCTTATTCAAGTGTTATGAAGTTTGACATAGAGAAGTTTGATGGAAGAATCAACTTTGGCTTGTGGAAAGTACAAGTCAAGGATGTGCTTATACAATCAAGATTACACAAGGCGTTGAAAGGAAACACTTCCAACATGGAGGACGACAAGTGGGAGGAACTAGATTTGAGAGCTGCAAGTGCAATTCGTCTGTGTTTGGCAAAGAATGTTCTTGCGAATGTGCAGAATCTGTCATCAGCCAAACAACTCTGGGAGAAGCTTGAAGAGTTATATCAGGCTAAGGGCATCTCAAATCGGTTGTTGTTGAAAGAGCAATTCCACAATCTGTGCATGGATGAGGGTATGAAAATCTCTGATCATCTTAGTACTTTGAATAATATTGTCTCTGAGTTGGAATCTATCAAAGTTGAGATTGATGATGAAGATAAAGCGTTAAGGCTCATTTTGTCCCTTCCACCTTCCTATGTTCATCTTAAACCTGTTCTGATGTATGGGAAGGAAAGTTTGAGTTTTGAAGAAGTTGCAACTAAAATTATTTCTGAAGAAATGAGAATGAAAAATGTTGAAAGCACTTCATCAAGCTCAATGTTGCTGACTAGAAGTGGGGCTAATGGGAAGAAGGTACATGCAAAGAATTTGGTGTGCTGGGAGTGTGGAAAGCTTGGGCATGTGAAGAGAAATTGTCCAGGTGGAGCAGTATCTGAAAAAGACTCTGAGACAAGTGCTGGCAAGGTCTCCCTTGTTTTGGGAGATGATGGTGATCTCATCTAGAAGATAAAGTTTGTCTTTATGGTATTTCCGATATACCATGAAAAAGGACAAGTTATTGCTAGCGGATTCAGAACAGCACACGGGTATTGGTTGGCATTGATGCAAGGTGTGTGGTGATGTGTCGATGGCTGAAGAACTTCCTGGAAGCCAACATGGGAGTTGCACCATAAATTTCAGCTAGGTTTCGACATGAGAAAATTCTTGGAATGGTTTAGTTCCAAGTGGAGAAAATTCTTGGGATGGTTTAGTTCCAAGTGTACTTTTGATGGTGGAGTATGATTGTCGGTAAGACAATGGAAATGGAAGCGGAAGCTGTAACTCTTACAATCAAGGTGGAGATTGTTGGGGTTGATTGCAAGTCCCACATCCTTTAGTGTGGGAGAATAAGGAGAAAGCCAACGCTATATATTGGGTTTTGGTTCTTTGTTTTCAAATGCACCGGTCAACAATAGCACTTTAAGCTCTATGTGTTGTAACAATTTTCACATAGTATTAATTCTCTGTTGCCGATTTAGGCAGCAGCCGTGGTTTTTTCTCCGGTTTTGGAGTTTCCACGTTATATTCTTGTGTTGTGATTGTATCTTAATTCTTTTAATTTATGCTATTTTTCCCAACACAAAATTTAAATAAACAATTGTTCTATCCAATCAACATAATTTATTAATGAAGAAAGTGCATTTGAAGCATTTAAATTACTTAAAATTTTTAACTCTCTAAATTTTTTAATTACTTCATACAAACACACTCTTGGAGAATCAATAATTTAATACATAATAATAAAGTAGTTGCGATATTAAATTTAAAAAAAAATGTACTTTGATATGAAAAAAATTACGAGTATAAGATCATTGTTAGAAAGAAAAACAATATTTATCATTTTGCATGCATTACATTATATGCATACTATTTTAGTGTCTAATTATATTTAAAAGAATTTGATAATATTATAGTATACAATGAACTATTTTAGTATAAAATGATATTTGAAAGAAGTTGGAAACATTTTCGTAGAATAAATCGAAACAAATTCAACTCTTTCAACCACTGGCATTGTCTTTAATTCCTCAAACCTAAAACTACAATATCGGGAAAAAAAATGTAAAAAGAGCCTTATCAATGCAACAAAAGTATCTTTTAGTTTCACAGTAAGTGAGTAAGATTTCCAATTAAAACATGCAAGAAATATTTTCATCATCAATATATTTTAACACAAAATGTGCCATTAGAATAAACCTATACATAATGAAAAATGATTAATAACCAAAACGTGAAGTATGTGAAATGCATAAATGAATTGCATGTGATCAATATTTTCTACTAATCTCGATTTAAATTCTTAGCCATAAATATTGAAGGTTGGATGATCATATTTTAAGTTATATTGTAGATTATATTTTAGAATTTAAAACACAAACTTTCCAATATCCATGTAACAATCGATGTTTCAATCTAGATAAAGGGAAATCTGAAGCGAAAACAAAAGATATGAAATAATCAAATAAGAAACCAAATATTTAATAAGAAAAGTCATTTGTTCTAATCACTGGTCATAGTGGTCGCACCGGAAGGAAGGATGACGAAGGTCTCTGGAGATGAACACACACAATACCATTTTTCAATTCTTAAGACATAACTTCGAGCAAATATTGAAGAATACTAATCAACTATGAACTATCATATGCAGAAGACTGATTGAAACATTTAAAATAAATTAAAAATAGAAAATAGTACAAAAAGAAGGAGTTTTTTTTTTGCTAGTCACCGCTTGCTAAAGAAATTTAGTATTATTGATATTGACGTGAATTGGTTACAAAATTAAAGGAGAATGAATGTATGATGAATGGATATAAGTATATAGTAAAGTTACAAATATAACTTATCTATACATAAAATTAGAGTGATACGTAAACATATAATTAACTTGACAAAAAAATAGTTACGTAGAAAAATTGACAATGAAACGACAATAGAATGCTCTGTTGTAATATATTATAAATAGATATGTCAATGGACATCCCAACAAGACCGTGAAATGTAGATAATGAATTGCTTTTCAAAACTATAACTTGAGGTGCTAAAAACTTGTACTTGAAGATACATAATATGAGTCATTGATCAAAATGAAATTCTGCTTCAAAATAATGTTCACTGAAAATTTCAACTATAGTAAGATTTTCAAAATTTAATCAGAAACTCATTTGAAGAATCATAGGCTGATACAGAACAATCATGTGAAGAAACCACCATATCCCTTGATTTGATTTATTGTGAAAAAGGTACAATACAATGTCCATGCAATTCATAAACCATGTTGCAAAATGCAATACATTGAAGCAACAAATATCATCCAAACAATATGTTTGCAGTATACAAAACAAATAAAATTGTTTAACTTTATCACACACACAAAGTCTACTATGACCTTTGATTTTTTGATGCAAAACGAAGAATAGAATAAAATAAAATCCTATATAAAACAGCCCAACCTAACATTATAAGCACATTATTCCTTTTCTTAATCTCATCAGTACCAATATGAAGACTTCTCAAAATATCAAAACCAGTAACAGGTTTACCATCATTTGATCCAAAAGCATCATTAGTTTGATACTCATTCATCAATAGTCCTTCATAAGGGTATGTCATCGTCGAAATTTTGTTCATCCAACGCCAATAAATCGGAATATCCTCACTGCTCAAGAAGTATCCACAGAATAAAAAGAACAATGCAGTGAAGGCAATGACAGCAGCATAGCCCAAGATATAATTTGGAACAACAGAACTCACAAACACAACAAATGAATTCGTCGAAAGAAGAGAAATGAAGAGAACAAGGAAAAAGTATAGAAAAGGACCTCTAAGTTCTAAAGCAAACCAAACTATAGCTGCATAGGACAAAGCTTGCAGTGCAAGAAACGGCATGTGAGTGATTAGGCTTGCAATGGTGTATGAGGAAGCTCGATAGGCGTTATGCGATGTCTCGCGGATGAAGATGAACCTTTCTTGGATGAAGGCAGGGACAGCATCATTGGAAGAGAAGAAAAATAAGCATACTGTGAAGATGAAGAAGCTGAGGCGATTCGTGATTCCTTGTAATGAGTCTTTTGGATTGTGGAACATGGTAGCCATCATGAATCCCATGAAGGTTAGGACCATTAGTCTTGATAGAAAAAGCTCGGGTGTTCGCCGGATGTTTATGAAGTTGCGGCGCATTAGGATCCATGTTTCTCCTATGTAGGAATTTGAAAACTTTGGGCCTAGATGTTCTTGTGATCCATTTGTTGGTGTGAGGTAGTCATTTTCATTCAATGTATAGTCACTGCTATGTGGTGTTGGAGTTTCTGGCATGATTTCACTTGAGTATGTGTAGAAGCCAGGGGAAGCAACATGACTGCATATATCACACAAACAAAAACAATGGCATTTGTTACAAGTTTGGCTTTAATTTTGGTTTCATATATCAATGTATCACTTAATCTTGTATTCACAATCATGTTAGTTTAGCAGAAAGGAAAGTTTTACTCTTAGAATAGTTAACTAATTCAAAAATTAATATGCTTTAGCCTAATTAATAGCTTAAACTTTTATCAAAAGTCTAACAAGAACTCTCATATAGTACTATAGGAAAAATGGTCTTACCTTGGAGCCTTCTTCACCTTGTGCTCATTTTTAAGTCTTGAGGGAGTGAATTTCAAGAAAGCTGCACTATTACTAGCACTCCATGACCTTGATGTATTATTATTATAAGGACTTCTTAAACTATGATCAAACTCATCATTCAAACTCCTACTCACTTGTGATGAGTAAGAAAAATCTTGAGATTTTTCTCTATTCAAAGAAGGAGAAGGTGCAACAACAGAACTAGACATTGAAATCTCCTCCATGTCACTCAAAAGAGGTGGTTTCATTCCTGTACGTGCAAACTCAGCTAAAACCTCAACACCAACAAAATCACATTGATCATACTCTTGTATAACATCAATGAGATTCTCAATTGGATTCTCTCCCTTTGGAACTTTTCTTCCCATTCTGTTCAAATGATGAGTCACATCTTTGAGTGAGCCTTGAAACATGAGTTGCCCTCTAGCTAGAATGAGGAGATGGTCAAGAAGCAACTGTATTCTTGATGATGGTTGGTGGATTGTTAGAATCACTGTGCTTCCATTTCTTGCTATGTCATGCACTTTTTCAATCACACTTAGTGCACTTGTTGAGTCTAGTCCTGAAGTTGGTTCATCAAGGAAGAGGAGTGAAGGTCCATGGATTATGTCAACGCCGATCGACACTCGGCGTCGCTCTCCGCCTGAGACTCCTCTTGTTCCTTCATCTCCTATGTAGGTGTTCCTTGATGACTGCATGAACAACACACAAAATTTCAATTAAGTAATAATATTGAGTAAATACTCAATTTGGTCCCTGAATTCAGAGACTCATTATCATTGAAGAAATGTAATACTTAACAAGTACTTCTGATAAATACTTTTCATGATCCTATATACTAGATGTTATCGATGTTCACGTGTCTTTGTCGTGATCAACTTATGTGTCTGTGCTTTATAGATTGTCATGCAAATCTTTATAGTGGAATTAAAATGAAAAAATAAGATTAGATTTTCATAATTGAAAAGTAAAACTAGAAAATATTTTCTCTAAACTATCCAGTTAGGGGATCATGATCATTTTCTAAAAAAATTTAATTAGTGACAAATTTTTTATCTTAATCTTCTGTTGCCTAGAGAACAGGAACTTTAGTAATTTGAAGTTCAGTAATAAGGTAAATAAAATCTGATCAAATATTGTTTCAGTCAAAATTCAAACTTAATTAGTGACAGGTATTAGTAGTACATGGAGGATTATAAACTATAAAGGTTGAAAAAAAAGCACTTACTGATAATCCAAGCTGGTCAATAAGCTTCTCAACTCTGTGCCTCTTATCAGCAACAGAAAGTGGTCCCAATCTAAAATCAGCAGCAAACATCAAAGTCTCATAAACAGTAAGCATAGGAAAAAGCCTATCTTCTTGCATTATATAAGCAGAAGTTCTTTTAATCAAGCTAGCATTCACAATATTTCCATCCAATGAAACTTTCCCTCTAAGACTCCCACTTGCTATTCTCCCAGCAAGTCCATCCAATAAAGTTGACTTTCCAGCACCACTTGGTCCCATCACTGCTGTCACACAACCTTTTGGTGCATAACCTGTTATCTCATGCAACAAATCAACTTCTTCCTTCGACCATTTTCCATCAACTTTCTTTTTCTTCGTCACCGTATACGTCAGAGATTGAAACTCGAGTCCTCCCGTAAAATTCACTGGTTTCTTTATGTCGATCACCGTTTCGACAACACCTTTTGTGATGACTTGTTTCGAATTCATGTTTGACGTTAATTAATTTTTTAAAAAAGTCTTTTTTTTTTTTGAGAAAATGTTTAGAATTAATTCAAATTAATGCATAGCATATTTTGAAGTGCTCCTAAACTGAGGGGATGGTGTGCTGAGGATGTTTATATAATTAAGGAAACTTTTGTGGCCGGTTGGTGATGTTTTTAGGAGATGGTTTCAAAGCTATTACAATGTTGTTTTTATTGAAAGGATCAAATTTGAGGTTGTTTCTAACGAAAAGATTGAGATTAATTGATTCTCGGTTTCTTCATCATTTGGTAATTAAATGTGTTATGCATGCATATGCACATACGTGATATATATGTATATATATATATAAAAATCTAGAAGAAAGGCTGGCTATGAGCAATACTTTGTTTGGATTTATGTTATTTTTTAGTAAGTGTGTAACATTCAAACGGACTAAACAATTTTATAAAAGGATAGTAAAACAACTGGTCACTTTGGATTAGAATGATATCTCCTTTTCACTAATATTTAATTAATATTTTTTTTATATCAATGGATGAACTCCAAATTTGAAATTAGATTCAATCATTTGTGTCGAATCTTGTTTGTTATAATTAATTAGTATTTGTGATAAGAATTTCATTAGTATATTTTAGTGTTTACACATAGTTCACCGGTTATTAAACAGATTTGGATCCATAAAACTATTTCATGATTGTTAAATCTATGGAGATAAATTTTCTCTGTATATATCTAACACTACTCATATTTTAAGGTTGAATTAGATCAAAGGAAACTTTATTTTATGTCATTCTCTAAAATTGGGGGAGAATAAAATGTGAGGCATTGAAATTCAATTTTTTTAATATTTTATTTAGCTCCATTCATCCCTTTTCCCCGATCTAATAAGTCTTAATTTAATAATTAATAGTATCCCTGTTTCTTAGTTGTTAGTTTTTCTCTTATAAAATCTGTTTTAAATTAAAAAGAGGCTTGGGTCTCTTAACTATTTTGATTTGAAGTTTATTTTGATTTGAAGTTTGATTGTTAGTCGGTATATATAAAAATATATGGCGAAAGAGATCAATTTCTTAAATAGATATCAGTTATCTCGAGAAATTAGTTTTTACAGTTTCATACAAAGAAAAATCAATTCCTTAAATAGATCTCGTGTGATAATATTGATCTTTCAATTAACTATCATGTATAGTATACTAGATAAGGTGGTAAAGTATAAGTTAAAATTGATATAATACAAAAAATATGATATTTTCTTAGAAATTTTCTTGTATATTTTCATTCATGCCAAACACAAGAAAATGATTTTAAATTTTTAACTTAATTAGTTGAATTGAGGTACTATCTTAGAATTCATCATCATAAATGCCATGAAAAAAAAAACAAATTTTAAAGTAGACCACATTAAGTAAAACTTTTTTTTTCAACTTCAATTAATTGAAAGAGGATGAATTTTACATTCTTTTACAATTCTTTGAGATGAATGTGCATATTCAATAGTTTTTATATATGTTACTATTTTTTCTTTTGTTTAAGAAAATAGTGTAATAGCACTCAAAAGTAAAATGAACTTTGTTCCTAACATAACATGCACTTTAAAAATATACTCTTAAGAAAAAAAATCACAAATTTTCTCATCCAAAAATATAATATATGTGTAATTTTTTAACAAAATAGAATGAAAAAAGCAGCTCTCGAAATAAATTACTCAAAATAAATATTATATCACAAAATTTAATATGCAATTATGACACCATCTAGAGCGAAGTCACCATTTGGGCATGACACTTGAAGTTGTTTTCCGTACCAAATATTTGGTCATAAGATCAAGCTTAGACTACACAGAGATAATCGAGTCAATATAAATAGGAGAGATCAACTATATTTGAGCTAGTACGACCCTACATATCTAAATTTATATGAAGATTTACTAAGATACTAGACCAATCGAATCAATATCTTGTCCCATTAGTCCAAAGACATTATCAATGCCTCATTGGACTTTTTAGGTATTTGTGAGTATAGTTCTATGAATCATTTTTCAAATAATTAAAATAAATTATTAATTCTTTTATGGTTATCTCATCTCCAAATTGTTTTAAATAGACATTTAGAATACATGGAGTGATATGTTAAGATTGTAATAAAGATTCTACTTTTAACGTATTTCTAAACAATTGAGTTTGTTCTTAGAATTTATGTTGAGTCTCACTCCTATAAAATTGATTTGTAAGGTGAGATATTTCTTCACCTTATAAATAGTTTTGGCACTATTTAACACAACCTCTCAACATCTGTCATGTTTTCTAGAGAAAGAATTAGCGTGCATCTTATTTTCTTCCAATTTTGCTTAGAGAAGTCATAAAAACTAAACTCAATTCTCTACAGTTTAGTGCAACTACTATGAAGATCGTTAGATTGAGAGATAAAGAGTTATTTTTTTTTTTCTAAATTTAATTATTCTTACGATTGCTGTATCTTACGACAATAATAGAAACTCTAAACCACTAAATGGAGAAAAATTGTTCACTGAGTTTTACTCCCAAATTTTGGTTCTAACATGAGAAACCAAACAAAAGAATCGGAATTATTTTTAAAACCTTAATTATAATACTGATCATTATATTTTATCCGAATTTTGATTTTATTGATTTTTTATTTTCTATTTCTATTTCTCCAACTTTTAATTTTTAAAGTTTTAACATAACAATAACAATTTTGATGATAAGGTAATTAATAGTCCATACATATATATATATATATAACATTAATTTTAATTTTTATACGAATGACTCAGATAACATACTCAATAGATCAAAGTGACAAGTAAGATACATGTAACATTTTTAAACAAAACTAACGGAAAATACTATAGTATCCAATAAAATCATAGTTAATGGACCATAATGAAACTTAAATAATAATAATAATAATAATAATAATAATAATAATAATAATAATAATAATAATAATAATAATAATAATAATAATAATAATAAAGAACCAAAAGGGCAATTTAACATTTACAAAACTAAGACGAAATACATTTTGTGATCTTTAAATTAAACAAATTTTGTGATCTTTGTCAAATTTGCTATTTATGTTTGTAAATATTTACACCGATGATCCAATTCATATTTAAAATCAGTACAATTGAAATTCAATTCTTCCATTTTTTCAATAAAATCATGTAATTATTAAGAAATTTTAATTGTAATATCATAAAAATATAAACATTCAATTAACTTGCAGAAAAATAATAGAACTAGATATAATTCGAGTAAAATACATATTGAAGTTTTTAAAATAATAGATACAATTTTCTTAATCCAAATCATAAAATTACATAAAAATTTATTATTTTATTTTTATATAATGAATAACAACACTTATAATAAAATTTTAAAAAAGTCTACCTAAAAAATAATTAAAATGATATTAAAACTAAAAATAATTTAAAATTATAACGTATACGAACATAAACTATTAATTTGCTAAAAAAAAAAGTGGCAAGACCGATCTAATATTTTCTTGGCTAAATTACATCTCCCTTAACTTAATTTCAGGTAACGTTTTAGTCATTTATCTTTCTTTTTTTCCGATTTAGTCCTTTATTCCTAAAAATATCAAATAAAGTATGAAAATATGAGTTTATTTGAAGATTTGTGTTACGAATTTGATGAAATTTGTATTATATTGAAGAATATAATTAATTTTATGAGTTTTTATTGAAATTTTTTTTAAATATTTGTATAAAAAAGAATATCATTGTTGAAATTTTAAAACATAAAATATCAAATTGTCACTTAAAATTAAAATAAAGGATCAAGTCGAGAAAAAAAAAAGATAAAGAAATAAAACGTTACCTGAAATTAAGTTAAGAGATCAAGAATGTAATTTAGCCAATTTTCTTATAACTTAAAAAGGTTAATATGATATATTTTTCCTAAAATTAATGTACCAAAATCTTGTTGATGAAACGGATAAGACAATATATAAACAAAGATTCTTTCAATTGTCTACTGAAGTGTGAAGTTAGAGTGAGTTTGTTGCTGTGGCTGAAACAACAACCTCAATTTGAACATGAAGTGCTACAAATTATGTACCTCAACTTTTAACACCACCTTCTCCCCTTTCAATGATAATCTCTGCACCGGTTACCTTCTTACTCCTTCCTTCCATAACCAGAAACCAAAACTTATAGCTCATAATTTCAAACCCCATTTTCTCCTATGTGCTTCTCTTCCTAGTAAGTATCATTTTTCATCTTAGTTTGTTTTACTTTTCGTGTGCCCAACATGTGTTTGTTAAAAAGATTAAACCTTGCTATTCATTTGAAGTCATAGGGGTGTAACTAGAGTTAGTTAGATGTGAGTTTGAATACAATGGAAATTCCAGTAACATGTTACATTTACTTTTTTTTTTTTTTTTTTTTAATTTTGATTATCCAGATCAATTTTTCTTCTTCTATTTTACTAAATTGTTGACTGTGTAAGAGATTATAATTAGACTGTTACTGCTTTAGAGCATGATTGGATTGAAGTATTTGAGCTTATCTACGGGCATAAACATGTGTGAGAGTGTTTGGGAGAACATACGGAAACAACTTATGACAAGTTGTTTTCCGCTTATTTTCATAAGCTATCTAAAATAACGTATGAAAACAACTTATAGTTTATATGAAAATAATTTGACTTTATTTTATCTTGTTGTAGAAATAGACGAGATAGGATTAGGGATAGCATTAGAGAGAGAGTTTGGGTAACACTTACCATATAAAAGATGGTGAAAATTCGGATTAGGTGTTTTGAGCATGTGTAAAGGAGACCTGTAGATTCTGTAGCGATGAGAGTAGATCAAATCAAGGGTTGTCAAATTGCCGGCAGCAAAATATAGAAAAACTATAAGAGAAACTATTAAAAAAGGCCTCAAGACTAATGAGCTGGATAGATATGTACTATATGATAGACATGGCATCGTCTAATTCATGTAGCCGACTCTACTTAGTGGGATAATGTTTGGTTGTTTTTGCTGTTATAGAAATAACTTATACATAAACCCTTATATGATAACCACTTATTCTATAAGCGCTTAATTAAGCTGTTTATCTAAATAAGTTATTTACTTTCCAGTTGTGTTAGGAAACAAGTGAGCATCTTTACAGTTCATTTTTTATATATTTATAGTTACTTTGTTCCTGATGTTTTTTCGCCACTAATTTAGTCTCTGGGTGTAAATATTTTTGTGTCTCACTAAAAAGTGAAATTCCTTTTAGGCCCACATGCTAGTAGCAGTGCTTCCATGGCTCAAGTGGAGGAGCAAGCAGAGACTGAAATCGCAAAGGGTTACACTATGACTCAGTTTTGTGACAAAATGATAGATTTATTTTTGAATGAGAAAACCAAATCAAAGGATTGGAGGAAGTACTTGGTATTTAGGGAGGAATGGAAGAAATACAGGGATAGCTTCTTCATTAGGTGCCAAAGAAGGGCTGATATGGAGAATGACCCAATAATTAAGGAAAAATTTACTTCATTGGGGAGAAGGGTGAAAAAGGTAACATATTATATACTTCTATCTCTATGTTTTCTTAAGTTCTTCACAACCATGTATCCTTGTAATGTTGATGTTAAGAAAGAATCTTCTGTAACCAAATGAAATTTTGAAAAATCAAATAAACCTTCTTTGTATGATTTTTTTGGCTCCAAATATAATGAACACAAAAAGTTAACAAGATTTTGTTCTTGCTAAACATGTAATAAGATAATTGTTATTATTTTGTATTTCTGTTCATATCTAGGACTTGTTTGGTTTTAGAGCTTCTTCATCGGTTCTGTTTGATCAGGAGTAAGCATTGCAGATTGATGATGAAATGGAAGAACACTATGAACTTCTCAAGGAGATACAAGATTTTCCGACCGACATTAATGCCATAGTTGCACGAAGGCGCAAAGACTTCACAGGAGAGTTTTTCCGCTACCTATCTCTTATTGCAGACACTTACGACAGCTTGGAGGATCGTGATGGTAATTGTACACGAGTGCATTTTTTTTTTTTTTTTTGGTGTTTTTCTTTTGATGATTATTTGTTCTAAATCTAGGAATC
Organism: Cicer arietinum; assembly: GCF_000331145.2. Classification (NCBI taxonomy): domain Eukaryota; kingdom Viridiplantae; phylum Streptophyta; class Magnoliopsida; order Fabales; family Fabaceae; genus Cicer; species Cicer arietinum. Next base: position 9,117,976 of record NC_021167.2, on the reverse strand, counting down.
ACCAGAAAAATGAGATAAAATATGATAGACAAATGTTTACGGCTATAATAACAAGATTAATAAAATTTTATACTGATCATAGTAAAAATGCACTATTCATCTTTGATGTATTTTTTGAACAGGGATTGCTAGGCTTGGTGCTAAATGCTTATCTGCCGTCAGTGCATACGATAATACTTTAAAAAATATGGAGACGTTAGATACTGCGCAGGCCAAATTTGATGATATCCTCAATTCTCCTTCGATTGACATAGCTTGTAAGAAAATCAAAAGCCTTGCAAAGGCAAAAGAACTTGATTCTTCATTGATATTGTTGATAAGTGGTGCTTGGGCTAAAGCGAAAGAATCTACAACAATGAAGAATGAGGTATGAATTTGAAATATGATGCACCATGCTTTTGTTTATGTTCTTCTATCCTCTAATATCAATTGTACCCTCTTCTTAAAGGTAAATCAGTAGTGCAAAAATGAAATTCACTGTTTGTGGATTTACTTAACAATGAATCAAGATACGTTGAGAGGGTCTGAGTTCTGATACAAGTATTTGTATGAACTAATATAAGTCTAGCTTCATAACACAGTTATAAAAGATTAAGTGACTAAAACTACTTATTACAATGACAGCTAAGCTGGTGACAACTGTTAATTGCGGAAAGTCTATAGAGCTGTATGAAAACTCATTCAGTAGAGACACTAACTCTAAATTGATCCCAAATCTATGTAATTGTTGCACATATTTGTACTATAGGGAAATTTAATCGGCATGGGCAGGATCTAATTTGTGTTACCTGAGGCTAAAGAGGGCAGGGAGTGATCGTCGATGCAATAGGTGAAGCATGGACAAGGAGTAGCCCCTAGAAGGCTTCTAGGCAGAGTGACTTATGAATGAATTGGTTTCACATTAGAATGAGAGAGGTCACAAAACTGTGCATGTATGAGATTGTACAATCTAAGAAAACTTTAAAGAATTGATTGATATTACCTATACAAACAAGATCCATCTCCTTTGTGTTGTTGTAAGAAAACACCATGCGAATGAGTACACCACATGATCCAAAAAGTAGTGAGCGTTTAAGTTACAACTTCATATGAGAAGTAGGGATAGAAATATAAAATAGCGTTGCATAAGAGAAGTGTATGGGAACCCATACCTATCTGGTGGGTGAGAAATGTGAGTTGATCATCAAGGTGCCGAAGGTGCAAACTCTGGTGACAGGTCAGCACCAAGAGGAGGCAAGGTGGAGTGATGCCTTTTGTATACACAACAGTTGACAAGGAAGACAATTAAGCAGGTGACAGCAGTTGACATAGCTTCAAACGAGAAGCAGGAAGTAATAGATGATTCAAGAAGGTCCAAGTGACATCAAGCAAGTGTTGATTTTTCCGCTGAGCGGGGCCAGTTTGTTTAGGCATATATATGGACAGGGACAGCAAGAAATAATTCTGTAGAATCATGGTACTATAGATATTTAGGCCCAATTCATGCATTGCTCTGCAGACTTTTTTGTTTCTGCTTCAGGCTCAATCTCAAGCCGACTCAAGCTGATGAATAACTGACAGAGTTGATTAGTTATTTGTTGGAAGCTCATAACAACTTCAGTTAGTGGTTGTTAGGATTAGTTATTCAATTTAGGAACTATATATATACTTCATTAGTTCCTCTTGAAAAATTCAATTCATTCTTTCTTGAGTAAAAAGAAAACACTAAAGAATAACTGAAAAAGTGAGAAAGTTTATAACTTAATCATTTTCAAAGATCAAGTGAGAAAATAGCATCAAATTGTGTAAGTGTACAATTCATAGTGGAATATTCACAAGGCGGAATATGTCCCTCAGATGTAGGAGAAATCTGAACTCGGTTATCAAACTTGTGTGTTTTGTTCATCTTTCTTTACATTCAATTCTCGCATGACTTTGTTCATCTTAAAGATTCTAGTTGAAGAAGGAATTGAACTGAGTTGTATTTCAATCTGTGCAAGCTCATAAGTTTCATTTTAGAGGAAACAACTATCAACAAATTCGTTTTTGACGCAAGTATTCCTACAATTTCATTAGAAATATGTCCTCTAAATCTAATAGAGTCATTGCACAATATCTTAATGTGCATATTAAATTGATTTTCAACATTAGTCAAAAAATTCTTAAACATAAAAATGATGTGGTCATTCTTTTTAACCGCTTGGGTTTTGCAGGACATTCCTTAATAGTATGACCATTTTGCTGGATTCACATCATAAGTATTTGTTGGATGGATATGGCCATTTGCTACTAACTATGTCTCTAACTATATGCCCCTTCTAGGAAGAAAAAAATTGTCCCTATATCTAAACCTCATTACAGATACTAGATACAATTATTATTTTTTTCTCAAATTTACTCCTTATTTATACTACTAATTTGTCTTGGGAGATAAAATGTCAGAGTTAGGCATAGCTATGTATTAAAAATGGACACATTAAATGCAATACACGGGTATACTCAACAATATTGCTCAATATTGTGTTGTTCAGGTGAAAGAGATAATGTACCAATTGTACAAGGTCACAAAGAGCAGCCTAAGGACTATTGCTCCAAAAGAAATAAAGCTACTGAAGCATTTGTTAAACATCATAGATCCTGAGGAGCGATTCTCTGCCTTGGCAACGGCTTTCTCCCCTGGCGACGAACATCAAGCCAAGGATCCTAATGCTTTATACACGTGAGATAATTTCGTACCGGTTCATTCTGAAGTATATCTCTCTTTTATATTGTGCTGATACTCCTCTAATTTTTATGTGATTAAACAGGACCCCGAAAGAGCTGCACAAATGGATTGAGATAATGCTTGATGCATATAATCTGAACAAGGAAGAATCAGATTTGAGAGAAGCTAGAAAGATGACCGATCCAATAGTTATTCAGAGGTTGTTTATTCTCAAAGATACCATTGAGAAGGAATATATGGAAAATAACACAGTTCAGAAGACTGAGACAGAAGATGGCTCTCAATCAGAACTGTTTTAAGTAGCTCGTCATAAGTTTGTTTCCCGTTCGTGACACCTTTTTCGATCGAGAGAAGCGCGAGGCAGGGTTGAAGTGGAGATTCAAATATTTGTAGAGTAGTTTGTATAAGAGGAGAAGAGGGGTATCTCGTATTCGAACATGTGCCTCGGCATATAAAATGTCCATGCAGCTACTTTGATTAACTGTAAAAATTCACTAGTTATTTAACATGATTTAGATGTTTTTATTTACTATTACAAAGTGTGTTTTTTTTTTGCTGAAAAAATACAAGGTGTTAACTTCATAAAAAGTATTTAAACTCTCCATTCATTCTTTTTGGAAAGCCAAATGAATATTTACACTTTGTAACTAAAAAAAATCTTGACAACATAAAAGTTTTACCTTCATTTCAAATGCATTATTTGGGTTTGTCATTTTCTGATACAAATCAAAACTCAACGTCACCGTGGGACCTTGGCAGTTTGGATATATTAGTAGTATGCAATGTACTTTTGTGAAAATTAGCAATATTCAGGATAAAACAATTTAAAATCAGGTTAATACTGTATAAATATTCAAAGTTGGTTGAGGTTTATATCAAGTTATTATTTCTCTAATACTAATTACAGTATATATTTGTTGAATCATATCTAGTATATCTTTGTTGCAACTAAAATTCACTATTTCTGAATTTTCGAATAATTCAAAATTGAGTTGGTTGAGATTAGGAAAACTCTACGTTTCATTCACAAAATACTTTTATTCAATAATAATGGTAATGAATCTTTTATTCAATGTTGTGGATAAAGTAAGAGTAGTTGTACTTCGCTGAATTTGCGTATTGTACTACTCTCAACTGTACTACAATTCTGTTTAAAATAATTAATAATTTTGTGGTAAAAGAAATAATTAATAATTTTCTCTTTTTAAACAAGTTTATCCTATTTTTGAAATTTAAAAATATATAAAATTTAAATTCTTTTTAACATATAAAACTCAAATTCAGATAAAAATATTCTGTCAAAAAAATGTAAATTATATTTCTTCCTATTATAAACATAATATATTTTTGTTTATAAGAACAACAAAAATGGACGTAACTGTATTTGGCTAGTATTATATAATAACGTAACAATGGCTATTGCATTTCAATAAAACATAATAAGCAGTGTGGAATTCAGATCCTCCTTCTTCCTTTGGTAGTTGCTACTCATACAATTATTCATGCGTTTGATCTTTCATGTTTGTTACATCATTTAATTGAATTTTCCTTTATTTTTCTCCTCTGTATATAATCTGATCTAGTACACTTTTTTCTAACTTTGATCATTTTTTATTTATTTATGAAACCTTTTAGTCTGGTTGATGAATTTTCAATTTTTGAAGATTACAGGTTAAACTGAGAGAAAGATGGAACCAAAACAAGAACTGGAATGGATGGAAGCGCAGAAGATTGCAATAAGCGTTGACCTTGTTGATGTTGCTAAAACACAGCTTCAGTTTCTTGCAGCTGTTGATAGGAATCGGCATCTCTATGAAGGTCCTGCGCTTGACAGGGCTATCTATAGGTAATATTCTCTAAACAAGGATATTTTTGTATGATTCTTTGTTTTTTTCTTTTATATCATAAGGGTTTTAAATAGTGGTTGCAGTTGTGTCACAGTCCTTGATATTGCAAACAATCACAGCGGGGTTGGTCATTTCGGCCACATCAAAATTAGTTATTTTCTTGTTTTTAATTTATTTCTGCACTTCATACCCATTGGAAGAGATGTTGTGCATTTCCAATTATAATCAATCTTTTCATTTCATAGTTACTATCTGTGAGTTGTGTGGGTCTCAAAGAAATTCAACTTCTTTATTTTACAACAAAGAAAATGTTTGATTAGGTATAATGCTTGTTGGCTTCCCTTGCTTGCCAAACATTCCGAATCTCGGACTTATGAAGGTCCTTTGGTTGTCCCTCTTGACTGTGAATGGATTTGGCACTGTCACAGGCTCAACCCGGTACGCTTTAGTGCATGGGATAGTCACTATTTCTTATTATTCATTTCTGTTTGTTTGATGAAGGGTTGAGTTGCTAGTAATTATATTTGTTTCTTTTCTTTACTTTACACAGGTAAGGTACAAATTGGACTGTGAGGAACTTTTTGGACGTGTACTTGATAACTTTGATGTTGTCTCTACTGTTCAAGGAATTTGTGGCAGTCAAACGGAAGAAATCTGGAACAAATTGTATCCTGATGAGCCCTACAATTCTGATTTGATCAATGTTATTCCTGAGGATTTCGCAAAAAAGATCACTAGTCTTGCAAAACACACTAAGTATGATCTGATTTCAGCTGCTAAGAGGCAGAGCCCGTTCTTTTACCAGGTAAGGTAAAGGAGAGTAGAATTTGTCTAGTTGTAATGTTTTACATAGCACAAATAATGAAGTTAATGTTTGATATGCTTAATTCTTGATATTCCAACAGAATTAATTATGCCATTAAGGCATACCAGGCCAATGATTTCTGGTTGCCATATCTTTGTTTTGGATGTTGCATGGTTTGGATTTTGTGCTCAACCTGATTCATCGTTGATTTTATCAAGTATTCAGAACATCTTTAATTGCTATGTGTATGACAGCATCTCCAAATAACATTAATATTTATATGATACATGTTAATGTATGAATGTACTGTTCAGTTGTTAGTCTATTGGATAACAGTAAATTTTGTGAAATTCATTTACCAGTTATATTTTGTTGTGCACGGCTAGGCTAAATGCTGCATCATCTAAATGGGTTCTACATTCCCTGTTTTTGTGATAGGTGTCAAGACCTTACGTGAAAAGTGATACATTTATCAAGGAAGCTGTGGCCAGATACAAAGGCTTTTTGTATCTTATCAAGAAAAACAAGGAGAACGGTATAAAACGCTTCTGCGTTCCAACATATGACATTGACCTTATCTGGCACTCTCACCAGTTACATCCAGTTTCTTATTGTAAAGACCTCAATGAGGCACTTGGAAAAGTATTGGAGCACGATGATACCGACTCGGACAGAACTAAAGGAAAGAAACTGGATGTTGGGTTTTCTGGAACCACCAAACAGTGGGAAAACACATTTGGTACTAGATATTGGAAGGCTGGGGCAATGTATAAGGGTAATGCACCATCTCCTATCACAAGTAGCCCTTTTTCATCTAGCGTGATTTGTAAGAAGGCTGTTTCTTCCAATGAGCAGCTACATGAAAAATTGCTTCAAGACCGGAATGTTGTGGAGGTACTTAAAGATTTCTTTGCCTTATTATGTTACATATTTTAAGCTCTAGCCCTGAATTATGTGCATACATGTATAAACAAGTTTTTTTACTAACATGTATAAACAAGTTGATGCAACATTTATTGCCATATCTTGTTCTTCTGCAAGGACATAGGAAAATGTGGACTATACTGAATAGCTATCATCAAAACAGCTTCTGCTTATGATGTACAAGAGTATATGTAATTTCCTCTTGAATCCTTTTCTAGGTTTTCTTGGAATTTGTTGATGTTAAAAACTTACCAGATGGACAGGAAGGAAGTATCTTTGTTTTATTTTCCAAATCACAGCCTGATGCTTTCTTTGATGCTAAAAGGAGACTTAGTATTTTGTCAGAGTCTAGAGAGAAACATGTTGCATCTTTCCAATGTGAACCTACTGGGGAGCTGCTTTTTGAACTCATGTCCCATTCTTCTTCAAAGTTATCATTAAGAAGATCACCAAAGACACTAGGTTCTGTTGTATTCTCTATGCAAGACTATCTTGATCCAGTTTCAAAGCTCTACATTGAGAAATGGTTGGAGTTGGTGCCAAGCTCTGGTACTATGAGCACAAAGCCAATCCTGTTACGAGTAGCCATCTCATTTACTGCTCCAGTTCCTGCCCCATATACGTTCCAATTGACTCAATCTCGTCCAGTGTCCAAAAATACATGTTTCTTTAACCTTCCTGTTAAGCCTCAACATGCCAAGGGTTGGGCTCATGTCACAGATGAAAATGGCACCAGAATCATCAGCCTGCAAATGAGGTACATCATTTTCTTATCATTGGGAGATTTGATTTTAGCGTGTAATTTACTGCTTCAAATGTGATATGTTTTGTGTCTTGGTAATGTCAACTAGTTTTATTGCGTTTGAATAATTTCTGAACCACCTACTGCTAGCTTGCATCTAATTCCAAGATTGTCAATTGTGTTGATCCACCGCATGTGTTTGTAAATGTGTATACTGATAGACAATTTTTTTGAATAAAAAGCCAATTTTGATTGTCATTATAGCGTTATCTTTCTATGTGGAGATATGGTTCAATACAAATTTCAGCCTTCGGTCATAAGTATCATAATAGTTGAGGTGGTGCCAACTGAAAATCAACAATCCATTTATGAGATAAATTCGTTTAGGCGCAAATATTGTGTCACAAATAGGGGGGATAAATGCCTGCAGAAGCTATTTAGGTTGAGGATACTTATGAGAAAACATGGAGCACTTGGTATTGCAGTTGAACTAGTTGAGCTGAATTATCTGCTTAAAGCACACTTTTCCATGTGGTTGCCTTACAATTTAGTCGAATAACAAAGATCTGTACAAATTGATATTGCTTACGATTGTCATTATGTCTGAGTTCCGTGAAGTTTACATCTATATGCAAAATTACTGACGCTTGTCGGAAGCTCGTGATGGTCTTTCATATCTTTGATTACATTCCAGGGACTTGAATAACGTAAAGAATGTAGAAAACCTTGGCAAGGAGGTTGTTGGCCTCAGGGAGTCTGGTGAAACTCGCACTCTTGCTGAGTACATGGAAAATGGGTGGAGTTTTATGGACAACCTTTGGTTGTTACACCTTCCAAACAAAAGCAAGAATGATGGCCATATCTTTGAGCTTACAGGCACCAAGCTGGTAAGCATTTATTTTTCTGTCCTAAAACCATCCTGTCATGCCATGAAATTTCTTGGTTTTGATTCTTGTTCATTCAATGTATACGCAAATCAAATGAAGGGTATATTGCTGTCAATAATGTGGACTTCAAGGTGATGTTAGGATTAAAATAAGAAGCACAAATATTCTAATCCCATTTTCTTCTGTACCTCGCAGAGAGGCCTACACCTAAGTGCATACATTTTAAAAACCTAGTCATTGGCAATGGCATGATAACTAGAGCGTCTTTGATACCATGTTGAGAGACAATCAAACTCAAATCCAGGCTCCAATTTATTTTTGTCTGGAACGGGGTATCAAATTTGCCCAGTTGAAAGTTACACAGTGCATATATTCTCAAATTTGCGAGATTGACAATGACTGGATAATACACATTATATACTCTCTTATTGTCTTGCTTTGTATGTAATTTTCATTGCTTCATAAGAAATCCTCTTAAAATTTCAAAATTGTTATTCTGTTTGCGAAAGCTATTGAGAATGAGAAATTCACAAAGTGTATCTATATGATCTGAGCATGGAACTCATTAGCTGCCTTAGACATTAAATTGTAAAAGATGAACATGAGAGAGAATTGGGCTGGTACAATGTTCAAACTGTTATGAAATTCATTTGATTTGATTTTTGGCACAGGTGAAAATTTTTCCGGGAAGAAAGGGAGAATATGAACTGAGATATCATGTGAATCAAGGAAATGAAATGGACTTCTTAACAGCAGTTGAATTCTCCATAGAAGATCCTTATGGAAAAGCAGTAGCATTGCTGGACTTGAAATCTAAACTTGTTTTGGTACCTCACTTTCTTGCTAGTTACTAATACTATATTAAAGATTTTCTTGTTAACAATATTGTACTCTTAATTTCTGCTTTTTTCTCCAATCTGTTTGGTTTTTCCTTTCTAAAATTAAATAGGCAAAGGAAAAGTGGATGGTGTTGCCTGGTATCATATTGGCTTTTATTGCTTCTGATATAATGAAAAAGGAAGGATATGAAGGCATTATTGCTAAAAGTAAAGATTTGAAGATGAATGACACTGATGAGGAAATTGTAACGAATGACTTGAACAGAGTGGAGTTAAGCAGTGAATTGGGCACTGGAGATGCTGGGATAACAAAAAAGGTTGTACTCTCAAGTGGAGGGTGTGGTAGTGGTTGTGGTAGTGGCTGTGGGAATGTAGTGACAAGTAGTGGTTGTGGGGGCTGCGGTGGTGGTTGTGGCAGTGGCTGTGGAAGTATGATGAAGAGTGGTGGTTGTGGGGGTGGTTGTGGCAGCGGCTGTGGAGGAGGGTGTGGAAGTATGATGAAGAGTGGTGGGTGTGGTGGTGGGTGTGGTGGAGGATGTGGAGGAGGGTGTGGAAGTATGACGAAGAGTGGTGGGTGTGGTGGTGGGTGTGGTGGTGGTTGTGGTGGAGGATGTGGAGGAGGGTGTGGAAATACTCTGCGGAGTGGTGGTTGTGGTGGAGGGTGTGGAGGTTGTGGAGGAGGGTGTGGAAACATGGTGGAGAGTGGAGGATATGAAAATGACAGCATGAAGAAGAGTAGTGGGTGTGGTGGAGGCTGTGGTGGAGGATGCGGTGGTTGTGGTGGTGATCTTATGGACAGTAAATGTGGCTTCAACGAGCATTTGAACGAGGAAGCACACTGCATCAATGAAGAGCCAGTTGCTGCTGCATGAAGCCATGTTTGATGTTATGTGTAATAAGTACTGCAATCCTATGTCTATTAGATCTCTTCTATTTGTGTATTTATTAAACAGAAATAACGTGTAATGAATAAACATGAGAGTTGAATCAATGATATATAATGAGATTCTGATTTGCATTAAATTAGCTGTATAATTGCGACCTTACACTGTTCTATTTGTGCATGCCCCAATAAGAAGGGTATCAAGATAATTCGTTCGGTTAAATTCTCCTGCATTGTGGAATTTATGGATTTTGATAGCAAGATTTGCAACTTAAAACCAAAGAGCAACTGCACTCACATTCTAAATATGTTTATACTTTCGATAGCACACACACTACTTTATAAATGATTTTAAGCTACTCCTAACTGTCACGTTTCCTTATTTTCTTATTTCGAACAAATAAAGGGAATAAATAATAATTCTATCAAATTATTTTTATTTAATGTCTTTTTAGTTTAAGGGATACTATTGTCTTTTCAAAAATAATAATATTTTTCTCTTCTCATATCTCTTTCTCTTCTCATATCTTTTAAAATTTAATTTTTATATATATATATATATATATATATATATATATATATTATCAATGTAAATAGTTTTTATCCTGTTAATCACAATTGTTAGATGCTATAAATTTTTTTACTTTTAACATAAATATCTCTAACATATGTCTATAAATGGTTAGAGAATTACAGACCTCAAGAAAACTAAGACAAGGTAAACTAACCATTGTGATCAATATGTTTCATCTCAGATCTCCAATCCGTTTGATCAATCAATTTTAAAGAAGAGGCAACATATGCATATTGAAAAAGATCCTAAATCTAACACATATTTCAACAATGATATTGAATTTTTTTTTTTGAAAAATTATTTTTATTTTACATGTAATTATTTTAAATTAAAATATTGTGTTTTAGAAAATAAAAATAAATTTCTTTGTTTTTCCCCTTTCTTCATCCTCTTCCTTTAAGAATCCTTAACATTTCATCTTCTTTCCTTTTGATTTTCATCTTTAACCCAATAATTAAAAAAAGAATATTCAAACTCACAACTAAAAACCCAAAAAAAATCTTGATTTAGTTCTTAAATCAAGAATATATTAGCAGACAAATTAATTAATGTTTAATTGATAACCTAAAGTGATAAATAATACTATGATACAAACAAATATTGCAAATAAGATATTATAGTATGAGATGAATGGTTACATTACAAAAAAGAGCACATCACAAAGTTCAAACTGCCACAAAGCTAGCTCTTGAATAAAGTTTTGACGATTAGCCAAAGTTACGTTCCACGTTTCAATTAAAATCAAATTCAAATTCAAATTGATGAATTCACAAAAATAAATAAAGGTGATCAAGGGAACAAAGGGGACCCAATGTTACTCAAGAATTGTTTATTTTTCCACATTGCATTACATATTATTAAATCACAAGAAAATATGTAAAACCACGTCTACAAGATAAAACAACTTACAACAAAGTTGGAAATGAAAATAAGATTGATCATAGCACAATTAAAAACTTTAAATAAAAGTAACAAGTAAAACTATATATTCAACTATACATATAACTGAATTAAGCTCGCTTGAAGCATCATTTGGTAATTAATTTCTTTATTTATATTTTTGTAGCTGCATGAACTTTCATATTGTATCAGGTGATACATAAGATTGAAGGGTCACAACAGCACTCATCTAATAGGCAACAACAACATAGAGCTGCAAGACTGAAATTAAGAAAGAAAAATTAATACAAATTTACATAAACACAAACAAAAAATAAATTAAAATATATAAATTTTTTATGCCATGTTATTTGGTTTTTTTAGGATAAAAAAAAAATAAGGAAAGTTGGGGAACTGACCATCCTTCAAGGAATCCAGTTTGTTTTCTAGGTGGTGGAGCAGCATATTGAGGTGGTGCCATCACTGGTGGACCTTGATAATACCCTGACAACAAAAATGTTCCCCACAAATTAAAGACATGATTTATGAATATATAAATGTACAAAACAAATTAGAAGGAAAAAGTGGAAGAAAAAAAAAATGCAATTTTTATCTAAAAAAATGAAAAAGGAAAATTAGGGGGTTGTTTTCTCAACCATTAATCTATCATATCATATATGTGAGAAAAAAAAATGTTTTTGGGTTCAAGGGATGAAACTTTTAAGCATAGTTTTTGATAGAAATTAGAAAGCTCTTATTTACAAAAAAAAAAAAAAGTGTGGTTGAAAATTGAAATAAGGCTTCAAATATTATTTGATAATCAACAATATAGTTTGTATGAAGAGAAGAAAGATGATAAAGTTACCTTGAGGTTGAGGAGGGTAGGGATAAGCATTCTTGGGATCATTCATTTTCAGGAAAGTTTTGGGCTCAAATCACAAGTTATGATACACAATTTCTACTATCTTCAGCTCTATACTTATTGCAAATATGTACTAGCTAGAAGAAAAAGAAAGGGGGATTTTGTTTTTGATTAATTAAGCACTTTCTAGAGAAAAAAAGAACAAATAGGAGCATCTATTCTACCACCACTTTACATCTAGGACCAGCCAGGTAGCTAGCCTTTTTCTCAAGGAACCAAATTTCAAATAGAGCTCTTATAAGGAAGAGTAAGTTGATAAAATAAAGGCTTAATTGCAATTTTGGTCCCCTATTTTAGCTGAATCGCGAAAGTAGTTTCTCCATTTTGTTTCTTCTCAGTTTTGGTCCCCAAACAGAATTTTAGTCCAAAAGTTGATGAAATTTTAGTTTTTAAAGCCGTACTACACCATTTATGATCATATATTTCAAGTACAATTGTTGCAAATGAGATCTTGAGGCATTGTGTGACTTAAAAAAATGCAAAAAAAAAAAAAATCATCAAGTTTTGGACCAAAATTCTGCTTGGGGACCAAAACTGGAGAGAAACAAAATGGGGGGACTACTTTCGCGATTCAGTTAAAATAGAGGGATCAAAACTGCAATTAAGCTTAAAATAAACAATAAATGTTGTGGGACATGGTATTTTGTTATAGATAAAATAAGGGGTAGAGGGCACAAATTTTCTTCTCTCTTAATATGGTCTCTACTTCACTATTATTTTTTTTTAACATATAAGTAAAATCTCTGCAACACTGATTACTCTTATACCGCCCAATTAATAATGTTTTTTAAATAAGTAAAAATTAACGTGGTTAAATAAAAGTGTATTAAACATTAGTCTTTACACATTTTAGTATGGTATATTAAATTATTTTAAATTTAATAATATATTTATCAAAATAGAAATTATTAACTAGTGTAATACTAGTCAAATACTCTACACTTGATCTCTTCTTTATTTTAACTATACTAATTAAAAGATCTAAACTTGCTTTTAAAAATCTAAAATTAACCACAACGGTAACTATTCTTTACCGTCACTTTCACTTGAAGTCCTCCATTGCATTTGTTGTTCAACATCTTATCACCTACTACTATCCATTTACATATACAATGACGCATCCAAAACTTTGAGTTAAATTTAATTTAGTTAATAATTATTATGATGTGTACAAAATTAAAAATATAAATATAAATGAGTTCTTTTTTTAATAATTATTTATAACGTAGGATAAGTTATTCGTGATAATCATTCTACAAAATTTTGAGAAGAACACTAGATATTTGACTATAAAAAGCTTGTTGAGTTAATATTTCAAATCATTCCACTTAGAGAATCTGAGTTTTCTGTATCGAACTACACCGATAGTACAAATTGGACTTGGAATAAATTGCAAAAAAATCTGTCTAAGTCAATCTGTAGGAAAATTCAATTCTTGAAGCCTCCAACTTATGCTTCACCGGATTTCCCCACATGGTTGTCAGCCATTGACCGCCAATTTACTCCCAAACCATGATACCACTGACTTGATAACATTGTTCAATGAGATTTGGAATTAGCAAGGTCTAGTCAAATTTAGGACGATGTTTTGGAAGATAGCACACTGGAGACTCTTGACAAATGTTGAGAGGTGTCATAGAAGTATGGCCTCCGACGACATTTGTTAGCGTTGTCTCTCTACACATGAGACAACTATGCACGTTGTGAGGGATTATGAATATGTCCAACTACCACTACGCCAAAAATGACATTTTATAGCGCGTCTTTTATAGCGCTTACTAAATACAAGCGCTGTTGTATGATATTTTAAAAATAACGGAGGATACAACAGCGCTTTTTTGACAAGCGCTGTAAAAAAAGCGTTGTAAAAGACTTTGATTTCACATAATTAAAGGACTTATTAGAGCGCTTTTTGGAAAAGCGCTGTAAAAAGGTTTTTAAAAAAAAATAAGGAGGTCTTTTACAGCGCTTTTGGACAAGCGCTTTAAAAAGTCTGTAAAAAAGCGCTGTAATAGACTTTCAAAAAATAAAATAAGGAGGTCTTTTACAGCGCTCTTTAAAAAAGCACTGTAATAGGCTTTTAAAAGTAAAACAAGGAGGTCTTTTACAGCGCTATTTAAAAAAAGCGCTGTAATAGGCTTTAAAAAAATAAAATAAGAAGGTATTTTATAGCGCTTTTTAAAAAAAGCGTTGTAATAGGCTTTTAAAAAGTAAAATAAAGAGGTCTTTTACAGCGCTCTTTAAAAAAAGCGCTGTAATAGGCTTTAAAAAAATTACTATAAGAAGGTCTTTTACAGCGCTTTTTAAAAAAAGCGTTGTAATAGGCTTTTAAAAAAAAAAATAAGAAGGTCTTTTACAGCGCTTTTTAAAAAAAGCGCTGTAATAGGCTTTTAAAAAGTAAAATAAAGAGGTCTTTTACAGCGCTCTTTAAAAAAAGCGCTGTAATAGGCTTTTAAAAAATAAAATACGAAGGTCTTTTACAGCGCTTTTTTAAAAAAGCGTTGTAATAGGCTTTTAAAAAATAAAATAAGGTCTTTTACAGCGCTTTTTAACAAAAGCGCTGTAATAGGCTTTTAAAAAATAAAATAAGGAGGTCTTTTACAGCGCTTTTTAAAAAAAGCGCTGTAATAGGCTTTTAAAAAATAAAATATAACAGTAAATCGCTTCAGTTTCCTCTTTATTACATAAACTTCACTACACTTCAGTGTCCTTCTCCTCTTCATTATCCTTCTCATTGCGAACCCTAATGTCCTACGAACCATATTGTTAACCATCTCCATTGCAAATCATCTCCATATTTGTTACTATTCCTACGAACATTATTACATACTCTTCTCAATGAGAACCCTACTCTGTCCTACGAACCGTTCGTATTTCTGCGCATTCTCGCTGTTTCTTCTTAAACGAAACCGTAACCTTATGAACTCTACGTATTTCTTCGCACTCTTCAGGTATTGTATTCATTTATTCATTTATTTCTTATATATATATATATAATGTGTCTGTTAATGCTAATAATCACATTTATTTGATAGTGTTTTACAAGTTTTCCGAGCTCAAATGGGTGCTACAGTGTCGAAGCAAAAATCAAATAAATCACATGGATTCTAATAAAGGTTTGAAATGTTTGGCTTTAAAATTTCATTAACAATCAATCCACAAATATTTATTGACTTATATGTTTTATTTTATAGTGCTCTCGTCAAACTAACAACATAGACTGCGGATACTGTATATTACGATTTATGAAGGAGATTGTTGTTATAATCCCAGAAAGAGATCTAATTGAAATAAAGGAATGCATATTACAGCGCTTTTTTTAAAAAGCGCCGTAAAACTAATACAACAAGCAGCGCGTTTTTAGAAGAGATTTACAGCGCTTTTTTTTTTTTTATTTTAAAGAGCGCTGTTGTATCTTTTTACAGCGCTGGATACTACAGCGCTTAATTTTTTGAAAAAGCGCTGTAAATGGCTTAAAAAAAGCGTTGTAAAATACCATTTTTCGCGTAGTGTACTTTGCAATAGAGTTATTATGCTTGAATTTTAGAGTTAATTATTTAGTTTTGCCTTTTTGGTACTTATGCTTGACTTAAATGAAATCTTACTCACAACAATATTGAAAACATTCATTGGACATGGAAAATGTTATTTGGTATGGCAACTAATTAACTTTAAAAAGATTGAAATTCTTTGGTTTTCTTCCGATATATAAAGATGAAGAGTGGTTTGTGGCATTACATATCTAACCAAATTGACTTTATTTATAATTCTTTATTAACCCTAATAAAAAAACATGAATTAAACTCTATGTGGGGTTATAAAGATGAATGTTGATAGCGTTTACACTCATATTGATGGTTCATCGACTTGTGGGTGTGGGGAAATCCTTAACGATCATAATGGCGAGTTCATTTGTGGTTTCTACTGCAAAGTGGCATCTAGTAGCTCCTTATTTGTTGAAATATTGTACGCTTATTGCATTGGTGTTTTATTGACTCGTGATAATGGTATTCGTAATGTTATTTTTGAAATTGACTCTAACCCTCCTCTTCACGATCAATATATTGTATACTCAGGTTACTCATGTGTTTATCCTCTTCAAAAAGATTATCTCTATATTACATTAGACAGATTGAACCTACTCTCTTAGTTATTCTCCAAGAGAAGCAAATAAATGTCTTGAACTTATTCACATTGCTTCTTTTTTTTTGTTCAAATGATGTATCCACCTTTTTCTATATCAGATTTATTTTTGATGATTTCGTTTTAGTTAATATAATTTTTTTTAATTAAAAAAATTGTAATGTTCACTTTTAGTGATCATTTGAAAACTGGGTTTTAATTTCATAATTTTTGAAAAAATTAGGGTGTGTAAATTTAGTAATTAACATAGTAATAATTAATAATTAGATGAAAAGTAGTCCTTCATCTGATTGCATGGATATTAATTACTTTTTACTTCATTAGATCAAACTCTAATATGGTGGAATTCAAAAATTAATTATTTGAAGAAAGACTTTAGAAGGTTTGAAATAAATTTTAAAATAATTGATCCTCTAATCCTCTCCAAAAACGTACTCTTCTAAGTGTTTACTAATCCATCGTTTCTCTTTTCCCCTTTCCTCCAAACCACTCCCCTCTTTAAAATATTAATGGTAATGATCTTCTTCTTAAAATAATAATGTGGCAATAATATTTGTTGGTCCAACTGAAATTAAAATTGTGTCACTCTAATAGATATCTACGTGGTGCATGTTTACTCCACCAAAAATACAGCACTATATAATCCCTTATAGCCAATGGGAATGTGTATTCATTTTCATCTATAGCTATTTCAAACAACATAGAGAGTCTAAATCCTATCCAGTTGCAAATACTCCCTCCCTAGCAAAATATATAAGTAAAAATAAATTAATAAAATTTAATATATTTTATTAAATTAAAGTGGAATCACCCAAATTTAGGAATATTCCTACATCCTCATATTAATTCTAATTCGTTGAAATTACATTTTTTTTCTTATTCATATAGAATATTTAATAAATAGTTCATCCATAACAAATTATAAGCAAAAAAATTTAAGAAATGTAATTATCTCATTTTACTATGAAATCCGAATTAAATTAGTGTTAAGGTTGTTGTTTAAATTACCGTTTATAACTGATAAATTTAGTTATTAAAAATATAAAAAATTGAATTAAATTAAAAGTAGTTTAAATTAAGAGTAGTAAAGGCTCTTTACTTGGATTAAATCTATATGCGAATTACTTTGGCGAAGACTAGGGGAATTTGTTATAGATAATTATCTTCGTCTTTCTTTTTTTCTTTTTATAAGATATTTGTAAATTTTTAAATTACATTAGTTATTTTTTACTAACATACTTCTAATTAATGTATATATTTTTTGTAATCAACAATAATTATTATTATAAAAATATTATTGATTCTTTTTCTTCAAAAATAAATTTATAAAAATAAAAGTAATTTTTAACTAATTTAATATTACTACATA
Source organism: Cicer arietinum (assembly GCF_000331145.2). NCBI lineage: Eukaryota > Viridiplantae > Streptophyta > Magnoliopsida > Fabales > Fabaceae > Cicer > Cicer arietinum. Next base: position 9,100,458 of record NC_021167.2, on the reverse strand, counting down.
TTTTTTTAATTTTCGTAATTTAATTTGTAGAATTTTATATTTAAAAGTTGAGGTAGTAATTAATTAATTAATTAATGATGTAGAGGAATTGACAAACTATTCAACAAAGTCATTTAATGTGAAGTAGTTGTAACCTTTATCGATATTGATTAATAACGTAGGCGTTACCAACTCCTCAAAATCCAATTGCGTGTATGTATAAAATATAATAATGCACTCTAGCAAGTAGTTGTGACTTTGATCGACATTGATCCAATTGCCTAGTCTTAACTTAATTTTTGATATAGGTTTGAATTTAAATTTATAAATTATAATAGAATTTATTTTATTTTTTTAAAATACAAAATCAAATTAATGCATTCTAGAATTGCTCCTTGCCAAAAACAAAAACCATATGCTACAATCTTCAATGCTTAGAGACAGACATGACCACATAATACTATCTATCTGGTTAACTCAAGTGTATGTATAGATTTGTGTTATGGAATGACATGAAGTGATATAGAATTAAATTAAATTAAATGGAGGAAAACAGAACATAATGTTATTTTATTGGTTGTATATTATCTAATAAATAGAACAAAATTGAAATAAACAAAATGTTGAATCTCAATAAAGTGTTCTCGATTTCAATGCAATATTTTAATTCGAAACAATTAAATATTTTGATATTGTGGGTCTTAATAAAAATGAATTGGTCATTCCTACTTTTGTTGATGAATAATTTAGTTAGTCTATTTCAGAAAATTAGATTCTATATCCCTAACTTTGACCTCTACTGCACAATTTTTAAAACATTCAATTTTATTTCTACCATTTTTGTTGTTTTTCATTGAAATTTTTTTAATCTATTTTACACTTAATTTTTAGAAATTTCTGATAGACAAAATAAAGCTGACAAAAAAAAATTTCTACCAAATTTTTCGTTTTCAATATTTTTAATAGGCAAAAAAAGTTGAGAAAATTATTTACATATCAAATTTTTCCGTTTTCGAAATTTAATAGGGAAGAAAAGTTTGAAAAAAAATTTTACCTACCAAATTTTTTGTTTTTGAAATTTTCAATAAAAAAAAACTATTTAAAAATAATTTTTGCTTACCAAATTTTGTGTTTTCAAAATTTCCAATATGCAAACAAAAATTATCTTCTAAATTTCCGGTAGACAAAAAATTTGAAAAATGAATTTTTCGATAAAGATTTTGTTAATCAAATTTTCTATTAGAAAATAGTTACATTTTTTAATTTTTCGATTAACAAAATAATTATTAAAAAATTCGAAAAATATATCTTTTTTATTCAAAAATTTCATTAAAGTTTTTTTTTTCAAAAAGGTACGTGTAAATTGTCTGATATATATA